>NW_012118599.1:3348733-3355311 GCF_000951035.1 Colobus angolensis palliatus
TTTTTTTTTCTATTTTTAGTAGAGACGGGGTTTCACTGTGTTACCCAGGATGGTCATGATCTCCTGACCTCGTGATCCACCCGCCTCAGCCTCCCGTAAACCTAACTCTTGTTATGTGCAAATCTACATTTGTGAACACTATGTAAAATATTTATCTGAGTAAATGAAGTGACATACCTTGTTTCTGCATGGAACATTCAATACTACAAAGATGTCAATTTTCCCCATACTAGTGGACCATTAGAATAAAATTTCAGTTAAATTTCCAATGCAACTTTGCTTTAGAACAAGATATGGACATTTTGAATTCATCTAAAGAAAAGTAGAGAAGAAATTTGTTTTTAAAAAAGGAAGAAAAACTAAAAAATAATAACAGACTGGTCTTCCCAGTAGTTCTATAAAACTGCAGAAATTAAAACAACTTGAGGCAGGCATGGAAGAAAAGGGATGAAAGGAGACAATGAGACTTCTACATATGAGATTTCTATCATTTTATAAATTTAATGATGAGACTTCTATCATTTAATAAAGGGGACATTTCAAATCCACGGTTAATGATGGTCTGTTCAATGAATGGTGCTGAGAATGGTATTTGGGAGTAAAAGACACACCACAAAAACTTCTAACTTCAAGTCATAATTCTACTTTATATACAGAATATTTTTGCATATGGATTAATGATCACATGAATTAATGAGTGACAGATCTATGCAAGTAATAGATGGAAAAAACAGGGATATGTATTTTATAATTTGGGGATGAGGGAGTCTTTCCTAAATAAGAAGTAAAACAGAAGTCATAGAAGAAAATTGACAAACTTGACATAAAGAAATGAAACAATTCTGTAAAATATTGTAAAACAAATTTAAAAAGTGAACAGTAGGCCTGGAGCAGTGACTCACACCTGTAATCCCAGCACTTTATGGGGCTGAGGTGGGAGGATGGCTTGAGTCCAGGAGTTTGAGACCAGCCTGTGCAACATGGTGAGACCCTGTGTTTACAAAAGATTAAAAATTAGCTGGGCATGGTGGCACGCACCTGTAGTCCCAGCTGCTATTTGAGAGGCTGAGATGGAAGGGTCGCTTGAGCCTGGGAGGTCAAGGCTGCAGTGTGCTGTGATTGCACCACTGCACTCCAGCCTGGGCGACAGAGCAAGACCCTTGTCTCAAAAAAAAAAAAAAAAAAAAAAAAGAAGTGAGTAGTAGGCTGGGAGGCTGATATTTGCAGCATATATGAGACAAACAATATAAAATAGATAAGCAACCAAGTAACTAACAGGGCAAAGGATATAGACACACAAGCCATAAAATAAGAAATACTAAGTCTAATGCACATATTAAAAGATTTTCATCCTCATGCATTCATGACACACAAGTTAAGAATCACTGAGAACCACCTTTCACATATTGTATTGCTTAATACAGAAAAGATTGATAATACCCAGTATTTCAAGGTGGTGGGGGAAAGGAGGCATTTTTATATGTGATGGCACAAGTGTAACTCAGTGAACCTTTTATTTGAGAATAGCTTTTTAAATAACCCAGCAATTTCACATCTAGAAGTCGATTCTACAGAATGACTTATACACATGCCCATGGATATAGGCACAAAGCATTATCTGTAAAACTGAAAAAAATTAGAGTCAACTTAATGCCCACCTATGAAGGAATAGATGAATAATGGTTTCATTGTGCTATGGAATACAATGCATTGTCAATAAGGATGAAGTAAGATGAAGCAGATTATAGTAGTGTGTACTTACTACAAAAGAAATTTATGATATATCATGGAATTAGAAAATTGTTGCATAAGGGTGTGCAGTAAATAGCTTGATTATATTTTACTTTTAAAAATTCTTGTTAAAGGAGGAAGATTTTTACCTTTTATTTTATGAACTTGTATATTGGTTCAAATTCATTACTATTTTTTGTTTGCTTGTTTTGTTTTGTTTCATACGGAGTTTCGTTCTTGTCACCCAGGCTGGAGTGCAATGGCACGATCTCAGCTCACCGCAACCTCTCCCTCCTAGGTTCAAGCAATTCTCCTGCCTTAGCCTCCTGAGTAGCTAGAATTACAGGCACGTGCCACCACACCCAGCTAATTTTTGTATTTTTAATAGAGATGGGGTTTTGCCATGTTGGCCAGGCTGGTCTTGAACTCCTGATCTTGGGTGATCCACCTGCCTCAGCTTCCCAAAGTGTTGGAGTTACAGGCATGAGCCACTGCGCCTGGCCACTATTGTATTTTTAAAACCCCCTTTTTTTTTTAATTAAAGTATTTGAAACTAAGTCGATCCACTTCCACAACTTTTCTGCCTTTCCTGGAGGAACAATTATCTCCACTCTGTTTATGAAAGATTCCTGAAGAGTTTTTAGAAAACAGGGATGCCTGGGCTCCATCTCAGAGCAGTTAAGTTAGGATATCAGGATTTTCAAGACATAGTCTGCAGACCAGCAGCAGCAACAGCATCTGGGAGCTTGTTACAAGTGCAGAATCCAACCAAGCGCGGTCGCTCACGCCTGTAATCCCAGCACTTTGGGAGGCCGAGGCAGGTGGATCACCTGAGGTTGGGAGTTCGAGATCAGCCTGACCAACATGGAGAAACCCTGTCTCTACTAAAAATACAAAATTAGCCAGGTGTGGTGGCGTGTACCAGTAATCTCAGCTACTCGGGAGGCTGAGGCAGGAGAATCGCTTAAACCCAGGAGGCGGAGGTTTCGGTGAGCCGAGATTGCACATTGCACTCCAGCCTGGGTGACAAGAGCGAAACTCCATCTCAAAAAAAAAAAATAAATAAAAGAAGGGAGTGCAGAATCTCAGGCCCCACCCCAGACCCACTATTTCAAAATTTTCATTTAAATAATAGCCCCCTGGTGATTTGTTTGCGCTTTAGAGTTTGAGAAGCACTGATTATTCATGTATTGTCTATGTGACCTAGAGTAAGTTATTTCATTTCTGTAAATTTCAGTTTCCTCAACTGTACAATGAAGGAAAGTATTATCTGTGAAAGCTACATGAGCTTTTATTCATTTAAAGTGTGTGTAAAGTGCCCAGTGCCCTGACTGGCACATGGCAGATACTCAGTCAATGGTAGCTTTTATGATGGTGTTTATATCTCAAATATTGGACCTAAAATAATGGTGCCTCAGTAGACTGATGTCCACTTACCAACTCCCTAGATAATCCTGTACGCTCTGTCTCTCGGTAAGATCTGCAGATGGATGATCAGGACACATGGAAAGCTCACCATGAGTGGGCTACTCTCCAGTACAGCCATGTGCTTCTACTCCCACAAGTTCAAGTGTGCCTTTACCAAGGGTCAGCTGGGCATGTGCTCTGCTGTTTATGCCAACAGTACTTGCTGTTGAATTACATAATTTAATTAAATATTATGTAAACCAATGACATATGAGTACAAAAAGGGTGGTTGTTTCTATGAACCACTAAACTAAATGTCTTCAAAAGGCCTTTTACAGTTGTCTCACCCACACCCATTTTCATTTCAAAAAAAGAGTATGGGTGAGACAACTGTAGAAGACAAGAGAAAATAAATCATATACATTTTAAACTATATTCGGGTTGTTTTGCAAGTTTCTTAACATTTTCAATCCAATGTGAGGAAACCAAAATTGGAACTCATAGTTGCTGTGTTGTGGGTGAGTTTAAGAAAGATCAGTTGCCTGTGCTCGCACAAAAGGCCTTAGCTCTACATCAAAAGATTGGGGATAAGTGTACATTTATGTGTCTCACGTTAAAATAAAATGCTTCAGGTCCAGTTACTGAAGGTTTGGAGCTCAACAGGCTACAAAGAGAGCAATACCGACTCCTCCCCAATCCCTCCTCCTTTATACCTACTGCATGGACTGATTCTTTCCCTGTCCTTATATGAAGTCTCAAGCAGATCTCCCTCTCAATGAAAGGTGTTAAATATCCTGAGTTCACCTTTAGTCTTAACAGAATTCTTATTTTAGTAATTAAAATGTTCAATTTAGTGTAATTACCAAATTCCAAATTTTTTACCCTCCCTGGGCTGACAGCTGATTTTGGCCAACAAGCCTAAAGTGGGGGTCTTAGGAGTCAGGGGCTGGGGGCTTAGGGCATAGTTGGCATCTTTTCCTCTTCTGATGCTTCCCCTCGCAAGCTGTCTTTCCATTCCCTCCAGGACTGGGCCCAGGGCTGGGGTTATGCAAAGGGCACACGGATGGAACCTCTGTGATCTGGCGTTGCTGCTCATTGAGCTTGAGTGCTCAGGGTGGACTCTCATGGGGTTCTTTACCCCATGGAAAATCCCCACTGCAGTGTCCATGATGAGGACAGTCACTCCAATGCCTGGCCACTTTCACTGCCAACACTCGGCCCTCTGGCTTTCAGTTGGAGGGGTCCTCTCTAGGTTTTTTCCCCTAAGGGCCTTCTCAAGAAGGCTTCAGGCTTCAGGCTGGTTTCCTTACATGGACCCACATGGCCAAGCTGAAAAACTCTCACATCCTTGTCTCATTGTTGATGAAACTCCAACTTGCTCTTAGTGCCCTTATTTTCCTCTTTGCAATTAATTAATTGCAGCTCCAACCACCATAGCTTACCTCTAGGAGAATCAGACACCCAGAGTCTCCAAATATAGTTTGCAGATTTCTAAACATAGTTGTCTATGCGAATGGGACCTTCTAGTGCTGTGCAGTGTACAACCTGAACAGCTATCCTCACAGTTCAGACACTAGTCCACTGAATTCCAGAGGACATAGATCAAGTTCCTTATGTGACTCTCCCAAAGTCTTTCTCATTTGGATTAAGAAGGGGGGAAGCGAGGGCAGTTCCAAGATGGTCGAATAAGAACAGCTCTAGGCTACAGCTCCCAGCATGAGCGACACAGAAGACAGGTGATTTCTGCATTTCCAACTAAGGTACTGGGTTCATCTCACTGGGGTGTGTCAAACAGTGGGTACAGGACAGTGGGTGCAGCCCATCGAGCAAGAGCTGAAGCAGGGAAAGGCATCGCCCCACCCGGGAAGTGCAAGGGGAAGGGAATTTCCTTTCCTAGCCAAGGGAAAACATGACACATAGCACCTGGAAAATCAGGTCACTCCCACCCTAATACTGCACTTTTCCAAGGGTCTTAGCAAGTGGCACATGAGGAGATTATATCCCGTGCCTGGCTCAGAGGGTCCCACGCCCACAGGGTCTCCCTCATTTCTAGCACAGCAGTCTGAGATCTAACTGCAAGGTAGCAGCAAGGCTGGGGGAGGGGTGCCCACCATTGCTGAGGCTTGAGTAGGTAAACAAAGCAGCCAGGAAGCTCAAACTGGGTGGAGCCCACCGCAGCTCAAGGAGGCCTGCCTGCCTTTGTAGACTCCACCTCTGGGGACAGGGCATAGCCAAACAAAAGGAAGCAGAAACCTCTGCAGATTTAAATGCCCCTGTCTGACAGCTTTGAAGAGAGTAGTGGTTCTCCCAGCATGGAGTTTGAGATCTGAGAATGGACAGACTGTCTCCTCAAGTGGGTCCCTGACCCCAAGTAGCCTAACTGGGAGGCACCCCTCAGTAGGGGGAGACTGACACCTTACACAGCCAGGTACTCCTCTGAGACAAAGCTTCTAGAGGAACAATCAGGCAGCAACATTTGCTGTTCAGCAATATTCACTCTTCTACAGCCTCCACTGCTGATACCCAGGCAAGCAGGGTCTGGAGTGGACCTCGAGAAAACCCCAACAGACCTGCAGCTGAGGGTCCTGACTGTTAGAAAGAAAACTAACAAACAGAAAGGATATCCACACCAAAACCCCATCTGTACGTCACAATCATCAAAGACCAAAGGTGGATAGAACCACAAAGATCAGGGAAAAACAGGGTAGAAAAGCTGAAAATTCTAAAATTCAGAGCGCCTCTCCCCCTCCAAAGGAATGCAGCTCCTCACCAGCAATGGAACAAAGCTAGACGGAGAATGACTTTGACGAGTTGAGAGAAGAAGGCCTCAGATGATCAAACTTCTCCCAGCTAAAGGAGGAAGTTCGAACCCATTGCAAATAAGCTAAAAACCTTGAAAAAAAGATTAGACGAATGACTCACTAGAATAACCAATGTAGAGAAGTCCTTAAGACCTGATAGAGCTGAAAACCATGGCATGAGAACTACGTGACAAATGCACAAGCTTCAGTAACTGATTCGATCAACTGGAAGGAAGGGTATCAGTGATTGAAGATCAAATGAATGAAATGAAGTGAGAAGAGAAGTTTAGAGAAAAAAAGAGTAAAAAGAAATGAAAAAAGCCTCCAAGAAATACGGGACTATGTAAAAAGACCAAATCTAAGTCTGATTGGTGTACCTGAAAGAGACGGGGAGAATGGAACCAAGTTGGAAAACACTCTGCAGGGTACTATCCAGAAGAACTTCCCCAACCCAGCAAGGCAGGCCAACATTCAAATTCAGGAAATATAGAGAACACCACAAAGATACTCCTCAAGAAGAGCAACTCCGAGACCCATAATTGTCAGATTCACCAAACTTGAAATGAAGGAAAAAATGTTAAGGCAGCCAGAGAGAAAGGTCGGGTTACCCACAAAGGGAAGCCCATCAGACTAACAGCA
>NW_012118599.1:3356585-3357231 GCF_000951035.1 Colobus angolensis palliatus
TCAAAAACGCTCAACTACATGGAAACTGAACAACCTGCTCCTGAATGACTAATGGGTACATAACGAAATGAAACCAATGAGAGCAAAGACGCAACATACCAAAATCTCTGGAACACATTTAAAGCAATGTGTAGAGGGAAATTTATAGCACTAAATGCCCAAAAGAGAAAGCAGGAAAGATCTCAAATTGACACCCTAACCTCACAATTAAAAGAACTGGAGAAGCAAGAGCAAATACATTCAAAAGCTAGCAGAAGGCAAGAAATAACTAAGATCAGAGCAGAACACAAAAAACCCTTCAAAAAATCAATGAATCCAGGAGCTGGTTTTTTGAAAAGATCAACAAAATGGATAGACCATTAGAAAGACTAGTAAAGAAGAAAAGAAGGAAGAATCAAATAGATGAAATAAAAAATGATAAAGGGGATATCACCACTGACCCCACAGAAATACAAACTACCATCAGAGAGCACTATAAACACCCTTACACAAATAAACTAGAAAAACAAGAAAAAAATGGATAAATTCCTAGACACATACACTCTCACAAGACTAAACCAGGAAGAAGTTGAATCCCTGAATAGACTGATAACACGCTCTGAAATTGAGGCAATAATTAACAGCCTACCAAACAAAAAAAGTCCAG
>NW_012118599.1:3362666-3363070 GCF_000951035.1 Colobus angolensis palliatus
CCTACAAAGAACTCAAACAAATTTACAAGAAAAAAACAAACAACCCCATCAAAAAGTGGGCAAAGGATATGAACAGGCACTTCTCAAAAGAAGACATTTATGCAGCCAACAGGCACATGAAAAAATGCTTATCATCACTGGTCATCAGAGAAATGCAAATCAAAACTGCAATGAGATACCATCTCACACCAGTTAGAATGGCAATCATTAAAAAGTCAGGAAAAAACAGGTGCTGGAGAGGATGTGGAGAAATAAGAACACTCTTACACTGTTGATGGGACTGTAAACTAGATCAACCATGTGGAAGACAGTCTGGCAATTCCTCAAGGATCTAGAACTAGAAATACCATTTGACCCAGCCATCCCATTACTGGGTATATACCCAAAGGATTATAAATCATGCT
>NW_012118599.1:3368495-3380257 GCF_000951035.1 Colobus angolensis palliatus
ACGTATACATATGTAACAAACCTGCACGTTGTGCACATGCACCCTAGAACTTAAAGTATAATAAAAAATTTAAAAATATAAATAAATAAATACAGAAAAAAAAAAAAGAAGAAGAAGAAGAAGAGGGGAAGCACACTTCTTCCCTCAGCAAAAGAATGGGAAAATGCCACAATCCTCCAAAAACTTTCACCTTAGGAATCCTCGATTCTCGTTCTCTGATCTCTTTAGCCTTCATCTCAACTCTTGGCTCCATCTTTAATCTCTTCTAAGAGTCATAAAAACAGTTGTTTTGGCAACCTGATTTGCATACTATACTTCAAAATATGAGTTTAATCCTGTTCTTAGAGCCTAGCCCTCCCACCCCCACAGATGGGACCAAAAGTGTTCCTTTAAGTGGCTTTTAAAATTATCTGACCAACTGTGGACGCAGTTGCTGCTATACATGGAAATACTATATGTAGGAGAATTAGTCAACAGGAAGAATTCAGCCTTGTAGAAATCTTCCCCAGAAATGCTATTTTCCATGAGTACAATTGAGATCACCCTTGAAATATCTATCAGAACAAGTCTAAATAGACAGAGAAAGAAGCTGGGCTGAGGGGTGCTATTGGTATAGAGATTGACTTTGTTCACATTTGCTATCATTTCTGTTAAAATTCAGCTTGGAAAACATCAAAAAGGCACACGAATGGAATAGTCTTAGCTATTTTTACTGCCCTATAATTTAAGAAGTGTCAGGCCGAATATTTACCAATTTGCCTCATGCAAGAACTTTGAACTCTCTCAGAACCATGGCCCTAAACCACCAAGGATGGGGCAAGAGCCAATCTTACTAATTCTGTCTGTTCTCTTGTCAAGTAATCTGCTTTCCACATTGGAATCCATGTCTCTCTAATTCTACAAGCCTACCTGTATCCTCCCTACAGAGGAGACTATGTATCATAATTTTACAAAATGTTTTTTATTGGATATAAGACAAATGATGGCCTTCTTTGTTCAGACAATTTTAAAAAGGGTGACATTTTACCTGTCAACTGTTATTTTTGAAAATTTCATACCGGACGAGGTTTTGACTTTTGCTCTGCTACTCTAGTTTTGGGGATCACCAAGTTAATGCCTTTAAACTTTTTTAGAGGTTTCACACTGATGGCTGATTTGAAATATAAATAGGTGAAATTATTGGTGCTGTTGAACTTTCTTCTGCCCTTTAAAAGCCATTAGTGATACAGTCACCTGGAGGTGGCTGTGTGCCCAGCTGAAAACTGGGGAGTGCTAATAACTAAGGAAAAGAAGGAAAACAGATGTTAAGAGAAGCAACTAGCAACCTCTGCCACAATCCATTTTCTCCCTCTTTAGCCCTCTCCTCATCCAGACCCCCAAATTTGCCAAATCAAAAGGATTTTCTCACTCAGAAAAGCATCACTTTCACAACCCAGCAGAGAAAACTAAACATTTCAGTTTCCATGACAATCACTGCTGTGGTGGCAGCCACCTGATGTCACAGTCAAACACATCCTGTGTTCAACCACCGCTCACGAACGCCCTTGCTTGAGCTATGAGACGGTTCCCCTTCCACAAGCTCAGCCATGTATCCTGAAGCAGAGCGCCATGCCTGGGTTCTGATGGGCTTTACCCCTCATTCCTGCGCTGCTCCAGAACCGGCTTCCCCGTGGTGCAAGCTCAACCCAGTGGCCAGACCACCTCTTGTCTCCTGCTGAATTCCTCGTTAGGCCCTTGTCCTTTGTGGTGGGCTTTATATGTTGGGGGTTTCAAGGTTAACACTGCAAGAAGCAAATTCCCTTGAAGCCCTTCAAACTGCAGTAAAAATACACGGCCACTGGGTGGAAAACACCTTGTTAATGACCCTGAAATCCAAAGAGTAGGAGCTGCAAACATGTGACCTGTGTTTTTGTTTTGTTACCATGGACAATGTTGAAAAAAAATTAGTTGCCAATATTTAAAAATTAGAACATTTCACACGAAAAGCTGAATTTCCAACTTGTATTATAATCTAGAAATTAGAATCTATCTCCACATTCTGGGCCTGAATTCCTGCAAGGCAAAAGATAGCTAAAGTGTTTCCTGGTATCCTGTGATAATAAACGCATTTGAAAATGTGGACTCTGAAATTGTACAGCAGTGTCTAGTGATAAGGTGAATGAATAAACTTAAAAATAACTTTAAAAAGATTTTCCTGAAAGTAAAAGTCAAACATAAAATTCTCATTGATGACTTGTAGACTCCCAATAATGCATTGTAGATTCCCTTCCCAGGATGAAACATACTCTGTTGGAGTCCCCATCATCACCTGGCAAACTCCTCCAACTCCTTCTGGACCCAGCCAGAAGCACTGTCCCCTGTACTGAAACTGCCCCAGTTTCCCCAGGCCAATTCCCTGTGTTTGCATTATAACAAAATACTACTTACCTTTTTCCGATTCTGTAGTCATCATTCATTTGTCTCCACGACTGACTTGTGAGCAATTTGAGGGGAAAAGATGGTAATTTATATAGTGTGTTCCTAGTAGCTCAGTCATAATAGCTGATTAATGTTTGTTTGTTTATTTGTTTATTTATTTGAGATGGAGACTTGCTCTGTCACCCAGGCTGGAGTGCAGTGGTGCGATCTTGGCTCACTGTAACCTCCGCCTCCTGGGTTCAAGTGATTCTCCCGCCTCAGCCTCCTAAGTAGCTGGAATTACAGGCACATGCCATCATGCCCGGCTAATTTTTGTATTTTTAGTAGAGACAGAGTTTCACATATTGATCAGGCTGGTCTCAAACTCCTGACCTTGTGATCTGCCCGCTTCGGCCTCCCAAAGTGCTGGGATTCCAGGCGTGAGCCACGGTGCCCCTGTGCCCCCGTGCCCAGCAGATTAATGTTTATTTAATAGCATATCATGCTTTAGTCTCTGATTAAATACCATTTCTAAAAAGAAACTTTTCCTGGTTCAATCAACTTCCCAGAATCCCTGTTATGCCGCTCAGAATAGAATAGACTTCTCCTTCATAATGTTACATGATGGGTAATTGTTTTAGGGAAATTATTTATTTATCATTGCTTTCCTTACCAGATCCATGAGACCGGGGTCTGTATCTTCCTGTTCCCCTATATTCCCCCCTTTGCCTAGTACAGTGCCAGGCAGCTACTCTCAAGTGGTCAGATGGCACATTCACAACAGTCCTGGATCATGAACCTCCTGCATGATGATCCTGCAGCTGCCACTTGCTCCTGTATGCCTAGTCACCACCACCTACCTGTGTCTGCAAGTTCCATGAGGAAGGGCCCACACCACCTCCTGCTTACCACAGTGCGTCCAAACCAGTGCCTGGTTCAGGGCCTGTGCGTATGGGACATCTCCTAGGCACCACTTCACACCCTCACAGCCCCACCTCCCACTCCAGCCACCACCTCAGCAACCAGTTCTGTGCAAACTTACACCCACTTTGTGTAGGTGCAATCTGTTAGTGTCTCACCTGAGTCTAGGCCAGGTACCTCTCTGTTCCTGTCCTTGAGTTTCTCCAGCCAGAGGAGTAGGACTCTGTAAGAACCCGCTGGCCACACAAGCATGCATAAGCCAAACTGCACAGTGTTAATATTTGTGGGGCCATCCTTGGCCAATGTGGACAGCTACGAGACCCACTTTAGAAAGCTTCTCAGGAGGTCCAGGGGGTTGGAGCACGGTCGCCTACAATACTGGCCAATTTCATAATACATCCTTGTACTGTCTTTCCCTCCTTCCTTCTGTCCCTGGCCTCTCACTCCTGCTGCCTGGAATCATTTCTCAAATAAACTACCTGTCTCTGGCTCTGCTTTTAGGGATATTCAGGCCAAGACATGATGCAACAAGTTTTTGTTGAATGAAGAAGTGAATGAATAAAACTATAACCATGTTGGATATGTAAGCATAGTTGGGTCACCAAAAGTATCACAAATGATTATTTGCATCTGTGTAGCTCCTGAGAACAGAATTATCTCTAATAGAAATATGTGAGAGACATTTCTATCCCGAAGTATCCATTTAAAAGAACTCACTTATCAAAAAAAGAAGAAAGAAGAAAACAGTGGTTACCAGGGTCTGGAGTGAGGGGAGAATGAGGAGGGTTTTTTCATGAGTACAGTTTCAGTTTGGGAAGATGAAAAATTCCATCTTCCTGGAGATGGATGGTGAGGATGGTTGCACAATGGGAATGTACTTAATGCCGTTGAACTGTATACTAAAAATATTTAAAATGATAAATTTATGATATGGATATTTTACCACTATAAAATTATAAGTATAATACATTCGTAACCATTAAAAAACACAATGGTCATAAAGAAACATTGGCAGGAAATAAAGACAAATGTTGTTCATTCCTGCGATATGGAGGTAGAATTTCATAATATATACTTTTTAGTTTCCAAACTTTCTCCACTGTGGTTGTATTATATTCTTAACCTAATAGCAGCAATTATTACTACTACAGTAATAATTATTAAGAATTGTGGTATTAATAATTCTGTTTTTATTGACATGGCCTCAAAACATACATGCATGTATACATATATATAGGCTAACATTAAACTTTTTTTTTTTTTAGTATACTTTAAGTTCTAGGGTACATGTGCAGAATGTGCAACTTTGTTACATAGGTATACACGTGCCATGGTGATTTGCTGCACCCATCAACCCGTCACCTACATTGGGCATTTCTCCTAATGCTCTCCCTCCACTAGCCTCCCAACCCTCAACAGGCCCCAGTGTGTGATATTCCTCTCCCTGTGCCCATGTGTTCTCATTGTTCAACTCCCACTTATGAGTGAGAACATGCAGTGTTTGGTTTTCTATTCTTGTGAGAGTTTGCTGAGAATGATGGTTTCCAGCTTCGTCCATGTCCCTGCAAAGGACATGAACTCTTCCTTTTTTATGGCTGCATAGTATTCCATGGTGTATATGTGCCATATTTTCTTTATCCAGTCTATCACTGATGGACATTTGGGTTCCAAGTTTTTACTATTGTGAATAGTGCCACAATAAACATATGTGTGCATGTGTCTTTATAGTAGAATGATTTATAATCCTTTGGGTATATACCCAGTAATGGGATTGCTGGGTCAAATAGTATTTCTAGTATTTCTAGTTCTAGATCCTTGAGGAATTGCCACACTGTCTTCCACAATGGTTGAACTAATTTACACTCCCACCAACAGTGTAAAAGCATTCCTATTTTTCCACATCTTCTCCAGCACCTGTTTTTCCCTGACTTTTTAATGATTGCCATTCTAACTGGCATTAGATGGTATCTCATTGTGGTTTCAATTTGCATTTCTCCAACGATCAGTGATGATGTGCATTTTTTCAAGTTTGTTGGTTGCATAAATGTCTTCTTTTGAGAAGTGTCTGTTCATATCCTTTGTCCACTTTTTGATGGAGTTGTTTGTTGTTTTCTTGTCAATTTGTTTAAGTTCTTTGTGGATTCTAGATATTAGCCCTTTGTCAGATGGATAGATTGCAAAAATCTTCTCCCATTCTGTAGGTTGACTGTTCACTATGATGATAGTTTCTTTTGCTGTGCAGAAGGTCTTTAGTTTAACTAGATCCCATTTGTCAATTTTGGCTTTTGTTGCCATTACTCTTGGGGTTAACACTAAACTTTGAATACAAAAGAATACATCATTAACTAGACTGCTTATTTTTAATAATGATAATTTAATAATGATATTGTAAAATTGTGTTTTGTTCTATTCAATTTTCCATTAATTGGGACTTAATTTTCACAGGAGCTGGAAATTAGACCATAATCATCGAATGGCTTGTTTTTATAAAGGATAGGCTGATACCATACTATACTTTATGTAAAATGTGAATATTAAGGGAAGTAGTGTGAAAGGCTCTTTATGAAAATAAGGCTAACCCCCATTAATTACTCCCTTAATCTCTTTATGGTCTCCCATTTTTTATGATTACTATGTATTTTTATGATCACTGATTCTATCTTAACATTGGTATTCTTCTTTTAATGTTACCAATGCTTTCTTCCTCCACATTTTTTGATTTAACCAAATGTATTTATCCGTGGGTATTTCCCTAAATTTAGTGATCAGTGCATTATACTCTATGAAACACTCCACTGAATCCTGTTAGGAGACAGTATTCTGGAATTCCAACCCAATTTCATAACAGCCACAATTCCTGTATTCTTGGGCAAATTGCTTTACTTTGCTTATGACTGACTTTTATGAACAATTAAGACAAAACTAAGAATTCCTATGTGCATTTTCCAAGGTTATTCTGTAGAATACTTGGGCCACCTGACAGTCCCATAAAATTAAGTTTTATGATCAAATATACATGAAAAAAGACTGCAAATTTATCCTTGGCTTAGAGATCAACAATGCAGAATAGCACCTAAAGGCTCTGGGAAGTCTCACTAAATAAACAGTAATTTATCTGTTCTGAGGATAGGATACACACATACATATATGTGTATATATAGATGTGTGTGTGTATATATATGCATGTATATATATGTGTGTATATATATGTGTGTGTATATATATATGACTGCTGGATTCTTTACAAAATGTATTATCAATTTTAACATACCTTAGAACAAACGGTTCTAAGAATGTACTTTAGGAGACACTGATTTTTACATAAATACAAGTTATTAATTCTAGAAAGAAAGAAAAAAAAGGCAAGAAGATCTTGGTGGAGCAGAGAACTCCCTGTCATTGCAAAACCAGAAGTGGTTAGGTGACTGCTTGCTGAGGATATTCTAGTCCAGTCTCCTACCCAAGGAAGTCACTTTTATAAAGGTGCTCCTAATTTCAAAATGGTATGACAATTAGAAAATGTGCCCTGATGGGAAGCCCTTCATGGCAAATTCAGTTGCCTTCATGACCAGGCAAGGAGTAAAATCACCCAGGGCCTTGGTGCAGTGCAAACCGTGGGTGGGTGATGGAAACTGTGAAGAGAGAGGACGACTGCCCTATCTAAAGGGAGCAGTCACCACTGAGCTTCAGCTGCCGTTCCCATGTAGATGAACAAGCCTAGCATTACTAGATAGTGTGGTGATTCATGAAAGGCCTAAAATTCATATGTCAATGGAAAACTTACTTAATTTTGAATGTCAGCTCAATAAAATAGAAAATAACACTGTAAAAGACAAACAAAATACTCATGTAGGCCAAACTGAGCCCACAGGGCAATAGTTAGGAGTCCTCATGTGTTTAGAAATGGGTAGCCCTACCCTAAATAATCTGAGACGGACAAGATGTCAGAATTCCTCTGCTTAGTTTTCACTAGCTTTCCTCCATTCTGGTTACCTGGTCACCTTTTGCTGTGCCTGTCTCCTTGCCTGCTTAGGAACCAGCTCAGTTGGAACGTGGAAAAAAAAAAACAGAGTTAAAACGCATTGAGTGAGGATATGAAGGGACACCTATGTAGAGAAAGCATGGATTTCAGAATAATAGATATTATAACTTATAATATCTATTTTAGCAGCTCAGAGACATTTTTTTTTATCAGAGAACAGAGGCATATTGTGTTCCTTCCAGCTGTTTTCCAGGTAGTAAGGAGTCACTATATTGCCTGAAAGTACTCACAGACTGCCATCAAGCTTTCAGAATGTAATTTTAATATAGTCTTCTGTTCAGAAATAACTCTTGCAATTTAAAACTATCTTAAGACAACATGTAATTGATCTCAACATGCATAAACACAAGCCAATATGGTTTCAAGATTTTATGATTTGGGGTCTTATAAAAAAGAACAGGAATAAAAAATGATTACTAAGGTTTTACTTAAAAGGGATTGCGGCCGGGCGCGGTGGCTCAAGCCTGTAATCCCAGCACTTTGGGAGGCCGAGACGGGCGGATCACGAGGTCAGGAGATCGAGACCATCCTGGCTAACACGGTGAAACCCTGTCTCTACTAAAAAATACAAAAAACTAGCCGGGCGAGGTGGCGGGCGCCTGTAGTCCCAGCTACTCCAGCGGCTGAGGCAGGAGAATGGCGTCAACCCGGGAGGCGGAGCTTGCAGTGAGCTGAGATCCGGCCACTGCACTCCAGCCTGGGCGACAGAGCGAGACTCCGTCTCAAAAAAAAAAAAAAAAAAGGGATTGCATATCACTTCTCAGCTTCTATAAATCTTCCATAATCACGTAGCTCTTGATCAGAGTGAAGCAAGCAGAAATATTTTAATAGAGTCAAAGGTCAGACTGTAGCTAAGTGGGTGAAATGGGACAGAGTGGCAGGCAAGCACTCACTGGATAGGGCCATCTCTTCATTAGGGCAGAGAATGGAAGGGACTTTTTAGTCCTTTAATCACCTTTTTAAGAAAATTTGACAGTACAACCAAAGTGTGGGTGATCTTTGGGGTCTTGTTTAATCTTACTTCAATCTTGTTTAATTCCAGAGTTAGAGGGACATTAGTGCAAGCAAATGACTCATCACTAGAGTGACAGACTTCCTGGAGCATTGCCCAAGTGTTCAGGCACCATGCTGGGGATAGAGATATAAAAAAAAATGAAGACCAGGAAGGAGACAAACAAATTGTTAAAATATAGTAAGTGCCAGGAGAGACAGGTATACACACGAAATTACAGAAACAAAAAGAAGGCACTTCACAGGCTGGGAGATGGGCAGGGATGGGGGAGAGCCAGGCAGGTCAGGGAAGGAGACACAAGACGAAAGCAATTGGTAGAATAGGTAAGCCATTCAAAACTTGTTAAAAAGGAAAAGTTAAATCATTTTAACTTAATGTGGCCACACGAGCCAGTCTCTAACTTTTATTAAGACAAGTGCTATGCCAGGAAAGCAGGTTTTCTGAATAATAGGCTTCTATGTGCTGAAAGGGTTTATATTTTTTCTTTTTTTTTGTTTTTGAGATAGAGTCTCACTCTGTCACCCAGACTGGAGTGCAGTGGCACGATCTTAGCTTACTGCAACCTCCGCCTCCCAGGTTCAAGTGATTCTACTTCCTCAGCCTCCCAAGTAGCTGGGACTACAGGCATGCGCCACCATGCCCAGCTAATTTTTTGTATTTTTAGTAAAGACAGGGTTTCACCATGTTAGGCAAGATGGTCTTGATCTCCTGACCTCGTGATCCACCCGCCTCAGCCTCCCAAAGTGTTGGGATTACAGGCGTGAGCCACTGCGCCCGGCCTAAAGGTTGACTCTTCGATGATGCTACAGCAAATGAGAGTTCAGCATTCATATGCAGATTAAAAAAAAAAAAAAATGTTTTCTGTGTTTTGAAAACTATGCCCATAATGTGTTAATCCTTGCAATAAATATGTTTTCTCCTTTGCAAGTGTGCCTTTACAGTAGAATGGTGCTGCTGCCTCCAAAATGTCACAACAGAGCATGTGGTTTGCAAGTGCCCACTTACGTCAAGAACCTCTTAACTATATTGAGCACAGACCAACTACAACTATCACTTCTAGATACTACTGGGATAGGCTGTATGAATTCACCAAATTAGCTGCAGTTTCCATCAAAGATTTTATTTCATTGATTGGCCCCATGTTTATTTTTCCAAAGTAAAAATTCAATCAGACTTTTGAACACATTGACTTGTTGTTGGAGTTATCTTAGCCACTGCTTCTCATTTAAAACTCATGTGTTTGAAATAATAAAACATATTTCTCTGTTTCTTCTTAAAAAGGCAACATTTTGGCCAGATGCAGTGGCTCATGCCTGTAATCACAACACTTTGGGAGGCCAAGGTGGGTCGATCACCTGAGGTCAGGAGTTCAAGACCAGCCTGGCCAACATGGTGAAACCCCGTCTCTACTAAAAATACAAAAATATTAGCTGGACCTGGTAGCAGGGGCCTGTAATCCCAGCTACTCGGGAGGCTAAGGAAGGAGAATCACTTGAACCCGGGAGGTGGAGGTTGCAGTGAGCTGAGATCACGCCACTGTACTCCAGTCTGGGCAACAAGAGTGAAACTCCATCTCAAAAAAAAAAAAAAAAAAAAAGCGATGTTTCGTTTCTATTATCAGAAAATTCTTGGAATACAGACTTTCCTCCCACTTGTTTGGGGAGTCACTAACGTTCCTTTTTCAAACAAAGATTACTTCTGCCACATAAAAGATGAGAAATGGCACTTGTTGTCCCGTGTGACCGATCCCTGAGCCAGCTGTTCTTAGTGAAGACGGATAAATTAACACTGGTGTAACCCAGATGTCAGCTGAGGTCTCCCATAAAATTGGCTTGACCTTTCTAAGTCACAGCCATGGGGGACCTCTGTGCCCTTGCCAGGATTTCAGAGAATTTCCCAGGTCGTAGACTCATGTCTGTCACCACTGACTCCAAGTCACTGCTCTGCTGCACTCCCCTTTACGGCTCAGCCACAGCTCTCCCCTCATGTCTGCTCTGTGCCGACTGCAGTGACTTTTCATTGATTCCACTCAACACACCGCCCAGGCTTTTATGTATAGCAGACTTTACTGAAACTTTTGTGCTATGGAGAGCACTTCTTGCAACAAAATGCAAACAGCTGAAAATGAATCATTAGGCACCTTTGTGGTGGCAGGTCCTTCAACCACACAGCCATCAGTAATTCCTTGTTTTCTCACACACTACAGCTTCCTGTGATGTAGCTCAGCGCCTGTCTCCCACAAGACTCCTACCAACTCCATGCTTCCTTGTTTTCCAGGCTGTCTGCTCTCAGCTTCTCTCCCTCAGTTCCCCTGCGATTTATTATGCAGAGCAGCTGAGCTCCAGAGCTAGCCAATTGAGCAACTGAGGAGGAAAGAATCCTTTGAAAGGACACTGGGCAGCTCATAGAACCTCCGCTGTATAATCAGAGAACCAGGCCAGAAAAAGGGAGGGAGCAAAAGAAAGAGAAAACTCTGTAGCCAGAGTCAAGACCAACAGCTCCAGACACCACAGCTGCCTCTATGTCACAGCTTCATGTCCTAAAGCCTCCTGCTCTCGACCCAGGGATGCCACCACTGCCCTCCTGCCAGTGCTGTTCCTGCAAACCAGTGCTGCTGATACTGCTCGGTCCGTGCAACCCCTACTGCCAAAACAGTGTCCTCTCTGCCTGCTTCTTTGCATCACTAGCTCCTCATTTCTAGTCTGGATGCAGGCATCTGATTGGTCAAGCCTATGTCTTGTGCCCCTTCTTGCCATAGCTGCACAGGAGCCTGACAAATGAAGCATCTGGTTTTTGGCTTCTATGGTGAAAGACAGACTCTGCTTTCTGCGTGACCTCACACAGTGGGAAAATGTACCACCATAGGAAAGAGGTTCAGATGTGGGGCAGCTGGAAGTAAAATCTGTCTGCTTCACCTTTCCACTGCCTATTTGGCTCCTGGCCTTTCTGGCTCCTCAATTACTTTGTACAACCAAAAACCTAATATAGTCATTGCTAAAAGGTCACCTTCTCAAGTCTCACCTTCTAATAACCCAAATCTTGGGCAATTTTGTTCTCTTAACCTTTCCTTTCTTTTGCCTGAAATGAAATTGCCTATTTCATTAACCCCAGTTTTAAAAACATGAAAGTCCATGCCCAAAATCAATGAAAGCTTTCTCAGGTGTCCAAAGTGATAAGTCATTTATGTTCTAGCTATGATTTAAGAGCAACTTTCAGACAACTTCTGTCCCTAAAATTCAGTTTTTATTTTGAGCTATTTCTGATGTATCCAGGAATTATAACAGAGAGAGTGGTCACAAGGGGAATGGATATTCCATAGATTCCCAAAGGTTGACTCTTCCATCCAAGAATTACACCTGCACCATTCACACACCTGCACTATTCACACAC
>NW_012118599.1:3381131-3381339 GCF_000951035.1 Colobus angolensis palliatus
CCTGCACTGTTCCTACACCTGCACCATTCATACACTGACACTGTCCATGTACCTGTGCTGTTCACACACCTACAATGTCCATACACCTGCGGCATTCACACAAAAGCACTATCTATACACCTGCACCACTCAAAACATGCACAGTCTATACACCTGCACCATTCACACACATGCACTGTCCACACACCTGCACCATTCACACACATGC
>NW_012118599.1:3381994-3455549 GCF_000951035.1 Colobus angolensis palliatus
CACACACCTGCACCATTCACACACATGCTCTGTCCACACACCTGCACCATTCACACACATGCACTGTCCAGACACTTGCACTCTCCAATATTAGCCAGGTATGGCTACTGAGTGCTTGCAATAGGGAATATCCAAGTTTCAGCACTTGAAATATACTAAAAAATGTAAAAACCAGACCAAATTTTGAAGCTGTAGTACTTATTCTGAATGTAAAATATCCTATTACTAATTTTTATGTTAATTACATATTAAAATAGTAATATAGATATATTGACTTCAATAAAATGTTTTATTAAAATGAATGTCACCTGTTTCTTTTTACTTCCTTTTTTTTTTTTTTTTTTGAGATGGAGTCTCACTCTGTCGCCCAGGCTGGAGTGCAGCGGTGTGATCTTGGCTTGCTGCAACCTCCACCTCCCAAGTTCAAGCAATTCTCCTGCCTCAGCCTCCTGAGTAGCTGGGATTACAGGCGCGCACCACGGCACCTGGCTAATTTTTGTATTTGTAGTAGAGACGGGGTTTCACCATGTTGCTCAGGCTGGTCTCAAACTCCTGACCTCGTGATCTGCCTGCCTCAGCCTCCCAAAGTGCTGGGATTACAGGCGTAAGCCACCACGCCCGGCCTCTTTTTACTTCTTAAAAGTAACCCCTAGATCATTTAAAATTACATATGCGGCTTGCATCATGTTTATATTACACTACTCTACACACTGAAATGCACCTGTAAATTTCAGTCAGTTAGTATGTGGCTCTGAAGAAGCCATACCACAAAACAGGAAGAAACCTCTGAGACCAAACAGGCACAATTCTACTTTTTGAAAATGCTTATAAAATTACCTTGCATGAACAAAATAAACCTATTCATCATTCAGTTAGCAGTGTTCTAGATTAAGAAATTTACCATTATTGAGAATCTACTATGTGCCATACACTATGTTAGAGAATGGGACAACTGTGAACAAATCAGACCCAGCCACTGCCTTCGTGTAAAGTCAAGTAATCAAGAGAGCACATTTGGGAACCTGACAACTTGGGTCCAAATTCTGACTCCATCCTTTACCAGCCATGTGATCTGGAACAAGTTAAAACAGCCTTTGTTTTCTTATATATAAAACAGGAATTTTATCTGGCAAAGATGCTGCCCGAATTAAACTAGTAAAAGGCAAATAGAAGCATACCATATTAGTCACCTAGTGCTGTATAACTTAGCAGCTTAAAACAACATGCATTTATTAGCTCACTGGTTCTTTGGATCAGGGATGGAGGCAGAGCTTCCCTAGGTCCTCTGCTTTAGGCTCTCTCACAAGGCTTCAATCAAGGTGTTAGACAGGGCTGGGGCCTCAACTGAAGGCTTACTGGGGAAGGACTGACTTCCAGGTTCACTAAAAGATGATTGTCATCATCTTTTGGGATGTTGAACTGAAGGCTTTAGTTTCTAGATGGCTGCTTCTTGCTTGGGCATCTCCAACCTGGCACTGGGTTTTATCAAAGCCAGCAAAAGAGAAAGTCTGCTGTTAGGACAGCTAAAAATCCCTGCCTTCATGGAGCTTACATTTGAGCTGGCTGTATGGCAGAGGGTATTGGGAGGTTGGTGGAAGACAGACAGGTAGTAGCAATAAAAACAAATAATTGCTCAATCTAAATTCCATTAAGGTTACACCCCCAAATTATAGAATGTTCCTTCTAAAATGCTAATCTCATCATGGCCCTCTTTTTTATTAAATATGCTCCATTGGGTAGGCTCATTGTTTTAAAGATGAAGACAAAATTTCTTAGTTTTCACTATAACCTACTGTTCCAAGCTATGTTTCCAGTATATCTCCCATAGCAGTAGTTGAATGGTTACAGAGAGTAGCTACTCCGAAAATGATTTTTTAAAGTGTCTTAGATTTTCCATCTTTTGCCTTTTATTCTTCCACTTGTGTTCATATCTTAACATTAAACTATATTCTATTGAAAGGAGCATCTCAGTGATGTTCCAGTAAAACTGGAATTAATAGTCCTGAACCCTTGAAGATGATAATATTGGTACCAACATCTTCTTGAAGGCCCTTTCTATCATTATATCATCATTATCATAAATACTGATATAAGGCTGACTTTTATGATAATAAAACAAGATTGAAGGCCAAGGCAGAAAGATCACTTGAGACCAAGAATTTGAGACCAGCTTGGACAACATAGTGAGACCCTGTCTCTACAAAAAAAAAAAAAAAAAGATGGAATATTCTGACCCTTTACCTGAGTCAAGGAGGTAGGACCAAGTTGAATTGCTTAGAAGCAAACCATAATATAAACTTCTTTGATTTACTCCCAGCGCGTTCTGTGCTGGAGATCTATGGGTGGAAGCAAAGAATTTTTAAAAAATCAAAATAGTTTTTCCTACTAAAAACTTGGCGGGAATTCCAACAGAAGTAGTCAATAGACAGATGCTATCCAGTGAAATGAGAGTCTCGGGTGAACTGGAGACTGGTGCATGTAGAATCAAAGAGCCTTAGAGTCGGAAAGATATCAGAGATGACGCAGTGAAGCCCCCAGCCATAGACAGAGACCCTTCAATGTCACAGCAGTCCTGCAACTTCTCTTACTTCCACCCTTCTAATTATAGAGAACTGGCTCTTTTACAAGGCTGACATTTTCATCATTAGAACCCAGCTGTTATCTGCACTCTTCTTTATTTTAAGGTATTTCCCCGGAATTAGTGCACATTAAAAATTTTGACATTTTAGGCTACAGAAATTTTGGTTGAATCCTCTTGCTGTACAACAGCCCCCACAGCACTTGCTCTCAGGAGTCTCACCTATCTTAAAATTCCTCTCCTTGTCATACTTCTCTTCAGATGTTTCCAGCATGCACTGCCGCTGAAGGTTTTTGTTCCAGTTATCTTCTGTAGGATGAAGAGTAAGTTCCTAGAGTGCCAAGATGGCAAAGCGATGCTTAACACATCGTCTGACTAATGAAGAATAATTAGAACATTTATTTTCCATGAACTATTTTTCTATTATTGTAGCTTAATATCATGCTAACTTTTTTTTTTTTTTTTTGAGGCAGAGTCTCGCTCTGTCGCCCGGACTGGAGTGCAGTGGCCAGATCTCAGCTCACTGCAAGCTCCGCCTCCTGGGTTTTACGCCATTCTCCTGCCTCAGCCTCCCGAGTAGCTGGGACTACAGGCGCCCGCCACCTCGCCCGGCTAGTTTTTGTATTTTTAGTAGAGATGGGGTTTCACCGTGTTAGCCAGGATGGTCTCGATCTCCTGACCTCGTGATCCGCCCGTCCACTCTTGGTGCCCATTAAAAGTTTTTAGTCAATTACAGTCCTTAAATTTTTTTTTCTCATCAAGTGTTGCCAAGGTAGATATTTCCCAACCTGCATGTGTACTAGAGCGTGTGTTAATCTCAGACCTCTCTGTGATCACTGGAAAATCGCTGGCCATAAACCTCATGTTATTAAACAATAAAATGAATCTAATAATGTTAGAGCCACGTGTGAGGTGCTGTAGAAAGTACCATGTCTGGTAGATAAGTGCTCCTCTTATAAAGAACAGGCTATTTATAACCACTATCTTCTCAAAAGACCGTAGGTGACCAGGCTAATTACCTTTCCCAAAACTAATTTTTAATCCACAGCCTTCCCTTCTCCTTACTCTACTAGAATCCCTGCTTCCAACAATTAAACACCCATCGAGTTAATTTGCTTTCCTCTCACAGAGGTTGATTGAGTTCTTGACTTTTTCTTTCTTTCTTTCTTTCTTTCTTTTTTGTTTTTGAACAGCCGGTCAGATGAAGAAACCCAACCCCTCTCCACCAACCGGAGCCCCGCCCTCTGCCCCCGGCTGGCCCGGAGAGTTGAAGGCCAAAGACGGAGAGGAGGGCGCTCGCTGCTGTGCTCCCGGCCAAAGCGCAGGCTCGGCCTGCCTTATCCAGTGGGACGGCAAAGGGTCACTCTAAAAATTGCTGCAGCCGGGTCTTGTCAGGTGGCTGCTGGTGGCTCCCCACTGGATTTTCCTTCTCCCTCTCTCTGTCTCCACAGATCCCTTCCCAAGAGGAGTCTCCTGCTAAAACTTCATCATCTCCAGTTGACCTACCACTTCACCCAAGGAGGGTAAGGAGCTGGGACCAGAGTCTCCAATTCCTGCCTTCTACATCCTGGTGTGTGTGTGGATGTGTGGGTGGGAGACGGTGGGCTGAGTGTTTGTGGTTGTAGAGCTATTTTACTGAAGGGAGTCTACAGCTGGGTCAGGTGGTTCATGTCCCTAATCTGAAGTTGGGAGACAGAAAACATTTTTTTGAAATCTGAGAAATGTAGTGTGTTAGGAGAATGTCACAGTAACAGAAATGCGTGACAGTGATGCGCTATAAACGTAAAACCACCTGTAATTTCTAACAAAAATTCTAAATCTCTAAAGCTTAAGATATATTTTTCTTTCACTGCTTTATGGAGAAGGAGAAGGAGAGAAAATTCTTAGGCTTTGTTCACAAAGTTTAGAATTCTATCTCTATTTTTATCAAGAATCACTTTAACATTTGGTACTGATCAGTTTGGATAAAATGTTACCAGTTTTAACTAAATCTGTAGCACAAATATCAGACAACTCTGAATTCCCAGAAATATAACCTATTGACAAAATGGAAATATCCTTTCTGGAAAAAAAAAAAAAAAACAAATTTGTTGTTTGGCTAAAAAATAGATATTTGTCTTAAATGTGCACATGTCATTATGCTAACATATATTTTATATTTAAAATCATATTGGAAGTGTAATGGCAAAGTGGAAACCACCCCCTGCCCCCATCACCCCGAGGCTGGACTTAAAATGGCAAGCGACAGAAGCCAGGAGGGTTTCTATTCTTGGAGGTAGGGCTGATGAGCCCGGACAGATGCAGCGATAGGAATGTGGCCAGGACAGGGAGCAGGAGCAGCTGATTCGCCCCTTTGGCAAAAAGACATTCTGGGATCCCAGTTCATAGTGGCATGAGAGTGACAGTGACACTTTAGCACACATGGCTTTTCAGCTTGCCCTGTTGTGGACTCTCTCCCAGGAAGCACGGGTGCAGGGCAGTGGGAAGGAAAATGTTCTCAAATATGAAGTAACAACTCTTTTCTGTAACCAGTTCTGGGGGCCTTCTTCTGGGATCAGTTGGGGCCAGGAAGAATTTAAGTGCCATGCTTTCACATGGACTTGCCCACTTACAGACAAGGGTCCAATTATGTGCCATTGTTTGGCAGCGTTATTCTCAGTCCAGTCATTTTGGATCTATTTCGGGTTACGGATCTCATGAAAATGTGGAGCCCACTGTGTGGAAAGTACACATAGACACATGCACACAGTATGTTTCAGACTATCCCATAGGACTCATGGACTCACCTGATACCCAACCCAGATCAGGAATGCCAGGTACAAGTCAGATCATCCAGCTACATTCAAATTTCAGGTAAGCTACAAATCAACTTTTAGTATAAGTATGTCCCCAACACTGCCTGGGATGTACCTATACTAAAATATGATTCATAGTTTATCTGAAATTCACATGTAACTTGACATCTTGTATTTTTATTTGCTAAATCTAGCTGTTCAGACCCAGACATATAGATCCCATGTAAAGAACCCTTGTCTCAGTCAGTTCATCCCTATCTGATAATGAGTAGATTCTAGAGATATGGAAGGCCATATTAAAGGGACATTTGATGTAGGAGCAAATTTTGACAATTCTGACAGCAAAAGTCAGCTGTGTATTCATAACTCTGCAAAATTATAGAAGCAAAAGTAATGCATCTCTTTGTTTGACAGATGATTAAACTGAAATCCTGATAGGTTGGACGTTCTGAAATGGGTCTATCAAGCAGTTAGAGCAGAATGAACACCAAAACCCAATTTTCAGTTCTGTGATGATTAAAAACTCAATTTCTAACCTCCTCTCCCTCCAATACACAAAATACTAGGAAAGAAAAAGAGCCATTTTACTAAAGTTTTCAACAAAACCCAAACAAAAACTTTTGTACTGTGTCCTTGTATCCTATATCCAGCCTTAGAGAACAGAATTGTAGTTAACTTTGTGCATAGAGTCTGTATTCTTTATAGATAAAGTTAGGCACAGTCTCTAGCTAAGTGGAACCATATGAAATTGAAAGTATTTGCTTTTAAACAAAAAATGATAATTTCATATTCAATCTAATACTTCTAAAGGAAGTGCTTGATTATCTGATAAACAAAGTCATGCAAGCCCTCCTTGTCCCTATTTATTTGGCTTATCTAATCTATTGGATTTTCACATTCTTACTACCCTTGATAAGATAAAGAAATCCACAGGATCCCTGTGTCTCCAAACAAATTTATTTTACATTCAAAAAGGTAACTCTTTTATTCCAGTATTTGGAACCAGAACGAACCATTTCATGTTCTCCATATCAAAATTTTAATTTTATAAACACCAGCTATGCCTTGCACTGTCTCTATCCTCCCATGTTAGAAAAAGCTAACTTTTAACCTACTACAGTTTTTATCCTACCCTGGATTTAAAGAAGACAATATAGGGGGCCAGGGTTTCCATGGGTTTGAATTTTTGCCCCAGCACACACTGTACACTTACTTATGTGATCTTGGACAATTTTTTTTTACTCTTTCTGATTCTTAATTTCTTCATTTGTAAAATGAACATAATATAAGCTAACTTTTAGGATATCTGTAATATTTAAATTTAAAAACTAAAATTATGTAAAGTACTTAACCCAGGGCCCAGCACATAGTACACTCTCAATTAATAAATGCTAGCTATATAACTGTCTTTTTAGGTGAAAATGGAGCTATCCATTTACATTAAATACATAACACAGATTCCTGCTCGGTGATGTATATTTAAGAATTAATATACTTAAATTTGGCAAATAGAAAAGATGATGAAAAATGTGATGATTTACATAATTCTACCCAACTGCTTATCAGGTGTTGAATACGTGGCACTAGAAATGGCCCAAGAGCCAGGATCTGCAGTGGGCATGGGGAGGGGAGTGTGGAATTGCCTCTCTCTTACCCTTCTGCCCAGTTTCTAATGAGCAGCTCTTTCAGGGTAGTCAAGAGGCTGCTCTACGTGATAGCAGATAGAGCAGAGGGAGAGAGACTGTGGAGTTCATAGCCAGGGAAGGTGAATTCTCTGGGCTTCCTCCACAGAATGAAAGGATAGCTCCAATAGCATAGCGAGCCTTCTACAACCCTCTGCATCCTGTGCAAAGTCTTTTCTTTGACCCAAAAAGGGAAGGGACTAGCAGTGCCTCCAAATAGCTGTTCATCCCATTACACAACCTCAGCTGCTGTGGCTAAACCTGCTCCTCTTTCCAGAATTCCTACTATGGTAGGAACAGTGTGAAAAGTGCAAGCCACCAACAGTCCTGGTGGAAGCTTGTAAAGTTCTTCCTCCCTTTGATCCCAAAAGGCAACATGTTAGAGCCCCCCTTAGGTAGCCAGGGAGAACCAAGCCTGCTATGGTTTAGGAAAAATGGAGAAACGGCCTTCACACTCTCCCAGCCATGGGCAGTTTAGCAAAGATGCATGCATTGCCATGCAGACCATAATCCGAGTCAAAGCCCTCCCTAGGGTATAGTAATCATATCCTGGCTGATGGCCCTGGCTACCAAGCTTGGGACGCCCTCAGCAGCTGACAGTAAGACATTCACTCTGTTAAAAAGAAAAGAAAGAGAGAGAGCTTAAAAATAAAAAAAAAAAAAGAATAAGTAAAAACCCTCATCCAACTTTACAAAGTTAAAATATTAATTGAATCAAAAAGAATGGAAAGTTTCAAAATGTATTGCTCAGCATGTAAGTTATACTCTATATATGAACACATACATGTAACTCATTTTGGTAATACCTCTTCCTCACAGCCACATTTTGACTGTCATTGTGACCATCATTGATGATGACCTAGGAGTACATGGTGAACATTTGTAACATTGTAGAAAAAAACAGTGAGAGTTCCTGTAAGAATTGCTCTGACTACATGTTCACGTGTGACCTGGTTACTGGTTAATATGTTTTTAAAAATACTCAATTTTTTTCCAGTCATCTATTAGCCCGTATCATCAGCCTCAAAGCCCAGCACTATGACCAAATTAGTAAATGGAAGTGAATTAAATTGTTCCACTTTCCTTTCCTGTGCATATATATTACTTTGCTGGCCTTTTATGACTTCTTTCCTTGAAGATTGCCCTTGCTCTTAACTTAAACGTAATTGTGGAAAAATCCTGGTTCGTCAAGTGGTATGCTGTGTGTTTAGGCGGGTGTGTGTTTGTTTGCACCCAGTGTGACATGCTTTGTGTCTGTACCCAGAAAGGCTCCAATGTGAGGGGCCTGGAGAGTTTGTTGAAGCCTTTCCTGTATGCCCCATGAGAACTTAGCCTCTGATTTCTGATCCCCCATAAAGAGGGAGCTAGTCTTTTCTGTAACAGGGCCTGCAGCACAAGATGGGGCTTATTATTAGTTGACCACAGTTCTCCTCAAGTTGAGAAAAGCAGTGGCTTTGGGAGATGCAGGAGCAGGGACACAGGCAGAGCATTTGTTAGGACATAGTAACGAATGAACAACTCTGCAGCCCTGAAGTCAACATTAGAGCTTTGCTCAGCTTCAAAGCAATGATCCTGATCCTCTGGTTCCTCTGAAGGATCTGCAGCAGTGTCCTTATTGGAGGAGCATGGCACAGAGTGAGAACACTTGGGTGGGTGGGTGGACAATCTTACCTATGAGTTACAGACCCGGCAATGAGATATCATGGTAGCTCTAAAGAAAGACTGAATTTATGAGTATAGATAGGAAAATCTGGCCACAAAAAAGTTGCTTGCAGGCTTTGATTTCAACGGTTTCTTTTCTTGAGACAAAGTCTCGCTTTGTTGCCCAGGCTAGAGTGCAGTGGTGCAATATTGGCTCACTACAACCTCTGTTGTCTCCCAGGTTCAAGTGATTCTCCTGCCTCAGCCTCCCGAGTAGCTGGGATTACAGGCGCGCATCACCACGTCCAGCTAATTTTTGTATTTTTGGTAGAGACAGGGTTTCGCCATGTTGGTCAGGCTGGTCTTGAACTCCTGGCCTCAGATGATTCACCCACCTCAGCCTCCCAAAGTGCTGGGATTACAGTAGTGAGCCATGGCACCCAGCCTGACTTCAAGTTTCTTAAATGACCTACTGCCTGTTCCTCTCCTTCTCCCCACTTTGGAGAAAGCTAAGTAAGCCAGTTACCTCTAAAAAGTAATTTCACAGGCTCTAAAAGGCTTCTTTTAATTAAAAAATATATATAAATACATATGTGTGTGCATGTGTGTATCTATCTATACGTTTTCAGTAACGTTATAGATTACCTGAACAACATTATCAATTGCCCTGATTATGATGTTCTATTTATAGAACATTATACCCAACAATTGCAGAATACAAATTCTTCTGAAATGTATGTGGTATATTCAGCAAGTCAGTACATATATATGAATATATGTATTCTACAAAGGCTACTCTGATAGAAATTTGTATGTGAATCATAGAAGGACACTTATTTACAAAACAAAAACCATGCATATCTGGGAAAAAGAGTAGATCTGCCCATTAACTGGTTAGCTTGGATTCATTTGTCAGACTAGCTAATGTATTACCCAGAGGGATCTTAGAGAAATAGGATGAGGGCAAGAGAATATAAAGAAAAAGAGGGGCATGGAAGTTCCCGTGAGTGGAACAGGCCAGGGCTGGGTCAACAGTGGGAACACCAGGAGTAGCATGAAGGTCAGGCAATGGAGGAAAGAGAAGCCATCAATAGGAAGTAAGAGAAAGAAAATGGAGCAGGAGAGAGCTTTTACTGATTTCACTATTTCGTCTAGCCTCAAGTTGTGCTCTCTCTTCCTGGAGATTTCTTAGTCTTTCCGGATTGCATATGAATTTACCAGGTTCAAGCCTTCTTGGCATCCAACCTCCTGTATGTATTGACCGAACATTACTTGCCCAACTATCTCCCTCATGACCTCAGCCATCTCTGAATGCATGTGACAGGCTGAGTCACGCCTCCCTGCTTCAACTTGAAACATTTCCTCTACTTCTAATAACCTTCTCCCTCCTATACATGCTGCTCTTTAAAACCCTTCAGTTACCAAGACCCAACAAGATTTATGTTATCTGCAAAACCTCCCATTCTAACACCACCCCACCACATAGTCCTTTTTATTTGAATCCTTAAATCCAGATGCACAATCTGTTCCATGTACTCTGTTGCTTTGCTCACCCAACCTATAACTAAATGCCCCAAGTTTTCTGAACTTTTGGGGTTAGCCCTACCTATCAAAATAAAAAACTATTTCTCAGGCTGTGTATTTGCATGTATTCCCTTTCTCTCCCTGGCGTTTTTAAAAATCTCGTAGAAATATTTACATGTTCCAGAACTCTTCCCTTGGTTGCTGTTTGCCACTTCTTTTCTGAGTCACTATGTGACTGTCCCATATTGCCTCCTGCTCCTCATGACTGCTTGTCCATGATGTGGTGGCTTTCTCTGATTCACTTCACTCTAAAGTTTAAACAGGCTCCTTTCTTTATTCCCAAAGACAACTAACAAAGGCTATTGCTTGTCATGAAAATGGTTCAAATTTTTTGAACATTCACTTTTTGTCAGGTACTCTGCAAAATGCTGTTACAGACATTTCCTCATTAGGCTTTCATTGACAACCCTAGAGGCAGGCACTATTATTATCTTCTCTTAAGAAATAAGTCAATGGAGACTGTAAGAGGCTACATAATCTATCAGGCTAGGTAATCTATCAAAAGTCACACGGAAGATAAGTAGTAAAATTGGTATTTATGTTATATTTTCATTGTCATTCTATTTGAAATATTATCAAAATTTCTCCTGTGATTTCTTTTTTGACTCATGGATAAAGTAAAAGGAAATTGTTTAATTTTCAAATATTGAAAATTAAATGGTTTCCCTAGACGGCTTATTGTTATTAAATTCTAATTTAATTTCATTTGGATCAGAAAGTATGCTAAAATATTAAGATCTCTCTGTAAATATTACGTGTATATCAAACAAATTGAAATAGCCAAACAGCTACTGCCCTGAGCTTCTCTGAGTCCCTCTCACCCTTCCATCCTCTCCTGGGTCTCTTATCTCTTGACTGAAGAATTACACAGTGTACCCTAGGGAGTCACTGGGACCCAGGTCCAGCACTGTGGCCTGAATCCATTTTAGTTAGTAGATGTCCTGTTTTATCAGTGATTAATATTTTAAATATCACCCTTACATGCTACTTATGAAACAACATCTTAATGATGGATAACAGAATATTTAGCATTTCAGTTTGAGGCACTCAGATTACTCCTCAGACTCAGGATTTCCTCTAAAACAATGAACATTTACAAGCCCTGTATCTATATGAATTTAAAAAAATGGGCCACAGGAGTTCTTCCAAGAACACAGACAGGACTTTCCCCCCAAAATTTACTCTGCTGTGCTTACCTAACTCCTTATTAATATTTTGCATTTGCCATGTCTTGTCTCGCTAATACAAATTACATCTTCTACGGCTCCATCATTCCCAGCGCTGTGCTGCCCACACCAAGATGGATATCTGATAACCGCTTGCTGACAAATATTCAAAAGTTTCTCCCAGAAAATCCAACAAGGAGACACTCAACACGTAAATTAATACATCTGAGCATTAAAATGATAGTGGGTTCATAATCTATTTTCACAAGGTAAGGACACATTTTGCATTATTTGCAAAAAAAGAATGAAGGATATATGTGCTATAGTCTTGTAAAAAAAATAAATGTGAATACGATAACTGGAGCTTAAAGAAGAAAACAAAAGCCCTGGAAAAGAAATAGACCATCTCTATTTTCTGCCTACCTGCTACTCTTCTTCTGCATGAGTAGGAACAGGAGCAAATACAATAGAAGGGCTACAAAATTACTTTAACACACACCACCCATCAAATTGATAACCCTTCAAGGAGAGCCAAAGCTGAGTTTTACTCCTGAGGATGAAATTACAGTTGGATTTAAAACACACACCACCCCTCCCCCACCCCCGCATACACACACACAAAACAAAAACAAAATTTGTAAACCACCTAAATACATAAATGCTTATCAACAGGATAATAGTTGAACAATGTATGATATACCCTTACTATGTGTTACTATGCACTGATTTTAAGGAATGAGGTGGATTTATACATATACTGCTATGGAAAGATGTACATGAGTTACTGCTAGTAAAAAGAGAAAATTGTTGAATAATTAGCATAAACCTGTTTTGATATAAGTTTTCTGTAGTGTTATGTTGGAGCTGGTTTACACTGGCTCACAAGAGCTGATTGTTGAATTTTCAAAAATTTTGCAAGCTGATTGTTAAGCAGTTGATAGCTTGAAATCAGCCATGATGAGTGTATTTGCACCAAAGAAATCATCAGATTAGACTGGGCAAGGTGGCTCATGCCTGTAACCCTAGCACTTTGGGAGGCCAAGACAGGTGGATTGCTTGAATTTGAGACCAGCCTGGGCAACATGGTGAAACCCATTCTCTTAAAAAAAAAAATACAAAAAACATAGGCAGGCATGGTGGCATGCACCTGTAGCCCTAGCTATTCAGGAGGCTGAGGTGGGAGGATTGCTTGAGTCCTGAAAGTCAAGGCTGCAGTGAGCCAAAAATCACACCACTGCACTCTAGTCTGGGTGATAGAATGAGACCCTATCTCAAAAAACAAAAGGTTAAAAATACTTGTTTTTCCAGTCTGTTGCTTGCCTTTTAAAGAGTCAGTTTTGTTTCATGTTTTTATTTTTCTATATTCTGATATTTCAGTCTTTCCTTTTATGGCTTCTGGATTTTGTGTCAGCTGAGAAGGGCCTTCCCTTCCCTAAGATATAAAAACAAAAACAAAAACAAGATCCCTAGCTTGTTCCGGTTGATATAAGTTTGTGTGTGTGTATATGTTACTTAGATATTTAATTCATCTGGAAGTTATTTTAGTGAATATATAGAGTAGGAAATCAGTTGACCTAATGCTATCATTACTAGTTCTTGCCCATTGATTTTTAAGCGCCACATTTATCCTAATATATATACTCACACACATACACTATATAAATATATAAGTAAGCACACACATATATACTGTATATATCTATACACACATACACACATATACGGGTTTCTACCCTTTATTTTGTTCTGGTGAATTTAGAGGTTTCTACCTTTTATCTTATTCCACTGAATTTCTTTTTATTTCTGATCCAAAATTTTTAGTTCCTCTAATTTTTTACATCTGGTAAGAATTCCTTTATTTTTAAATAATATTCCTAGATGTTCTTTTATACTCACTCCCTCAGTTAAACTCTGAAATCATTTTATTAATTTCCAAAAAGAAAAAAAAAACTTATAGAGGTAGCAATTAAAATTTCATTGAATTGACATCCATCTCTTCATATAGGACTGTAGAGTCCCTCTCTGTTAAATCCTCTGGCAAAATCTGATAGTACTTCACCATACGTGTCTTACTAAATTCAAGTCAAGTATGTATATCTCTTAAAATATAACAGGTTTCACTGCTACTGCAAATGAAATAATCTTTCCATAATATTTTCTATATTTCATATGGATTCCTGAATTTTAGTATTTTACTGAGGAAAATCTTCAGAGTGTTTATAATTCACTTTTTCATGAGAGTAAACTAAACCCTTTAAATGATAATTAACTACTATTCTACTGTATAGCTCAATCAGAAAATGTTGGCTGGGTACAGTGGCTCACATCTGTAATCTTAACACTTTGGGAGGTGGAGGCGGGCAGATCACTTGAGGCCAGGAGTTTGAGACCAGCCTGGCCAACATGGTGAAAACCCATCTCTACTAAAAATACAAAAATTACCTGGGCATGGTGGTACACACCTGTAGTCCCAGCTACTTGGGAGGCTGAGGCAGGAGAATCGCTTGAACCCGAGAGGCAGACGTTGCAGTGAGCCGAGATCATGCCACTGCACTCCAGCCTGGGCAACAGAGAGAGGCTCTGTCTCAAAAAAATTAAAAAAAGAAAAAAAAAAAAAAAGAAAAAGAAAGAAAACATGGCCACTTTTCTGTATAATTACTTGGCAATACAGTTATGGAGAGATTTCATTTGATAACATAAATCTTCCTAGAATTGCCTTCAATGTTTCATGCTGAAGTAACCTATCTGTAAAACATGCATCTAGTTTAATATGTCTTTAAATCTATTTTTTAAAATTAATCTATCTTATGCCATGAAAACTATTATCTTATGAAAAAGTTTCTCAGTGTAGTATTTCAAAGTCCAAAGCACAATTAAAATAAAACTATGCCTTTTTTTCTTTTTTTAGCAAGCTCTTGCCTGTGACAGTGTATTTGCCAACATGGCACCCAAAAAGAAGATTGTCAAAAAGAACAAAGGCGATATCAATGAGATGACTATAATCGTAGAAGATAGCCCCCTAAACAAACTGAATGCTTTGAATGGGCTCCTAGAGGGAGGCAATGGCCTTAGCTGCATTTCTTCTGAACTAACAGATGCTTCTTATGGCCCCAACCTCTTGGAAGGTTTAAGTAAAATGCGGCAGGAAAACTTCCTATGTGACTTAGTCATTGGTACCAAAACCAAAACCTTTGATGTTCATAAGTCAGTGATGGCTTCATGCAGTGAGTATTTTTACAACATCCTGAAAAAAGACCCGTCAACTCAGAGGGTGGATCTCAACGATATCTCACCACTAGGCCTGGCCACTGTCATTGCTTATGCCTACACTGGAAAGCTCACTCTCTCCTTGTATACAATAGGAAGCATTATTTCTGCCGCTGTTTATCTTCAGATCCATACTCTTGTAAAGATGTGCAGTGATTTTCTGATACGGGAGATGAGTGTTGAGAATTGCATGTATGTTGTTAATATTGCTGAAACATACTCCCTAAAAAATGCAAAAGCAGCAGCCCAGAAATTTATTCGGGATAACTTCCTTGAATTTGCAGAATCGGATCAGTTTATGAAACTTACATTTGAACAAATTAATGAACTTCTTATAGATGATGACTTACAGTTGCCTTCTGAGATAGTAGCATTCCAGATTGCAATGAAATGGTTAGAATTTGACCAAAAGAGAGTAAAATACGCTGCAGATCTTTTGAGCAATATTCGCTTTGGTACCATCTCTGCACAAGACCTGGTCAATTATGTTCAGTCCGTCCCAAGAATGATGCAAGATGCTGATTGTCACAAACTTCTCGTAGATGCTATGAACTACCACTTGCTTCCATATCATCAAAACACATTACAATCTAGGCGAACAAGAATCCGAGGCGGCTGCCGAGTCCTCGTCACCGTTGGGGGACGCCCAGGCCTTACTGAGAAGTCCCTTAGCAGAGACATTTTGTATAGAGACCCTGAAAATGGGTGGAGCAAGCTTACAGAAATGCCAGCCAAAAGTTTCAATCAGTGTGTGGCTGTGATGGATGGATTTCTTTATGTAGCCGGTGGTGAAGACCAGAATGATGCAAGAAATCAAGCCAAGCATGCAGTCAGCAATTTCTGCAGGTACTTGATCTTTTATCAGGAACTGAAATGGTTCAATATTATAGGGAAATAGCCCTAACATAGAAGTAAATTAATCTTGCTTATTAGCTTAGTCCATTGGCTTAGTAAATCAACAGTAATAGTAATGCCACCTTACGTATGTTCAGCACTTTATATTACATAAAGTGTGTTCATATATATTTTGCACTATAGATTCCTGAAGCAAGCCTGTGAGGTGGGTGGGGAAGATATAATTATTCTGATTTTACATATGAGAAACCTGATACCCAGAGTAGTTATAACACCAGTAAGCGGCAATTCACATTTACTCATTTCTAGTTGGGTACTCTTCACAATACACTGACTTTTGATAGAAATTAGGTACAAATTTAGTTTTTAACACTAAGTAGTAAGACAGAATAGAATAAAACAAAATTTATTTTAAGTGACTACTACTGACAACGGTTAAATTCATAATTGGCAAATAGAATGAGATCACTAAAACTGTGGCAGCTAACTCTTTTGAAATACTTATTTGAAAACCGAATAACAGAAAATGTGTCAATATTGTTGACACATACAGAAAAGAGTAAAAGAGTAAAACACATCCTTCAGAAAAATGGAATTCAAATGCCATATTATTTTATATATTTATGATTAAAAATTAAACTTCCATTTATATGAAATGTTCAGAAAATCATGCTTATATCATGGTAGTAGTATGAAGTCAAACATAACTAATGAGCAAGATCTGAAAATTTGTGTAGCACTTCATGAAAAATATTCTTTATTATTCCATATGTGTGTATGCATTGAAAAGAACACAATTAACTGATTTTCAGTGTTTAATTTGTAACTATAGTTAAGTTCAATTTGGGAGTTACATGGGACAAAGACGAACATCAGACTGAAGGAGTGAGTTCTGTATTTACAATATTTCTGAACTATGTCAACAGGAAAGCATCAGTTCACTATGCTTATTTTGCTCCTGCTGAAAAGACACCTGTCAAGTCGCTTTTTGAGGTGTTGATTTCAGTGCTTATACATGGATGGTTCCAAGCACTGAAAAAATATACATATATTTATCCCTAAACTAAAAAGTCTTCCCTACTAATAAGTGCTGGAAAATAGAAAAGTATCCAAAGTTAAGCCTTTGATGATGCTTTCAGACGTGAGTTCCATTGCTCTCAGTCTAACAGACAGGAGAAGACTTTGCTGAGTGGCTTGGGCTTCACTGTGGCAATGGCCAAGAGAGGTGTAGGAATAAGGGGTTTGCGGGAAATGGAGAAATCCAGTCAGTCAATTCGTATCTTAAACAGTGAGAGGGAGCTGGGAATGGTTGGCCTCTGAAGATATGCTGAATTGACTTTAATATAGCGGTGCCCTCCTCCGATCGCCACAAATGCCCAGTCTCCCCTATGTGCACATCTCATAAATCCCGCTGTATGACAGATATTTGAATGTGGAGGAAACGGGGGCTGAAAGCTCAGTCTCTGTGGGCTCTTCTCCAAGCGGCCCCATAAAGGGAGTGGTTATAAACGCAGGAAAGGCGGGGGCGAGGGGTAGTCAATGCCTGCTTTGTCTTTAACAAATGTCACACATTTTTACTGGCTGAGAGGGAAAAGCCAGCCTCCAGGTGAGGAGCTGGACCAGGTCCTCGCCTCCTTGCAGGGGCAGTGTCAGGCTTCCCACTATGGTTTGCAGAGTAACATGGGGTCCCCAGCTGCCGCCGACAAAGCTGTTACATCTTCACTGTCATTTCCAGATACGATCCCCGCTTCAACACCTGGATACACCTGGCCAGCATGAACCAGAAGCGCACGCATTTCAGCCTGAGCGTGTTCAACGGGCTCCTGTACGCCGCGGGCGGCCGCAACGCAGAAGGAAGCCTGGCCTCTCTGGAGTGCTACGTGCCCTCCACCAATCAGTGGCAACCGAAGACGCCCCTGGAGGTGGCGCGCTGCTGCCACGCCAGCGCGGTCGCCGACGGCCGCGTGCTGGTGACCGGAGGCTATATCGCCAACGCATACTCGCGCTCTGTGTGCGCCTACGACCCGGCCAGCGACTCGTGGCAGGAGCTGCCGAGCCTGAGCACACCCAGGGGCTGGCACTGCGCGGTCACGCTGAGCGACAGAGTGTACGTGATGGGCGGCAGCCAGCTGGGGCCGCGCGGGGAGCGCGTGGACGTGCTCACCGTGGAGTGCTACAGCCCCGCGACCGGTCAGTGGAGCTACGCGGCGCCGCTGCAGGTGGGAGTGAGCACAGCGGGCGTCTCGGCGCTGCACGGCCGCGCCTACCTGGTGGGGGGCTGGAATGAGGGCGAGAAGAAGTACAAGAAATGCATCCAGTGCTTCAGCCCCGAGCTCAACGAATGGACGGAGGACGACGAGCTACCCGAGGCCACCGTCGGCGTGTCCTGCTGCACCCTCTCGATGCCCAACAACGTGACTCGGGAATCCCGGGCCAGTTCGGTATCTTCTGTGCCAGTCAGTATCTGAGCCCAGGTAGATGAAGGGACGCAGAAAGAACACGTTATTTATTCATAGAGCCACGTGGTTAACCTCTGAGTTCGCGAAAAGGAAAATATTTAACATTTACTACACTGATTGTATTGTAAAATATGTCGAGGCACATGTCCTGATGGCTTTAAATTCCTGGTATGGCATAATCTACCTCTGTCTTTTTTTTTTTTTTTTTTTTTAGATCAAAATACAGGGCCACGGCCAACAAAAGAAACAATTTATTTCAGCGGCCACTGGGTGGCAGACAGAATTCGTTATAGGCACTGTTCCAAGGCAGCATGTTTCCTAAATGTATAGCGGTTACACCCACATTTGAGATTTTTTTCCTCTACACTTTAGTACACTTGAGGTTTATGTAAGTGATTTCATGTTCAAAAGTTTATTTTCCTCTCTCTCTTTTTTCTTTAGGAAGTTGAAGATATTCATATAGATTTTATTTAAAAATGGAAATTGTCGATCTCCGTAAAGACTTAAGATTTAATTCTCTATTTCAATGCAATTTTTCCCCCATATGTGATTGAGTAAAGGATTTTGAAAGATATCCCATGACAACGTAATAAAGCTTAAAACAAGATCTGACCTAAAAGGAATAGGGATTCCACCCAGGGACCCTAAAGTTGATAACCTTTGCGTTAGTGGACATTTCTCTTTTTCCATGCCCCAGGCCCCAGTTTATTTTCTACCATAAAATCCTGCTCTCAATCAAGGAATTGATTTGAGTCATTTAATTTGTAGTGTACATTTAAGTCATGTGGTTGTTTCAACTAGAAGGATTTGCATTTTATCCTTTGTCCTCTGTTAAAGAAGAATTTCACATACCCTGGGAGCCTTATCCTCACCGTAAAAGCTACACCAACCTGGTTAAAGACAACCTTGGCCCTAATGTACACCCTTCAAAGATCACCAAATAAAACTATGTCCCTAAGGACCATTAGCTTGAAGCTTAGAGAGCCTGAAGTTTATACAACTAATAACAATAATTTTATTTGCCCCAATCTTTTATAAGATAAGAATGAAAGAAACATTTGGAATTTGTAGATTTGGTAGTAACTGGATGAATGGGTTCTCCTGTTGATAAATGCCATTGTTTCCCATTTCCTATGGATCCTCCTGATTTCTTAAGTAAAAATCAAACACTCATCTCACATATATAAAAATATATGTTCATTCTGTCCTATTTTTATTAATCTCATCTGCTCCAAATTAGCTTTGGCTTTATAATCAAAGTGTATCCACTTGATAGCATTTTTCTTATATGTTTGCCAAGTTTTGGGGAAAGGGAATGACTGTAGTAAATGATACATATTTTCCTTTTTTATAATTTATCACTTTATTCTTTGACAGTTTATTTGTTTTGGAGAGGAAGTGGCCTATCAATTATGGGTTATGTGCAATTGGATTTTGAAAAATAAAACAAGCAATTTAGGAATTGAACATGAGTTATATGGAAATATAATTTGGTTTTCATTCATCTCATCCTCTCCACCTTGTGTAGATAGGTTGTTGCTAGAGTTATGATATTTATTTCTAAAATATGTTATCTGAACTGTGAAAAGTGGTTCATATAGTACACTTTGTGGAACAATTTTATATCATTGCCCCTTATGAAAAGTTCAGTCTCTGGGTATTTAATGATAACACTCAGGTAATGGCTACAAATGCTGTAAATTAAGAACAAGACATTATTAATGTAAAAGCACTGGGCTGTTTCCTTATCCCACACAAAGAATCTTTTACCTTGGTATATGTGGATATGGTATATTGCCTTGGTGTATGTATATGTGTGTATACGCACACACTCATACAACTGAGAAGCCTATAGTATACGGTTACTTTTTAGAGAAAAGGTGTTTTATTTGTGGACTACAGATCATAAGTGGGCGAATAGATATAATTCCTTGATGCACACTAATAGATGTGTTCCCATTGACATCTTAGAAGTATTGTATGAAAAGGAGGACCTAGGGCTTGAAATGAAATGAGAATCAATCAGTTGTAACATTACATGATGGAATAATGAGAAGAGATACTGAAACTAGAGGATTTTTCGTCTATCAAAGCTTGATAAAATAGGTTGTGCAAAAACTTGGCAGTGGCTTTCTAGAGATGAAACTGGAGACATGTTAGAGCTGGAAAAATCATTTAAAATTACTATTTAACTTATTTTCTCCATTGTTTATCTGAAAACTCAGAAAATCCACATATGTGAGCTTACCAGATTCTTAGGTACATTGCTGTTCCCTCTTCTGCTTCAACAGTTAGGAAAATAAAGACCAATATGAATTTGGAATGTTAGAATTTCTGACATACCACATTGGCGAGGAGTATGGAATGTAAAGGTTGATGAAAGTTTCATATCCTGGAACATCTTGCATTGCCAATTGAAAGACATAAAAGTATGCAGAATCAAAATAATGTGTGTCCCCTTTCATGTATAAGCAAAACATATTCTTTAAACCAACTATTGAAGCAGTTGCTGCTAGAAACCTAGTTTCTCCAGATTTCCCAAGTGGAAAATATTTAATGTTTTTAAGCTTACATTCAATTACTCTCCAGAATCTTAGGACCCAACCATATATTTCCTTTTATTTTTTATTAAAGAAAAGGACTTGTTATTTTTGTAACGTCTGAGTCCTGTGATCAAATAAAAGCATCAGTTCAATGTATCAGAGAAATTGCATGTTACTCAGCAGCTGAAATAATAAAATTCAAGCTCTCTTTTTCCGAATGGGCCGGAGACCTGATGAGAAAGTCTCCAGGAAGCCAAACTTTAACATAGTTTGTCCATTTTTAGTCAGGTTCTCGGTGCCAAGTTGTCATCCCTGATGCATTAGTTGCTTTCAGTGCACTGAATGAATTTTATTTTTACTTCCTATATTGTAAGAATGGTTTTGAATAGAAGGACAGTGATGGTACAGATTCGTATAATTTTAAAATATGATCAGATGGTAGTGAAGTGTTATGAGTGAGGAGGTATAATTGATGCCATAAGAAAGTGAGTACTGAATGGTTCTATGATTTAAGGTAGAGCAGCAGTTGTAGTAAGTGTATTTTACAAATACACATGTAAATAGAAGTTTACCTGGAAATATGTATGTTCTAAAAGGTCAACTTTTTAATTTTATTTTTTTGCTAGTTATCCTGGCCAAGTGTCTTCAAAACTCATCCAAGTTACTAGGCGAAAGAAACTAAAATCACCTCATTAATTTTTTTCCGTTAGTTACAACCAAATGAATTTATGTAATCTCTGAATGAGCTAGATCCCTATTCCAGCCACTGATGAATAGGTTCTCCAACACAAGGCAGCATTAAAAGGAATTACTTTTCAGTATTTCTTTTCATGCCAAAAAAACCTACAGCATAATTTTCCAAACAGTGCTCTATTGGTAATTATGAGAATTAAACACACTAAAATATTAAAGATTTACCCTCCAGCACATTCTTTGGGTAAAGACCATTTAATTTGCCCTCTCAGGGAATTTGAAATAAATTATTTGTCTTGGATATTCTTTAAAAACTTTTTATTTATTTAGCGAATTTTGGCAAAAAAAAAATTTCATTTGCTTAAAACATTCTGGTACTATGTAAGGAACAACGAACTAAAATGTATGCAGTGTTATTTTGTAATCTCATCACTATCAATAAAGCTGCATTCAATAAGACCTTAGTCAATGACTAAATATGGGCAGTTTTGAAATATCCTTTCTCTGATGATTGGGGTGTTTGGTTTCTTTCTCTACTTAGTTTTCATGATGATTCACCTAGACGAAACAACAACAAATGACAAGTAATTGAAAAAATGTTTCAACAGCTTGAAGACTAGTGAAAGAAAAAGGTATAAAACATCAATAGAGACTTGCTTTGTAACTCAGAGAAAAGCCCAACTCTGGTCTAGCTCAGCCCTGACTGTTTAGAAGTCATAGGTTAAGTGTGCTTTATCTTCCCATTTCCACCCTGACCACAGCCAGCTTGTCACAGGTGCATCATCATTTGCAACAAAACGTTTTAGGAAATAAAATCTCATTGTTGTGTAGACAAGCCCTTACAGCCTTTCTCGTCTACCTTACCCCTCCAAATGAGCAAGTAAAATGGAACCAACATAAGATGCTCGACCTTTGATCTAATTTAGTACTTAAATAATAACATTCAGTTGAGGCTATCAAATCTAGGAAATTCTAAATGGCAGCAATGTTTTTCTTAAAATTCTCCAAGCCTGGTAATCATATAAATAGACTAGACTAGCCTCAAACACAAAACAAATGGTGCCACATTCCAAATTTTGAGCATACCAGCCAGATGCCTCAGAGTTTCTTTGCGTTTTCTTTAAACTCCCACATTACTCCAAGCTTCCCTACAGATTTGTACGGCCTCCCACAACAATCTTGGGGATGTCTCCATTCTCAGTTACAGTGGGAAACTAAGCAGGATCTTTTTTTGCTAGGCTAGGTATAGACAAGATCTATGCCCTCTCCAGCACTGTGCTGAATTCTATCTACATCTCTTTGGCCAGAACAGCCATCCAGCCTACTTAGATGAAAGGGAGCTATGAAAAAGGTCTTCATGTCCAGGAGGAAAGGTAAAGTTTTCATATAGCATTGTCTCTGCCCAATGAATGGCTAGTCATCTTCATACCTGGTTATCAAAGGAGCAAGGAGCTTCCCAGTCAAACTGCTTCCCCTCAGCCACACTGCTCTGGCTCTGATCATACCATAACAATGCTCTCCTCTCCCTTTCCTGGGTCACAAGACATGTACTCAGCTCCCCTATTATACCTTGCCTTTTTCCTTCTGAAGAACAAGCCCAGACAACTCTTGCAGACTTTTCTCAATTCAGTGCCCTTACAGGTCAAGAGCATGTATTAAATGTATTCTGCCAGCCTTGAGTGTTTGCACAAATCCGGTTCCCAACAGCCATCAAATAAACCCCTCCTTCCCTGGGTCTCCTTGTTCTTCTGTTTCTGGAATTGTCTTAATTCTTCTTGATCTAACCTCTTCTAAAAGAATGTTGAGTGAAAATTATACATCTGTGACTTAATTCCCTCCACTCTAGCCATACTAGCAGGTTCCCAATACATGACAATTTGGGGAGAAGAGAACACATGTAGAGTCTAAAAGAGGACATACACGCATCTGTTCTTAATCCCCATTAACAGAAGCGGATTCCTGAAAGAAAGAGGGGGAAGGAAGCTAAATGGTGGTAATCTCTGAAGTTTTATTCTGCAATATTAATGAAATGTTTCCATTTATTGCAGAGTTCCAAACTGAAAAATGATTTATTTCATTACAATTCTGCATATCAGTAGCAAAGAAAATTCTGTATGCCAAAAGAATCCTTTGGTGTTTAGCAAATGTTCATTAGACATAATTATTTCCCAGCCTCATGCCCCTGATCATATTCTGTCTTTGTCTGCCCTGCTCTGTGCTCCGTCCCCTAGGGACTACATCATCCAGACTCAAGCTCTTTGGCCGCACATTTTATTCATCTAACGGGAGGTATCAGAAGGAGGTCAGAGGGCAGAAGCAAGTGGTTGGGATTTTTTTTCTGCCCTCTTCAGGCTTCAGCACTGTGCTTCTGGCCTAGGCTGTAACTCTCAACAGCTCCAGCCCAATGGCCTTTCCTCCCTGGTTCAAATCTCACTGTGCCTACGTGCCATCATAGTTTACCACCTCTGGATATTTTCCTGTTGATGTATGTTCTGCCATCCCTTTTAGAATACAATCCTTAAATGTGAAAATTTTGTCTCATTCACAGATGTACCTCCAGTGTCTAGAGTCATGCCTGCTGTATAGTAGATCAATTTTTTGTGTGTGAAGTAAGTGAATGAGTGAATAAAACAGTAAAACCATCATGACCTACTGCTTGCTGATCTCTATTCCAATATTACTCATTTATTTAATCAACAAATACTTATTAAGCATCTACTGCATGCAAAACACTTTCCCTTACCCCAGGAATCACTAGAGGGAAGCACATTAAAGTACACAACCATGATAACTAGGACTTTTCCAAACTAGCTGCAAGCCAAAAATTAAATTGTTAAGACACATTACAGGTGAAAGGAGTTATGCAACCAACACTTTCCATTTCTCAAAAAAAAAACCTCAAAAGATTGATATCTCTATAGCTATGTCCCCTTTAAAATTTTTTAAATTACATACATCCTCTCTCCAATTGCCAACTCTTCAAAAACAGGTTAGAACTAGCTTCATCATTTAGCTAGTAAGCATTTATTCGGTGTTTACTAAGTACACACACACACAGACACATCACTTAAGTGTGAGTGTGTACGTATATACATATATTCTCTCTGTGTGTGTGTGTGTGTGTGTGTAAAATATGTGGCCTTACGCTTGCATTCTGAAATTAAGAGCCATTATGATTACATCACCTTATCTCACATGAGAGCTAAACAAGTTAATAGGTAAAGTTCATTTCTGTAAATACTTCTCATGGGCAGCCATGTTTTCAGAGACATGGAGAAACCCAAGAAAGTAAAGCCTACACACAAATATCCAGGGACCTTTTTCTGACTCAAAAATGAGAGATAAACAGGGACTCCTGGAAGCAGGACCCTTGCAGCTCAATCCCTGGTGCCCTTCAGAACCCCAGACCATCGAAGGTGTTTCATTTCCCTCATGGGTAAAAATACGGAGGACAGGTCACTCAGTGCAGAGTCCTTGGAGATGGACAGTGAATCTCTGGGCCTGAGTCTTCCAAAGATACTTGGAGTGCATTAGTTCGTTCTCACACTGCTAATAAAGCCATAACCAGGACTGAGTATTTTATAAAGGAAAGAGGTTTAATTGACTCACGCAATTCAGTATGGCTGGGGAGGCCTCAGGAAACTTACAACCGTGGCTGAAGGGGAAGCAAATACATCCTTCTTCACATGGTGGCAGCAACAAGAAGTGCTGAGCAAAAGGGGGAAAAGCCCCTTATAAAACCATCAGATCTCGTGAGAACTCACTCACTATCACCAGAACTGCCCCCATAATTCAATTACCTCCTCCTGGATCCTTCCCCTGGGGATTATGGGAACTACAATTCAAGATAAGATTTGGGTGGGGACATAACCAAGCCATATCAAGGAGAGTGAGATATTGCATAAAGAAATAAGGGGTAGCAAATTCAGCTGAAAGAAGGACTGGCTTCTGCTTTGGAGGCACTCCACAGAGCCACACTTCTGAAGATGGCGAGGTGTACTGGCGACTGATCCTGGGACAGCTTTGGGAGCCTGCTGGAGATGGCAGGGCTACAAATGGACAAATGGAAAAAATTACTATTGGAGGGGAGTCTCCCCATGCAGGACTGCTTGTTTTGAACAGGGACAAACCAACTCCAGTGAAAATCCATGAAATGTTAAGGCATTGCCAATTTCCATTATTTCCCCTGAATTCTTGCAATTAAAATCCAACTTGATAAATTAATGCCTTTGATGAAGCCATCCAATCCTCTGCCCCTGCCTGCCTGTACTGACCTTGCCATATTCTTTGACCCAGGCAGAAAATCATTTGGCAAGCTCTTTTCCCCTCCTTAAAGTATGAACATGCAGTCTGAAAATTCAGAGCTTAAAGGTGAGAGTCAAACACCTCAGCTGGGCCAGGCGCAGTGGCTCACACCTGTAATCCCAGCACTTTGAGAAGTCAAGGCTGGCAGATCACTTGAGGTCAGGAGTTCAAAACCAGCCTGGCCAACATGGTGAAACTCTGTCTCGACTAAAAACACAAAAATTAGCCAGGTGTGATGGCGTGTGCCAGTAATCCCAGCTACTCAGAAAGCTGAGGCAAGAAAATCACTTGCACCCAGGAGGTGGAGGTTGCAGTGAGCCGAGATTGCACCATGGCACTCCAGACTGGGTGACAGAACAAGATTCTGTCACACACACAGGCATACACACACACAGGCATACACACACACCCGCATGCACACGCACACACACACACACACACACACACAAAACATGTCATGAAACTTGGCAGAAAATCAATTTAGGAGATAGTTTACCTCTTAAAAGTAGAGAATAAACTTTTTGAAACATAGGAATACATCACCAATATAAATGGAAAACACAACTCCTACAGGAAGATGAATAAAGACTTGAAGAAAGAATTGCAAGGAACAACTTCGTTCTATCAACTCTCTCGATGAAGAAGAAAGAAGCTCAAGGAGCTAAGAAAATAGAAAGATTAAAATTGGCTAAAGCAGAATTTAAATCCAAGTTTCCCAAGTAGCCTTGTAGTAGGCCAATTAATGCCACCCCTTCCCCTCATGTCTGTACCCTAATCTCTGGGTCCTGTGCATATGTTATTCTATATGGCAAGAGGGACTTTATGTAATTAAGGTTGTGGATCTTGAGGTGCAGAGATTTTCCTGGATTAACCAGATGGGGCCAGTCTAATCACTTGAGCCCTTAAAAGCAGAGAAGTTTCTCCAGCTAAAGTCAGACATGCAACAGAAGAGGAAATCCAAGAGATTTCAAGTGTGAGATGGATTTGATGTGCAATCACTGGTTCTGAGATACAGTTGCCCAGATACAAAGTTAAAAAGAGGCCTCTCAAAGCTAATAGAAGTTCCCAGGTGACAGCCAGCAAGGAAATGGAGACCTCAGTCCTACAGCTACAAGAAACTGGATTGTGCCCACAATTTGAGTGAATCTCCCTATAACTCATGCTGTCAACACAGATTATAGCCTGGTGAAACCTGGAGCAGAGAAACCAGTCAAGCCAACCCAGACTTCTGACCTACAGAGCGATGAGATAATAAACATGTGTGGCTATAATGCACTAAACTGTGATGATTTGTCTAGCAGCAGCAGAACACTAATGTCCCTGCTGTCCAACTGTACTCGGGAATTTAGGGTCACATGCAGGTTTGATTCCATTTTCAAAGCAATGAACTTTTGCATTTCCACCACCACAGATTTGCCTGCATTCTCTCTCCTTAAAAGTTGTTTTATCTCTTTTTAGTTGGACTCCTATCATTTAATTGATGCTATATTTCCTCTTATTGAGGTTTGATAAAATTATAATTTTTAAGATAGTATTTTAAAAATATAATGCTTTAAATATTATTTTTATAAATATATTACATCTACTTCAGTGGACCCTTCAGAATTAGATCACCTAAATATTGTATTTTTAACCAGGCATAGTGGCTCATGCCTATAAACCCAGCACTTTGGGAGACTGAGGTGGAGGATCACTGGAGCCCAGGAGTCCAAGACTAGCCTGAGCAACAAGAAAAAAACCCTGTCTCTACAAAAAATTAGCCGGGCATGGTGGTGCATGCCTGTAGTCCAAGCTACTTGGGAGGCTGAGGTGGGAGAATCACCTGAGCCTAGGAAGTCAAGGCTACAGTGAGTCCTGATTGCACAATTACACTCCAACCTGGGCAACCCCTGAGACCTTGTCTCAAAAAAAAAAAGAAAATTGTATCTTTAGTGAAATAGAAGGTCCATCATTATTTAAACCATCATTGAACTTTGACATGACCAGGTGGAGACATTTGAAAGAATCAAGACCATTTCTATATTCTATGAGCTGTTACTAGAAATCAATAAGATAAACTAATATTTTCTTCAATACATTTTGATTGTTTTTAAAAACAATGCACATATATACATTTTTTAAAATCTTAAACAACAGCAACACTGTCAACTAAACTTTGTAATATTTTTACTAGGCTAGATTTAAATGCATATATTAATTTAGGGTAGTTGACATTTTGCAACCTTTTGTTTTTTCTTTTGTAATTTATTTTTAACCTTTGTTATTTCATTTAGTATATTCTTTGCTGTTTAAGTGGTTCTGTTTTATGCAGTGAAATAAAATATTTTCCATATATATCATATATATGGAAAACTATTCTATAATTGTATTACCTAGATTTTAAAAACACTACCTTAGAAATTATAATACTATCAAGCCTCAACAACAACAAATGTAGCATCAATTAAATAACAGGAGTTCAACTTAAAAGAAACATAATGACTTTTAAGTAGAGAGAATGCAGGCAAACTTCTGTGGCTGTGGGTGTACAGGAGTCTCGATAGGTAGGTAGGTAGATAGATCGATAGATAGATCGATCGATAGATAGATAGATAGATAATTTCTTGAGCTTTTGTTATGTCTAGCAACCTGTGAGGTGATGGAGTTCCAAAGATGAATAGACCTTTTCTCACTGTCTCTGGGAGTAGGGGGAAGTGAAGGAGAGGCTGGGGAAACAGACACGTAAACAAATTATTGCTCTATGATGTAATACCTGTAATTACAAGGATATGCACAGAGCCTCATGAGATTCAGAAAGATTCCCTCTGGAGGAGTTAAAGCAAGGGGAAAATTCTGAGCTGATTTTTTTTAAGATTTAGAAATTCGGGAATATTGCAGATTGTGTATTGTGTTCAGAAAGCATTATAATAAAGTCTATACCCTTGCCTCTCGAATTTTGCCGAGAAATTTAGCAACTGCTGTGACCTAATTGCCTCTTCTGTGGTCTTTGGAAAGCAGTTTAAACTGGGAATTGGAAGACTGGAATTTTGTACCCAGATCCAACATTGGCTAAACAAATGGTTTGGGCCTCAGTTTCCACATTTGTAAACATAACAATGAATCATAACCACCCTGCTTATTTCATAAGACAGTTGTAAAGATTAAACTAGATAATATAGGTGAAAACACTCTGAAAACACCGGGGCATTCTACACATTCATCTAGGTCATGACATTTCTATCTTGAGTTGCCTGTGGCCAATATTAATTACTACTATGCATTAAAATAGCAAATTAATCAGAGTAATAAAACTATGTGATTCCTTGGAGTCCCATAGCATATTTCTTCTGAAGCTCTGCACATTTATCCCCTCTTTGGCTTCCTGATGTCTTTGAAGAATAAGCTGGGCATGCATTATTACTCCAGGCTTGCAGAAGACTGAAGAGCGTGAAGTAAAAAGCCCAAGGTAGTATGGTTGAATGAGGATTTGAGCTCCAGTACTTGTCTTCAGACTATTCCTTTACACACATAGTACACAGAGCACCAGGTAGAAATGACAGTGGTGCTTTCAAACAAATTATTTTGAAAGTTGCCCAGAACAGATAAAGATATATTTATTCCAATCACAGATGTTCAACAGTAAAGTTCATCCTTTTCAGTATTCAACTGGAGGAAACAATCATGCCTCTAAAATTGAAAAGAAGAGAGCACTTCCTTACTGAACACCTCTCTTCCTTGTGCCCCGGGCTCCCAACTTTCCCTTAATGGTCTGCACACCGTGGGAGCCTTCTGTTCTTCTGCTCTAGCCATTCTGGGTACAAAATGCGATTCCACATCTCTACCTGTAGAAATTCCTCCCATCCCTAAGCTCAGCTCAAAATGCCATTCACCACTGATCCCAGCCACCAGAAAAGTCTCCCTCGCTTGAAAATCACTCAGTTTAGACTGGTAAGTAAGAGTCCAGGACCCCAGGGCAGTCTGTGTGCATCCAAATCTCAGCCCTGCTACTTATTAACAACCTCTCCACTTCTGATCCATTGTCTGTAAGTGGGATGCTGTGGTGATCATGCTAATAATACTTGGTCATTACAAGGTTATTAAAAAGATTAATAACAGGCAGCAGAAGCAAAAATAGACAAACAGGATTACATCAAACTAAAAAGCTTCTCCACAGCAAAGGAAACAATCAACAGAGTAAAGAGACAACCTGCAGAATGGGAGAAAATATTTGCAAACCATACATCTGATAAGGGGTTAATACCCAAATTTTTATGGAACTCAAACAGCTCAAAAACAAGAATACAAAGAACCCATTTTAAAAAACGGGCAAAGGGCCTGAATAATCATTTCTCAAAAGAAGACACACGGCCGGGCGCGGTGGCTCAAACCTGTAATCCAGCACTTTAGGAGGCCGAGGTGGGCGGATCACGAGGTCAGGAGATCGAGACCATCCTGGCTAACACAGTGAAACCCCGTCTCTACTAAAAATACAAAAAAATTAGCCGGGCGTAGCGGCGGGCGCCTGTAGTCCCAGCTACTCGGGAGGCTGAGGCAGGAGAATGGCGTGAACCCGGGAGGCGGAGCTTGCAGTTAGCCCAGACTGCGCCACTGCACTCCAGCCTGGGGGGCAGAGCGAGACTCCGTCTCAAAAAAAAAAAAAAAAAAAAAAAAAAAAAAAAAAGAAGACACACATGTGGCCAACAGGTATATTAAAAACTGCTCAACATTACTAATCATCAGAGAAATGCAAATTCAAATCACAATGAGATATTACCTCATACTTGCTAGAATGACTATTATCGAAAGATGATAGATGAGTACTGGCAAGGATGCCGAGCAAAGGGAATGCGTGCACACTGTTGGTAAAAATGTAAATTAGTACAGCCATTATGGAAAGCAAGATGGAGCTTCCTCAAAAACTTAAAATAGAGTTACCATACGATCTAGCAATCCTTCCTCTGGGTATATATCCATAGGAGATGAAATTAGTGAGTGGAAAGGATATCTGCACTCCCATGTTCATTGCGGCACTATTCACAATAGCCAAGACATGGAATCAACCTCAGTACCCATCAGTGGATGAACAGATAAAGAAAATGTGGTATGTGTACCCAATTGAATACTATTCAGCCTTCCTGTTGCAACAGCATGAATGAACCTGGAGGACATTATGTTCACTGAAATAAGACAGGCACAGAAAGACAAATACCACATCATCTCACTTATATGTGAAATCTGAAAAAAAAGTTGAACTCATAGAAGTAGAGAGAAGAATGGTGACTATGAGGAGCTGGGGACTTGGTGGTGGCAGGAGAGTGGGATTTGCGGAAATGTGGGCCAAAAGACACAAAATTTCAGTTTAGACAGAAAGGATATAGTCAAGAAATCTATTGTACAACACGGTGACTACAGATAATAATAATGTATTGTTTATGCTTGAAAATCACTGACAGTAGATTGTGTGTTCTTATCTCAAAAAAAGATAATAAATACATGAGGTAATGCATATGTTAATTAGCTTGATTTAATCATTTCACAATGTACACATATTTCAAAACATGTTTTTAAAATATATACAATAAACGTAATTTTTGTCATTTTTTAATGTTTAAAAATAAAAAGATAATCATGTAAAGTACACTTGATGACACATGGAAATATCCAATAAATATTAGCTATCAAATTTTCTTCTATTCCTATGCAGATTTTTCTCCCTGTACTTGGTAGCCAGTTCTCTGAGATCAGAAACTGGTTGCATAGTCCCTCTTACCTCCTACATAAAAGTACATCTCAGTTCTGTCATTATGAGCTCTGCAAGCTTGGCCTACAATTTAGTTTCTTTAAGCCTCAGTCTCACATCCATATAAAGTGGAGATAATATGAAAATTAAAGGCAATAATTTATATTAAAGCACATGGAACAGTGCTGACCAGATAGTAAGTAAGCAATGTATTTTAGCCATATTTGGCGCTTAAGAGTCTGTACTTAAAATTATATTAAAGGTTAAGGCTCTGACATCACAATGCTCAACGATCATGATACATAAACATCTATATCATGATCACATCATGAATTCCCTAGAGCTGGGATCCAGAGGCTGTCTGATTCGGTGCCTTTCCTGCAAGGATGATCCTGCCATCTTGGGCAAATACAGAGATGCAAATTTTGCATTAGCTGAAAAGGACATAAAAAACACCAGTTTTGGTGAGGAAAACATTACTACATGTGAGAGTTTATTTCCCAGGTAAAAAGCCAACAGAGTAATTATTAAAGACAAGATTTTGCAGCCAGAGCAGCAGGGCTCATATCTTAGCCCTCACCAGTCTTGTGATCTTGGCAAGTTTTACTTATCACGTTAACTGGGGTTCCTTAGCTCTAAAGTGAGGATACCTATAGTATCTGCCTCATAGAATTGTTGTCAAAATGAAAGGAGTTATCCTTTAGCAAGCACCCAAAGGAGTGTTTGGTGCCTAGAAATCACTCAATAAATGTTAGTTATTATAATTCTTCTGCCTGTGAAATTCCCTGCCTTTGGCTCCACAGTGGACCGATTGGAACCGTCCAACATTGAAGAATGGCTTTCAGCAGCGCCTGTGTGTGCTTCTGCTATACCAGGACATGATGCTCTTTACACCCATGTTGTCAAGTATAGATGAAATTAAGGGAGAATGCTCTAAAAGAAAACAAAAATGTCAGAGAATTGCTCCTTTGACAGGCACAGACTAAGACAATGGGAGTTCCATGAACATGAGCCATATATTCAGAAGAGTTTAGACAGAACTGTGCTTTGTTGTATTTCATGAGCTCATAGTACCCGAAGAAGCTAGTACAGTAGAACAATAGCTGATGTATCAGGTTTTTTGGTCATGTTATCAGTTACTGACAGCTTGCTAAACTGCACAGTCAATACTGTGAATTCACAAAACTAGAAGAGGAAAAGTATTAAAATGATCATTCTCCATTTGACTTTAAAACTCCCAGATTATCCAAATAAAAGATAAATCAAAGTGAAACTAATGGGTAGCCTGTGCATGATATGGATTCCTGATGACGCTCAGGATCATTAACTTTGTTTCATTACTGAGATATCTAAATAGTAAGGAGCAGGACGTTTCATAAAAATGGCCTGAGGGGAACAAGCTACAGAATGTCTTTGAGTTATTTTACTTCAGCCCTTGGGTGGTATGTTAGTTGGGTCTTCCATAAAAAGTTACCACAAACTAGGTGGTTTAAAACAACTGAAACTTATGATTTCACAGTTCTGAAAGCTGGAAGTTCGATATCATCAAGGTTGGTCTCCTCTGGAGAGCTGTGAGGGACAGTTGGTTCCCTGCCTCTATTCTAGCTTCTGCCAGTTACCAGCCATCTTTGGTGATCCTTAGCTTAGAGAGACAGCACTCCAGTCTTTGCCTCTGTTGTCACATGGCCATCTTCTCCTTATTTGTCCCTGTGTCTTCACATGGCATTCTCCTCTGTGTATATGCCTGTGTTCAAATTTCTCTTTTTTTGTAAGGTTGGCACGAAAGTAATTGTGGTGGCTGGGCACGGTGGCTCATGCCTGTAATCCCAGCACTTTGGGAGTCTGAAGCAGGTGGATTACTGGAGGCCAGAAGTTCGAGACCAGCCTGGCCAACATGGTAAACCTCCATCTCTACCAAAAAAAAAAAAAAAAATTAGCTGGGCATGGTGACGTGTGCCTGTAGTCCCAGCTACTCGGGAGGCTGAGGCAGAAGAATCACTTGAACCCAGGAGGCAGAGGTTGCAGTGAGCTGAGATGCTGAGATTGCACCATTGCACTCCTCTCTGGGCAACAAGAGCGCAACTCTATCTCAAAAAAAAAAAAAAAAGTAATTGCGATAATGAAAGTAGTAAGTAATTGAAAGTAATGGCAAAAACCACAATGACTTTTGCACCAACCTAATATAAGAACACTGGTCACACTGGATTTGGGCCCAACCTAATGACTTCAATTTAACTTGATTCCATCTGCAAAGATCCGATTTCCAAATAAGGTTACATTTACAGGTATCAAGGGTTAGGATTTCAGCATATCTCTTTGGGGGCCACGATTCTACCGATAGCAGGTGGCAAATTTACTAATTGCTAAAGAGAATTTAGAGTTGATCAGGTTCTTCCCATTGGTCTGTACATCTTCATTCCTTAGATAAGGAAGGCAAACATGTTTAACCTTTGGACTTGATTGTGGCTGGGATAATGATCTTCTAGTAGTTTTTCATTTAAGTTTTGTTTTGATGTTTTTCAGGTTTTAAAAGAAATGGTATTTGCCTAGTCGTTAAATCTATTAACTCTTTATGTGTGTGTCACCCCCCAAAAAAGTAAAATTACTAAGACTTTTTAGTTGGTCACTATTGCCTATGTAGTGAAAGACAAAAGAAGAGAGGCCACTGGGAGAAGTAACTGAATTCTTACCAGAGCCCTGCTGTGTACAAAGAACCTCACTAGAGAGGACGGGGAAAGGAGCAAATTCCTCTTTCAAGGAAACCTGGAATCGGACATGCCGGCTCTCTCTGTATCTTAAAAGTAGGAAGGAAGTTTGGTTTCAGAATATTGGCTTCCAAAGTTGTAAAGGTAAGATATGAGATGAAGAGCAGCAGCTTACAGACCCATGCAAGCAAATGGTTCCTCCTCTCCCCATTCTTTAGGAAAGGGCCATTAAGAAAAAAAAAAAAAAAAAAAATTGGCCGGGTGCAGTGACTCACACCTGTAATCCCAGGACTTTAGGAGGTCGAGGTAGGCAGATCGCTTGAGCCCAGAAGCTGCAGACCAGCCTTGGCAACGTGATGAAACCCTGTCTCTACTAAAAACAGAAAAAAATCAGCTGAGTGAAGTGGCTCACACCTGTAATCCCAGCACTTTGGGAGGCTGAGGCAGGCGGATCATTTGAGATCAGGAGTTCGAGACCAGCACAGTCAACACGGGGAAACTCTGTCTCTACTAAAAATACAAAAAAAAAAAAAAATCCGGGAATGGTGGTGCACGCCTGTGATCCCAGCTACTGGGTGAGGCTGAAGCTGGAGAATCGCTTGAACCAGGGAGACGGAGGTAACAGTGAGCCAAGATCACGCCACTGCTCTCCAATCTGGGCAACAGAGCGAGACTCTACCTCAAAAAAAAAAAAAAAAGAAAAAAGAAAAGAAAAGAAAGAAAGAAAGAAAGAAAGAAATTAGTGGGGCTTGGTGACAAACACCTGTAGTCCCAGCTAATCAGGAGGCTGAGATGGGAGGATCACCTGAGCCTGGGAAGTCAAGTTTGCAGTGAACCATGATTGTGCCACTGCACTCCAGCCTGCGTGATGGGAGTGAGACCCCGCCTCCAAAAAAAATTTTTTTTAATTGACTTTAAGTTAAAAAAAAACAAAAACAAAAAAACCATGTTGCTCATGGATAGTATGACATTTAATTTTTGTTTATGTATTAATATCAAAAATCACCAATTATGGAGCACATATTAAATCCTACTGCTGCTTGTTTTGTGAATAAAATTGTATTGCACACAGCCACTCCTATTAGATGTTTTTGTCTATGACTGCTTCTCACCATCATGGCAGAGTTGAGTGTTACCTAAAGGGTCTGAAATATCTACTATCTGGCCCTTAAGAGAAAAATAAAGCTCACGCTTTTTTAGACATCTACATAAGGAATTAGAAACTAAAGAACACTGCAACACACCAAACACCCTACACATGGATTACAGGTGGTAACTTGCAATGAATTTCTTGGCATCACCATTTCTTTGACAAATCTATGAGCTTAGTGATAAAAACTTGGCATTAGTGCTCATTAGGAAAAGCCAAGTAGGGTTTAAACAACTGAAAATCCCTAGTAATCACAAGAACAAGGATGCCAAAAGTTAGTTGAGATACTATTAAGAATCACAACCCCAGAACTGATAGAAAAAGAGAGACTGAATCACAGTCTAGCAGAGCTTTCCAGGATTAAAGCAGGAGATGAAAACCCTCTCCTTACCCTTGTTTGTAACCACATTTTGGGTTAGGATGAAATTTGGCACAACTTCTGCCTGCTCTTATTCTTGTAATTTTCCCATCCTTTTTCTGGAACACTAAACTATGGGAGGGTGCACCCAAATAGATCTGGAGACACCATGCCCTTCACAGGGTCCTCCCTAAGTGCTCCAGACACCAGCACCCTGGATAAAGCACCTGCCACTTTGTCCCAGGGGCTGAGGCTTCTCTCTCCAGGCTCTTGCGTCTACCCCATTTTCAAGCCCTCTTGCTTTGGTCTCATGTGCCCACACTTTCAGCCCAAACTGTGCCTTTCTGGTCAGTCCCTATGGATGAATGCCTCAGCTGAACTGTCTACCTGGATTTCCATAAGATCATCTTTGGTTCCAGGATCTACAATAAAATCACCAGACCCGATCTATCCCAGTCTGCTCTGACCTCATCACTTTTCCCCTAAGGGCGCAAACGTCCTGTCTCTAGCACTAAGCCACAGAGACATCTACATAAAATGTTGGCTGTTTCCATTTTGCTGAATCTGTCTTTCAATGACAATTTCTGGGTTAACTCATCTCAAAACATACCAGAGCCTGAAGGGTCTGCTGATCCTTTATATCCTGCGGGAATAAATGAATTAGTATATATACAGCTCTTAGAAGTGTGCCTGACTAGAATAAGCATCTTAGATGCTAGCCATTATTTGATTAAGGTCTCAGCCAGTGATTGTAGTTTCTTAGTGCTACACAGTGTTCAGAGAGATTCTAGAACCTAGCATCTTTCTCTAAAAGCAGGATTTATCTTTGGTTGCTGAAATATTAGTTTTGTCTAGGATTTCTTTTGAATATTTCTTAATTCCTGTTTTTAAGGAGAGAAGGAAGTCTTTGGAAATGTAATTTTAAGTAGAATGAGAAGGCAAGTAGTAGTATTTGTTTGTATTTTATTTTATTTTATTTTTTTTGAGACAGAGTCTCACTCTGTCGCCCAGGCTGGAGTGCAGTGGCACAATCTTGGCTCACTGCAAATTCCGCCTCCCAGGTTTATGCCATTCTCCCGCCTCAGCCTCCCAAGTAGCTGGGACTACAGGCGCCCACCACCATGCCTGGCTAATTTTTTTGTATTTTTAGTAGAGACAGGGTTTCACTGTAATAGCCAGAATGGTCTTGATCTCCTGACCTCGTGATCTACCCACCTCGGCCTCCCAAAGTGCTGGGATTACAGGTGTGAGCCACTGCACCCGTATTTTATTTTTAAGCCACGGAAACAATTTTGTCAATAAATGGGTGATCCTTGAACCTTCAAAAGCTTTGTCTAAAACAGAAGCATTGTTTTCATTTCCTTAATAGACTGTCTTTTACCATTTTTGCATGCAGCAAAAAAATATATTTTCCCCAATACTAGCACGGAAAGAACTGCTAAAAGTGAGAGACATCCTGTTTATTCAGGGTTACTGCAGTCCCTCGGGGCGAGGACCATCTATTTTCATGTGCTGCTAAACTGTCCATGATTATGATGTGCTGGGTGTTTTTTGCTCATTTATCATGCTTCAAATCTCTCTGTTGCTGATTTCTTGCCTTTTGAGCTCTTCAGCCAGCTGGCTGTGGTAGACAGGGCTGTAGGAAGGAGTATAATAGAAATCAGGAAGTGAAGGTGCTGGCTCCCATACAACAGCCAGACTGGGAAAGAGGCTGTCTTAAAGATCATTTGGGCACTACACACGCTATACTGTTCCTGACATTATCTGTCAAGTGTCCGATCCAGAAGTAGCAAAGTGGGATGGATAATAATTAACGGGTCGATAGGGACCATACTGATAGCTTGGTGGCCACTGAGAAATTTCAGATAGCGAGCATGCTCCAAATATGAGATAATGTGTAATCTTTAGATTCAGGTCTCTTTTAGAATAGCTGAAGCTGGCATTGGGCCCATATTTGCCTCCAGGTAAAGGATATCCCAGAGGCATTTTGTCCAATACAAAGCCTGGAAGATTCCTCACATCTTGTGCTAGATTTATTGTTGCTCTTATTATATATATTAAATATCCATCTTCTGCATTAAATTCTGAGCTCCTTAAGGGTTAAAGTCACATAATTTTCATTTTTAGTTCCCCAATGCCCAGCAAGCAATGTATTAATCAATCAACTACTTTTATGAAGAACAAAAAACAAACAAATAAAAAACACTGTACTTCAAACACAGGTAATTCATACCTGAATTAGACTAAACAGTTGAAACACTAATGGGACATTAGGACTCCTCCAGGGGAATTAAAAGTGGTATCTCTCCCTTTCCTCTGTCCCATTCTCTTGAGTCATTTGCAAATGAACTGGGAATGTTAGTCCCACTCTTGCCTTCAAACGGAAAGGCTCTGGATGTAGGGCCCTGGAATAGTAATTAGAACTAACTTTCCCCATCCACCCACTCACCAGGCGACACAAACTGCCTTCAAGCCTGGCCGGAGAGATTTACCCAAATGCTTACTGTCATCTATTGCATCATCTTCTAGGAAAGAAGAAAATTGCTTCCATGTCTCCATGACCCTAAATGGTCTTTATCTAGTCTGACCAAAGTCATCTCTTGGCCTTTTGATGCCGACAGCATTGATCATCCTTGCAGCACTCAGGGTCACCGTGACCAAACACTCAGGAAGTGTGCGTGATTCATCAAGCCCCACCTTCTGGAAGTTACAACACCGTGTAGCACTGAGAAACTACAATCACCGGCTGAGACCTTGACCAAATAATGGCTAGCATTTAAGATGTTTATTCTAGTCAGGCACACTTCTAAGAGCTGTATATATACATAAAATGTTGGCTGTTTCCATTTTGCTGAATCTGTCTTTCCATGACAATTTCTGGGTTAACTTATCTCAACACAATAGAACAGAGTTACAGCAATAGCAGTGGCCAACCTGCATTGCAGAGAACCAAGACTGCAAGTTCTTTTTCCATTCTCCATCCATACAAATATTTTATTTAAAAATAAATAACAAATCCAGATATGCCTTCCAGTTCCTTGATCTTAATCTCTCACTCTGGATCTGTTTAGATTCAATGCCCTTCATGTAGCTATTTACAACCCACTGTTTCACTATCAGGTTTGATGTTCTAGACTCTGACATCTGGTCAAATATTTCATCAAATATTTGATACATGAATGAAGAGGAGACTTTAAGACTTTCAAAAGGATAAGAACCAGAGGCTAGGCATAGTGGCTCATACCTGTAATCCCAGCACTTTGGGAGGCCAAAGCAAGTGGATCACTTGAGGCCAGGAGTTCGAGATCAGCCTGGGCAACATGGTGAAACCTCATCACTCTTAAAAATACAAAAATTAGCTGGGCATGATGGCAGGCACCTGTAATCCCAGCTACTCAGGAGGCTGAGGTGCAAGAATCACTTAAACTTGAGAGGCAGAGGCTGCAGTGAGCTGAGATTGCACCACTGCATTCCAGCCTGGGCGACAGAGCAAGACCCTGTCTGAAAAAAAGGATAGGCAGGGCACGGTGGCTCACGCCTATAATCCCAGCACTTTGGGAAGCCGAGGCGGGCGGATCACAAGGTCAGGAAATCGAGACCACCCTGGCAAACATGGTGAAACCCTGTCTCTACTAAAAATACAAAAAAAAAAAAAAATTAGCCAGGCGTGGTGGTGGGTGCCTGTAGTCCCAGCTCCTCGGGAGGCTGAGGCAGGAGAATGGTGTGAACCCAGGAGGCAACGGAGCTTGCAGTGAGCGGAGATCGTGCCACACTGCACTCCAGCCTGGGTGACAGAGCAAGTCTCCGTCTCAAAAAAAAAAAAAAAGGATAAGAACCAGAGCAGCAAACTCAACCCTGACACATTGCCATGTATCTCAGAAATATCTATCTGGATGTTAAAAGGGTAAATAGAGAGAGTTCACGCTCCATATTCCCCTGGCTAAATTGAGACATTATAAGACGGATGTGGGAAATAGAAGAGAACGAATTATGAGGCGTACTGGCCCAAAGCCAAATGCCTTGTGGGGAAACAAATTCTTTGACCACCTTCAACAATAGTGACTCCCAACCTCCTTGGCATTTTGGCACCCTATCATTACGTACTTGATGATCTAGTCTTGATTTGACAACCTCCACTCCTGCACTTGGCATGAAAAAAGTTATGAAGCATAGATTTATTTCATTTTTTCCTAATGAATGTGAACCAACATGACTTTTATTGCAAGCATTTTATAGCCTTCCTTGAAACAACTTGCATCATCCTGGCTAAATGGAACACAATTTTTTAAAAAAATAAACTTGAGCAGTCGTGTAGCTAATACAACACTACAGTTAGTAATTACTGACAGCATGACTGCAACAGCCCCAGGAAATAGACAGCAATCCTGGTTTCAGTGAGGGAGACAGTGTGAGAAAGGGAGAGCTCCCAGTATACCCAAACATGTTTTCTGCAAGTGGATTCCCGAACATCTCCTCACATCCTTCCAGTAAGTTTTCCAGTAAGCCTTCCAGTGAACCTTCACTTGAGCCAGTTTCAGTTTGTTTTCCATCCCTGCAAACAAATGATCCTGGTCTAGATCATGCTGAATTGGCACCCAGAAAAAGATAAACAGAGACCAGTAAAAAGCCTTGGCAGACCCATAATATGCCTTCTTTCTTCAGCCCCTCACAGCACAATACCTTGCTGGGAGACAGAAGTTACTTCGGTGTCAGGGATCACGCATGTGCTATGTGCTGCCTGGTTTTCCTATAACCAGCTCTGACAATCCTGCCTAACAGAGCCATCTACCCATATCTGAAATCCCTAACTCTAGAGTAAAGATAACATTTTTCTTGGCTTCTTTGACTGATACATTTGGATAGAGCAAAGGAAAAAGAGATCAACAACACGGAGAGGAAAGATGAAACAAAACATGGAGAATTGTGGTAAACATATCCCCACCCAAACAAGTACACTTCATTCTACAGAGCACACAAAGAAAAGATCCTGGATTTAGAAAAAGACTCTGTTCCATCAGAGTAAATACTTACTGGGCTTTTCAACAAAAATTTATTTGCCCTACAGACAGATCTGACTGCCTAATTTCTGCTATGAAACAAGCTCCAACTTGATCTGGCTTTCATGAGGAAATGTGAAATTTGAACATTTTTATTTCCCCAGCTTTTTTCCGTGCTCCCACTTTATTTTGGTTACTGCCTTGACTTCTACCCCCAGGTGCTGTAACTGCTTTATTTCCTCCTGCCCATAGCCTGTTCAACACATGGCGGTTGCTCGTCCATTTTCTCGAAGCGCTGCTTTCTGCCATATAACCGTGGGTGGTACCAGTTTATACAGGCAGTGGCAGTGTAGGCAGAGCCTTTGGTTTCAAACAGGCCTTCTCTGGGCCTCAATTTCCTCATGCCTAAAATGGATATTTTATACTCACTAGTAGGGTGTCGAGGGGATCAAATGAGATAGCAAATGCAAAGCTCCTAGCTCAGGTGCAAGCACACAGCAGTACCCGCTAGGAGGATCCTGGCCTTCCCTCTGGAGGTGACAAAGTACCTGCCCCTGAGACTTCACGTAAGTGGGTCCAAAAGTGCATGGAATTTGAGACAGGTTTATAAGACAGTGGGTAGCGGACGAAGGACTCATGCCCAGGAAGAGCTTCTCTGCCCTCACATCCCACTATCCCAGTACATGAACAGAATGTGCTTTTAGTACCCAATTATGGGCTCAGATGAAAACCTCTGAGAAGATTCAGGAGGCCATTCAGCAGAAAGGCTGAAGGCAGGCAAACAGCAGAACTCAGCACCATTCAGCATAATGGTGAAAACAGAAACTCTGCAGATAAACTTTAATTGTAAAACAAAATTAGTGAAAGAAAAATGGGTGAATTAATGGGGATTCTAATTTAATAAAGTTAGAATTAACTACTGTCAAGTTAAAAGGAAGTTTAAAGTCAGTCTTATTATAAATGGTTAGTCCTCTCAAAGTCCTCTGGGGGAACCAAAATTCTCCTTAACATGTTAGGGAAATTAAATTAGTTATTTAGAACCTACGATAAATCTCTTACATGCTTTCTTGGAAAAAAAATTTTAAATGCATATTTATTGAAATTAATTTTGTTTCGTTAAATAACCTTTGATTCCAAGAAATAGCAAACCTTTTAACTTTTAACCTACACGCTAAACAGCCAAATCCAGATAGTAAATTTGAGTGAATTTACCTGAGGATATGGCTGGAAATTTTATTCTCAGAGATATCTTAGAAGATACAAATCTATTATTGTTAATGTGAGAATAGCAATGTATATGCATATTATTGTGTCAATCTTATTCAGTTGTAGTTTTAAAATTCAACTATTCTCACAGAATTTTCCATAAAGAATTAAGAAACCTCTTAGGTTTTATTTAAAAACTTAATAACATAAGCTACATAGAGGTGAAAAAGATAAATGAAAAACAAAAATAAGTACCTAAACTAGAACAAGGAATTAATGCAATAAAAAAATTGTTTAATATACAAAGCTATTTTGTGACCTTAGTAACACCTTTTTAACCAGGTAAGGAAAAAATTGTTTGACTTTTTACAAATATATAATATTTAACTTTTTACTCTTTCCCATTTAAACTTTACCTGTTTGAATGACATTCCAAAAATATTTCCGTTCACTTCTTAAAAACCTTCTAATGCATCTTCTTAGAATGTCATATATTATTGCCAAATTAAATTACTGTTTTACTACCTGACAGCTTGAAAACAAGGACTATCATGTTATTAGAAAATCTTGTAAGAAAATAAATCTCAGCAATAATGTGAACTCATGGAAGTGACAGAATTGTTTAGAGACTGATAAATAGATACATCTATATCTAAATTTTTTTTTTTAGAAATGGAATCTTGCTATGTTGCCCAGGCTGGAGTGCAGTGGCTATTCACAGGTACAATCTAAGCATACTACAGCCTTGAACTCCTGGCCTTAAGTGATCCTCCTGCCACAGCCTCCCAAGTAACTGGGACTACAGACATGCCCCATTGTACCCAGCTTTATCTATATTTTTTAAACTGGAAAGTTTCTGCAGGAATTTCTGGCAAGTTTCTGTTTACAAGCTTCTAAGCCTTCAAATACACCCTACCCTTCAACTTAATATACTATTCTTTTATTTAAATGATTTTCCCAGTGAAGTTTTAGTTTTATCGGCTGTGTGGTTTTGGTCCCAACAAAAGCAGTTACCTTGTAAATTTCAGAAACATATATCCACTAGTTAAATTCAGTACTCACGATCTTAGATTTTCTAACCAAGCCCTGCTTTCAAATATTCAGTATCATATTCTGTCCCACTGAATCATCCAAGTATCCCAGAAATTCCAGCATTTTTGCAAAAAACCAGCACATTCTAATAAAAATATATGTTAACTCAAATATACTTTCAAGACACAGATGGTGATGAATCACAAGCTGAAAAATATTTTAGTTAGAAGTAGAGGTAGTATAACATTTTTTTTCTTTTCTTTTTTTTTTGAGACGGAGTCTCGCTCTGTCGCGCAGGCTGGAGTGCAGTGGCGTGATTTCGGCTCACTGCAAGCTCCGCCTCCCGGGTTCACGCCATTCTCCTGCCTCAGCCTCCCGAGTAGCTGGGACTACAGGTGCCTGCCACCACGCCCGGCTAATTTTTTCTTGTATTTTTAGTAGAGACGAGGTTTCACGTATTAGCCAGGATGGTCTCGATCTCTGGACCTCGTGATCTCTCCCCCACCTCGGCCTCCCAAAGTGCTGGGATTACAGGCGTGAGGCACCGCGCCCAATCTAGTATAACATTTTTTGAATCTGACATTGTACTAATTGATAAAATGATTTTTTTTCCTCTAGTCTGTATAAAACTCTTGGTAAGATTTCCAATATGTCAGCTAAAAATGTTAACATCAACAATATTTGCTTTGGTATCCCCAACATAAGACAAAACAGTTGTTCAATGAATAATGTTTTGAGTGCTTCTTTGCTGACTATGTACTAAACACCATTAAGCACTAAGAACACAGTTATTAACAATCCCCATAGAGCTTTCGGTTTTTTTCTTTTTTGTATCTAATTAGGGTAAAGTTCCAACATCTACAAAAGTAGACAGAATGGTATAAAGTCTCACATACCAGTACCCAGTTTTAATAATTATCAACTCATCACCAACCACAACTCCACCCCATATTAATTTGAAAGCAAATCCCAGACATCCTAACATTTTATCTGTAAATATTCAATATTTGATCTTGGTTTTAGAGATAAGCCTATCAGAATTATGCCACCTAAAAACCCCAATAATTTCTAAATGTTATAAAATATTCAGTCAGTGTTTAAATATCCCTGATTGTCTTATAAACTTTTTGAACAGTTCTTGTTTTGTTTTGTTTTTTGCTCAGCTCCGCACTTTGTAGTTGGTTGACATCTCTTACGTTTCATTTAATCTATAGTTCCCCGTCTGCCTTAGTTTGAGTTCCTCCAGAAATGCATCTAAAACAGGATTCAAGTACAGGTAGTTAATTTGGAAAGTGCAGCATACACCATAATGGAGATAGCACGTGATACAAGAAAAATCAACCCCAACCCATAGAGGTTGAGCTGTTAAGCAATTTACCAGTGGGTGACAGAAGCTTAATCCTTCAGGGAAGTTCTTGAAAAAGGGATAAACATACACCCACCTCAGAATTATGCCCCTGGGAGTTGAAGGAGCTTGGGTATGTAATCATCCACTTTATTTAATCATTGGTTAAGGGTTGCTTCTGGGGTTGTTAATTGCTTGGCACTTCTGGCTTTCTGCGGTTCAGGAAAAAAAAAAAAAAAAAAAAAAAAAGCTCTTAGGCACCAAAAAGCAGCTACTGACAGTTGGGAGCAAGGCTGAGCACAGTGAAGGGCACAGAGGATATGGGTGGGCACCGAGAGCATCCGCCACTTCCTCCCCCAGTCCCTCCTTGCCCTGTGTATGGTGAAGAAACTAGGTCACTTTGCCCTGTAGAATTTCCACCATTGTGGATTTTGCTAATTGCATCCATGTGGTGTCTATTGTTCATATGTCTGCTGTGTCCTGCATTACCTGTGCCCTCACTCCCTAATAGGTAATTCGGTCACTTATAACTGTAATATTTTTGCAAGAAGACACCATTGGTGATAGTGACAGGACTTCTGTTAGCAGGTGCCCAGTTGCTTCTCTTAGTGTGACGCTAGAAATTTTAGCCTAAATCTACTATTTCATTCGAATGTGCAGGCACTCGAATTCTCATTGCTTAATCATGTATTAACAGGAATACTTCTATAATAGAGAAACTTCCCTTTGTCAACTATTTGGTTACTCTGTGGTACAGTTAGTACAGGAAAGGTAGGATTAATATTTGATCCTTTCCTTGTATTTACCAGTTCTGAAAATAATGAGCTGATTTCCCAGAACCCTCTATAGGTGACCAAGAGTTATTTTATGAATGCATGGATTTAAACAGAACGGCTGTGTCGCAATCCCTCATTCAAATTGTCTCTTTTTTTGGCCACTGAAATTTGGCCAGATATTCAAATTGGATTCTGAGTCCTTTCTAACATGACTTTAGCGGTCAATGAAATGTTCCTGCTTTATAGTATGACAATATGTTCCAAGACTGCTGTGGTTTCAGTGTGTCCTCATAAAATTCATGTGTTGAAATTTAATCTCTGTTGTGGTGATGTTGGGAGTTAAGATTCTTTCGGGGAAGTGATTCAGCCTCGAGAGATGGATTAGTACCTTGTAAAAAGGCTACAGGGAACTAGCTTAGGCCCTTTTTCCCCTTCTGACTTCTGCAATGTGAGGACGCAGCGTCCATCCTCCAGAGAATGCAGCAGAAAAGTGCCATCTTCAAAGCAAAGGCTGGGTCCTTTCTAGACACTGAACTTGCTGGCGCCTTAATCTTGAACTTTTAGCCTCCAGAACTGTGAGAAATAAATCTGTGATTTTTATAAATTGCCCAATCTCAGGTATTTTGTTATAACAGCACAAAAAAAACAAGATTAAGACCTTCTTGAATTTTTTGCTCCCCAGTCTTCGAATTAGCTGACTTTCCAAGAATGTGGATTCCTTTTATTGGAAAATTGTATCAGAAACTACAGTCTGAGTGTTATGGGAACTCATTGCTGCTGAGCTGGTCATTGTTTCTAAGCCTTTTTAGCAGGCAGATCTAGGAAATAAGTTGTTTTGTTTTGTTAAGAGAAAGCACATTATGAGCTCATACTGATGTTTTCAGTTCGAGTTTAGGATTACAGGCTTTGCACTTTTTGCTTTTATATTTTTTTTCTCATACTTACAACTTGGTTTTTAACAATATAAGTACTTATTTGCCATATCCGGTAATATATACCACAGTTTCAGAATAGCAGTGCCAATATTATTATAAACAGTATGATAATTGAAAGTAGCATAAAGTGTATTTGCATTTTGTTTTATTCTTAGGGTATATCCCACTAGGTTTGTATGTTAAATCTCTGTAGTTGTTTTTTTTAAGTTACTTGTTATAGTTCTTCTCTGTGTAGTTAAGCAACTAATTCAATACAGTAATTTTTATTTTCCTTTCAGTTTTTAGAAAATTTTTGTTAATTTGATTTGATAATTATGTAAAATCTTTGCACCGTTCCAAAGTCAAATTTATAAAACAAGATATCATCAGAAACTTTTGTTTTTAATCCATGTTTTCTCCACTCGTTCCCACACAGGTAAACAGTTTTTAATTTTTTTATTTTTGTTCAGTTTTGTTTTATTATGCTCTTATTTACTTGTTTTTGTTGTTTTGAGACAGGGTCTTGCTCTGTCACCCAGGTTGGAGTGCAGTAGCATGATCCCAGCTCACTGCACCCATGACCTCCTGGGGTCAAGTGATCCTCCCACCTCAGCCTCCCAAACAGCTAGGACCACAGGTGCATGCCACCAGGCCCAGCTAACTTTTTTTTTTTTTTTTTTTTTTTTGGTAGAGACAAGGTTTCACTCTGTTGCTTAGGCTAGTCTCAAGCTCCTGGGCTTAAACAATCCTCCCACCTCTGCTTCCCAAAGTGCTGGGATTCCAGGCGTGAGCCACCACTCCTGGACTGTTGTGATTTTTAATATATGTATATTCATATTCTTATTTTGGATAAACAGTAGCACGTTGTGTATTTTCCTCCATTTTTGCTTTTTTCATATAACAATGCATTCTGCAGAGTATATAAAAATAGAAACATATTCGGAGACTCCTCATTTATAGTTGCACAGTTCTCCATTGATAGGTATGTTTTACCGACAAACATTTGGGTTATTTCCACCATTTTGTTGTTATAAGCAGTGTTGTTATGAATAGTCTCTTATAGATTACATATAAACATTAAAGTTTCATAAAAAATACTCTGACTTCATTTTAGAAATTGTTAGATAATTGATGGATTGAAGACTTCGTTTAAACTTTTCTTAGTATATGTTAGTTTTGATCATATGAATGTGCCTTCTACATGTTCTCGTTTTTATTACATAGTAACATTTCCTGTGTGTCCCAGTGGTATGATCAGCTACTGCAAATGGTCCATGGTTGCATGAAAAGGTGTATTCTCCACTTTTAAAATACAAAATTCAAGATCTGCCTATTCATTCAATCTTGTTTTACTTTTCACTCTTTACCAAATCTTGAGAAAAATATTTTAAAGTCTTTTACAACAATTATATTTCTGTCAATTTTCCATTTTAAGGTTGTAATACTATAGAGGCTCATGAATTTTGTATCTCTTTTATGGATTATATTTTTATCAATATAAAATGATTCTTTTTTCTGTGAAATTATTTTTGTTTTGAGAGACAATAACATTATTTACTTTCACTAATATATTTACCTTTGTCTCTTTCTTTCTTTCCTTCCTCCTTCTTTCTCCCTCAACTCCAGCCCTGGCGATTATAATGTTTACCTTTATTAACCTTCACAGCAGAAGAACAGCTATCCACTTTTTTGGTTGGTAAAGGTCTTGTGTTCCTGGATCACGGAGTAGGCATAAACCTCTCTCAGCTTCCAGCAAGATTTTTCATGTCAGGGGCAGAGCTTTTGACGGTTCTGACAGGGATTTTTAGTTAAGCTCCATAAGATTTTCACTTAGCAATGCTTCCTCCCAGATTCCGACTGCCACTCAAACTTTATTTCCAGTGTCATGGTTATGTGGATTAATCACTTTTCAGTGTCTTCATGAGTCTGTATAAAATTAGGAAAAGTTGCAATGGAGCACATTTCCATTTTAAACTGAGAGCCAATTTGTCATGTTTTTGACATTCTCTGCTATTTGGTAATATGGTTTTAAAATTAGCTTTGTATCACAAAAGTGTATTTTAAAGAGAACTTACTACCTGAGTGTAACACACAAAAGGAGATGATACAATCTCCTTGTATCAGAGATGATAAAATTTACTTACAGATTTTTGTTCTGTGAATGTGAGTATTTCATACCTGATAAAAACACATGATTTTGTCTTTTCACTTTTGGGCACATTGAGAAGCAATATTGTTAGATTAAGAACTTTGGATGAATTGGAGGTGTCAACAACGATAATCCAATCTCATTACTATGAGATTTGCAATGAAATTTGGGGAAAAAATTTCGTTATTGAGCAAACTGAGTTCTTCAAACAATACTAGTGGATCACTATACCACTGACTTTAAAATAGATATATGACAATTCAACTCTTTTGTTAACCAATAAAGGTACTTTATTACATTTTTATTTCTTGTCATATATTTTTATTCTTCTTTAAAAATCTTCTTTAAAAAATTCATGTGCTTTAACTTAAAATCTTTGAAAGACTTTTACCTTTAAAAAATTTAAAGAGATTCCTCAGACAAAATGTCCCAGTTTGCCACTCAGTAAGTATTAGCATCATTCTTTAAGAGCATAAATGAAAACTCAACCATCTTGCAAATGGAAAAATTGAGTCTCCAAGTCACATGGGTATTTTTATTTACTTTTTATTTTGAAATAATTTCAAATTTATAGAAAAGTTACAAAAATAGTAGATAGAAGCCTGTATACCCTTTACCCAGATTCATCAAATATTAACATTTTGCCCCATTCACTTTCTCAATCTCCTTTCATTGGCGCAAGAAACTGAGGCACAGAGAAGTTAAGTAACTTGGCCAAAATCATACTACTAGAGTATGGCAAACCTGAACTTCCACCTGTTTGGCATGAGAGGCTTCCATCAGTTCCTTCTCCACTCAAGTAAACCTCATCAATTCTTACAGGCATTCAGTCTGGTAAGTGAGTACCTGGTTTTTATGATAAGTTGTCACATGGTTATGATATTATGAAATATGTATTTGGGCTTGTTCCTGTTTCTTGACATACAGCTCCTAAAACCCTTGGGTATCTCCAGTGATGAGTGTCTTTGATATGCTGTGGAGATTACTGATGGCTAGGGACCCCTAAGTAGCTTCAGTTTGGGGGCTGGTCACCTTAAAGACCAAGGCATGATTAGATGGTTGGGACTTAAAGTCCCATCGATCAACCTTCACCTCCAGGGAAGAAAGAGGGGCTAACCAATGGCTCATGACTAAATCAATCATGCCTACATGATGAAGCCTCCATAAAACCTCAAAATGACCGGGTTCAGGAGCTTCTGGATAGCTGAATATGTGGAAAGTTCTGGAGGGTGGCACATGTAGAGAGAGCATGGAAGTTCCATGCCCCTTCCCACATGCCTTGCCTATGCCTCTCTTTCTCCTGGCTGTTCATCTGTATCTTTTTTAGTATCCTTTATAATAAACCAGTGAATGCAAAATAAGTGTTCCTCTGAGTTGTATAAGCCATCCTAGCAAATTAATTGAACCCAAAGAGAAAGTAGTGGGAATCTTGACTTATAGCTGGTCAGCCAGAAGCATAGGTGACAACCTGTAACTTGTGATCAGCCTCTGAAGCGGGGGCAGTCCTATGGGGTGGAACGCTTATTCTGTGGGATCTGATGCTATCTCCAGGTAGATAGTGTCAGAATTAAATTAAATTATAGTACACATAGCTGATATCTGCTAGGGAATTTGTTGGTTGCTGGTGGGGAGAAATCCTTATATATTTTGGAGACTAGAGGTGAAATGCTCTGTGCTGGCTGTGTAAAAAAAATGGTTTGCTTTGGTTTTTCCTTAGTGGGTTTTTCCTTCTAACTTACTGGTATAGGTAACAAAACCCATAAGAAAATGCCCTCATCTAACTTTGTAAGCCCCATATTCTACGTCTGAGCCAGGTAGGGAAAGGAGATCGAGAGGAGCAATAAGTTAGCAACAGACAACAGTGCCCTGAAAGCAGGAAATGGCAGTGTCTGGACAAATTGTCACAGTCATATTAAGCAAGTTAAGTATTTACTCAGCTGGCAGGAGTATTACATTTTTAATTGTTACCCACTTTAACCAATATTTAGCTAGTGTCCTCTGTATACGGAGGACCATATTAAGCATTTTGGAAAAAATCCAAATGTAAGAAAGGATGTCAGAGAGCAATAAACACTCATGAAAAAAAATAACCTTAAGCATACTTACAAAGAAGTACATATGTGTTGATAAATTAGTATTATACCAAAAAATTAAAAACCCCCACTGTTCACACAAACCCTGAGGAGCCATTAGAGTGGGGAAAGTTTAAGAAGCTATGTTTCTTCTTGATGGTGTAAGGTTTTAAATGGGTTTAGAAAACTAAGGGGCTATGTGGAGTTAAGAGTGCCATGAATGGGATAAAGATGCAGAGTTGGAAGGAAACCAACGTATGTGGACCTAGAAGGGAGGAAAGTCATAGACTCACCTTGGAAGGCTGAAGGAGGCTGACACCATGTTAGATGATCAAAAATCAGCATTAACTCATTCACCAGATGGGTTGGAATAATGCAGATGAACTCAAGGTCACACGTGTCAGGATGGGGAGACTGTCTCAAAGCAGGGGAGGCTTGGCTTGGGAGTTTTGTTTTACTTTTTGACAATGTTAAACCAACTAAGTAAACATGAAAGAGAAGTATGAAAATAGCCCACTGGCTCAAAGTCAGAAGAAAAGCATGGGAGGCTTTAGAGAAAGTGATGTGTTCATAGGTGGTGAAGCTGAAGCCAGGGGGCAGTGAGTTCAGGTGGAAGTGGATGACAAGGAAATGGAGGTAGAAATGTAGATTTCCCCCACTCTATATGTTTTTTCATGGGTAGATGTAGAAAAGAATGATAATTAGACACTGAAGTGAGGTCAAGGAAGAAGTATTTTTTAAGTAAGGAGACAACACTACAGACTGGCCACAAATTCCCTCAGATTGTGTCTAACCAGAGATGTAGATACTAATATACAATCAGCTCTCAGCTGGGCACGGTGGCTCGTGCTTATAATTCTAACATTTTGGGAGGCTGAGGTGGGCAGATCACTTGAGCCCAGAAGCTCTAGACCAACCTGGGCAATACGGTGAAACCCCATCTCTGCAAAAAATACAAGAAATAGCTGGGTGTGGTGGCAGGTACCTGTAGTCCCAGCTACTCAGGAGGCTCCGGTGGGAGGATTACCTGAGCCCAGGAGGTCAAGGCTGCGGTGAGCCATGATCATGCCACTGCACTCCAACCTGGGTGACAGAATGTCTCAAAACAAACAAACAAACAAACAAAAAATCTACTTTTAAGGACTGCTTCTATGACTTCTGTCTTTAGGAAAATGTTCAGAAGTAATAGGAAGTATGAAAACATGAACATTTGTGCAGAAAAGAAGGAATCGTAGAAAAAAACTTCAGACTCTTGTGCAAAAGGGCACATTGTGTATGCTTAAAGTTAAAAGGGAGGAACCAGGGGAATGCGATCAGATTAAAATAGCAAAGCAATTAAAAATTTTACATATGAAGCTTAAAGGCAAACTTAGAGATCGTAGTAACCACAGCAGGCATAGTCAGCACTCAGTAGGTGTTTACTCTGTGTAGGATGATGTTACTGTAGAAGCAAAAGTCCTACTGAGGGATCCAAAGCACAAGTGGAAACACTTACTTTTTCATCACAACTCAGAGTTTTGATAAAGAATAGAGATGGATTTATTTACTAACATAATAAAACACTGGTAAACACTAAGGGTACAGAGATGAATTTAATACAGCTCCTTCCCTCAAGGAGCTCCTGATCCAATAGAACAAGCAGACACTAGAGTCCAATGAGACACTAGCTACCAAGAGCAAGGGCAAGAAACATGAGATGTAGGGTTCCACCCTGGTATAGTTTGGATCTGTGTTCCTGCCCAAATTTTGTGTTGAATTGTAATCTCCAATGTTGGCAGTGGAACCTGGTGGGAGGTAATTGGATCACGCAGGCAGATTTCTCATGAATGGTTTAGCAGCATCCCCTTTGTCCTGTCCTTGGAACAATGAGTTATCTGTAAGATCTGGTTGTTTAAGAGTGTGTGGCACCTCCCCCTCACTCTCTTCCTCCTGCTACTGCCATGTGAGATGCCTGCTCCTACTTTGCCTTCTTCCATGATTGGAAGCTTCCTGAGGCCACCCCAGAGGCAGAAGCCTCTATGCTTCCTGTACAGCCTGTAGAACAGTGAGTCAATTAAGCCTCTTTTCTCTATAAATTACCCAGTCTCAGTTATTTCTTGATAGCAATGTGAGAATGGACTAAAACTCACCCAGTAGACTCCCCCGGAGCCTCCGGTCTTCTAGCCCTCTTTTATCAGGAGAGGATCCTGGATCAATCCTGCTGCTCTTTGGCATTCTGGGCACTGTACTGCTGTGAAGATGCCTCTAACACCTCCCTGCCCTAGTGAGATCATCTTCATTGATTGCTGCAGTTGCATCCCTGCTGTCACCACCACTTCCACCACAGGTGACCAATCTTGCCAGGTGGACCTTGCTGTTATTACCAACAACTTTGAGAGGTCTACACCTCATCAAAGTTGGAGCTCTCTTATTGGTGTCCACACAGTGGTTGTCTGGCTCCTGAAGATTTTCTTTCTTTTTTTTTTTTTTTTTTTGTAATTCTCTCTCTAAAGCGACTTGAAATACCTCTACTATATTCAACTTTGAATGAGTTTTGTGATCACCTAGTAGATGGGATTAAGAAACACACATACACATATTCTCACTCCTTTACTCATTAACCTGAATTTCAGTGTTCTGATCCCTGAGCATCAATCCCCAACTCCTCCACGTCAAATCCAGTCCAGAGTCCTCAAGGCAGCCAAGCAGACTTGGCTTTCCCCAGGGACCCCAGGCCTATGTGCTTTGTTATTTTATTATGTAAGAAGGAGAAGCACCTAAAATGTGATAATTAGTGAATGAAAGATGATCGTGTGACAGTACCTCCAAACTTACACCAGCAAAAGAGAGGAAATAAAAGTTAAGTTCTCCACATGTCCTTTTTACTAGAGAATCCCAAATCACTGTGACTCAGCACCTGTACTTTGTGGTCATTTTTACCTGACACTAATTCTGCTGTGACTCAGACGTTGCTCCAAACAAGTTTCCTTGTCACATTTCACCACTGTTGTTAGGAAAACATGTTCAGTGCAGGGGAACATATTTGTTTTGCTAGAAGCAAAGAGAGAGAGAGAGAGTGCACGGCAGAAGCAGGCAGTCATCCAGTAGAGATCAAAGTTCCCTTGCAAAGGGAATGTGTCGTTGGGGCGCACTCCCTTATTTAAGCTTTTGCTGATTCATCATGCACTCAAAGCTGCACTGAGCTAATATTTAGAAATTCATTCACTATAGAAGCAAACTCCAGTATCAAATCCTTAAGTATGTGACTTGGTCTATTCATACCTGGGTGTATACTTAGTCCTGAGTCTAGGCACATACACACACACAGCGGGGCTGAAAAAGCATGACTGTAAAAAACTGGGGTGATAACTGGACAATGAAGTGAGGTCAATGAAGAGTTATTTTAAATAAGAAATAACCTACAGATTGGCCACAAATCTCCTCTGCATTGACATTCATATGTATACATACACATTCTCACATAAAAACTCTTAAGAAAACTTTGAAGGAAATTGTTGAAATTTGAACTAAGATGATAGTGAACAAAAAGCCCACAGAATATTAATAATTATCTTAATTTTCTTTCTTATTATTCAAAGTATATGCTCTAAAACTGTACCGAGGTACATCAAGTGCACAAATAGTAGTATGGAGTTAATGGTTTTTTCCATTTACATGTACCTATGTAACCACCATCTAATTCAGGACAGAGGATATCTCCGATCTCTTAGATGGAGAAGATCGCCTCATGCCGCTTTCCAGTAAATATCTCCCCATAGAGTTAAAAGTATTCTGACCTCAATCACCATAATTCATTTTGTCTGTTCTTGAAATGTGTATAATTTAAATCATACAGTAAGATACATATATTTAATTTTTAAAAATACATTCAAAAGGTACAAAAGCCATGCCTCACTCCCGGCTCTGATCTCCAGTCACCTGGTTTTTCCACCCAAAGGCAATCAATGATATTACTTTTTTTTTTTTTCAGATGGGGTTTCTCCCTTTTGCCCAGGCTGGAGTGCAGTGGTACAATCATAGCTCACTGAAGCCTCATACTCCTGGGCTCAAGCCATCCTATTGCCTCAGCCTCCTGAGCAGCTGGGACTGCAGGTACACACCACCACAACCAGCTAATTTTTAAATATTTTATTTGGACAGAGTCTCACTTTGCTGCACAGGCTAGGTATCACCATTTTGTTCATCTCTACAGAAATATGTATTCATATACACAAAAACGCATACGCATTATATAGTTTTCTTCTCTTGAAATCACTTTTGCAAAAATTATAACAATCAGGAAATTATGACAGTGAATGAGATCTGGACTAACCAACCCCCATCTAGCCTTTAACCTGCAAACTTGCCTTAATTATTCCTGGGCTTATGCCAAGCTAACTTTGGGAGACAATTTAGAGTTTAAATGGTAATAGCGCTTCCTCAAAATTATGCCACTTGGTAAAGCTAATGAAAGCTAATCCATCTACCAGGTTATTAGGATGAGAGGAGCCTGAATTCTGCTAAGGTGTAGACTTAAACGATTACCAGCCATTACTCTGGAGGCCACAAAAATTGCAACTCCCCTAATTACTCCCACAGATTACATCACTACTGTAGAACCTAAGACTAGCCTTTTGAGATGTCTTTTCAGGTTTCTGCAATTCTGACAACCAATGAACCAACGTCTCCACCCAGGCCTGCCAACCCACACTAACCAGTCCTGAGAGCCTACCCAGAAGTGTACTCCCTGGGCCCCCAAACTGCCCTTGAAAAACCCTAACCTCCAAATTTTCAGGGAGATTGATTTGAGTAATAACTTCATCTCCCATGTGGTGTGGCTGGCCTCCTATAAATTAAATTTTATTGCAATGACTTGGCCTTGGTGGATTGATTTTGTCTGTGCAGTGGGCAGGAAGAACCTACTGAGTGGTTACACTCTCACACAAGTTTAGAATACTACTGAAAATTTTAAAAAATTAGCTGGGTGGGTGTGGTGGTGTGCACCTGTAGTCCCAGCTACTTGAGAGGCTGAGGCAGGAGGATTCCTTGAGCCCAGCAGGTCAAGGCTATAGTGAGCTATGACTGTACACTGCACTCTAGCCTGGGCGACAAAGTGAGACCCCATCCATACATAAATAAATTTAAATAAATGAGAAAAAAAGGTGACATATTATAGCATTTATGAATATGTTTAGCTACAGATAACAGAAACTCAAAAACAGTAGCTTAAATAGTAAGTTTGCCCCACAAAACAAGAAGTCTGGGGCAGTCCAAGGAGGTTTAACAGGTTGCTGTTTCTGTTTTTTACCTCCAACAGCCTTTTTGGAGGCTTTTGTCTTAATGCTTATTATTTCTTTTTTGCAAGATAGCTGCTGCATCTCCAGGTGTTACATCTGTGTTCAAGACAGGGAGAAGAAAGGGGAGTTGAGAAGGGGAGAGACCCGTGTTAGGAAATCAAAAGCTTTCACAGAGACCCTCTGTTGCTATCTCATGGGACACTCCTGAAACATACGGCCCCTCCAGCTGTACGACACTGTGGTGAAGCAACTATTTTTTAGTCTGGCACACTGGACAAAATTAGGCTTTTTTTTTAAGAAAGAAAGGGGATGAGAATTGGCATGAGCAGATATAAGGATAGCCTCAGCTTCACATGATATGACTGTATTATTTGTTAAATATTGAAAAAATATGGAATACTCAGAAATTTTAGTGTTGGATAAATACACATTCACATTAATTTTTGCTGTCCTTACTACTACTTTGAGACAAAAAGTAAACTAAAGAACTTCTAAAATTTCTTCTCATATTGTTATTGTACACAGGTCCATCTTTTCAAATCCACAGTTGCAAAATATAAAAATAAAACAAACAAAACTATGAAAACAGAAAAGTTTATGTAACTGATTTTGTGATAAAAACCTGATGTGACCCAAGGAGAGGCTATTTGAAGTCTTCATTCATATGATTTAGTGTGAATTGTTTATATGTTGCAGAAATATTCATGTTTGATTAAAGAGTACTGCCCCAGACCCTACTCGGGATATCATACAATAAACAGGATCTTCTAACTTTGAAAAGTTCTGAATTCTCAAACACCTCTAAACTCAATGGTTTAAATAGGGAATTGTAGAACTATGGTTAGAAAGATGACATCAATGTAAATATACAATTTGGCAGAAAACTTAGGGGAATCATATAAACAACTAAATGAATGCAGGCAGAAATGAAAAAAGAAATCCTGAAACTTTAAGAATCTGGGATAATATCAGATAAATGAGTTGCTTAAATTTGACTAATTTAAACCATTTTTATAAATTAGTCACTTAGCATGAAGACATCAACAATTCTTCCTAAATTCTAAACACTACATACATTTGAATGCTGAGCTAGTCCCAGGACTCATCCCCAAAATATCACTGACCAGTATGATTTAATTTTAGTATTTGCTCCCTCAGGGGCATCCTTGCCGCAGGATGTCACAAGGGTAGAAGGTAAAGCAGCTGCACAAAACATCTTCGCTTTTGTTACTTTGAGATGATCCTCTACCTGAAAATATCTAAGCAGATACTTTTCTCAGCTTTGCAATGCAAATGATATTTAACAGTTGTCTATGAATGTTTTGTGTGTGCTTATCAAATTTCGGCTAAAACACATTTATTTATACGATAAATATGATAACCAAAAGATTCCATGTATTATCTTTTCAATATTCATGTTATACTGTACAAGCACTGTATTATACAAATACTGTATAATATAGTATTAAAAGGTACAAAAATATGATAAACTAGCAGTACTTCAGCTCTGCGGGGCTGCTGTGGGAGAGTTCTGCAGGGTTGCTGCATAAGCCCCAGGTAAGTGATTAAGCCAGACGATAACTACATCAGGGCTTCTCAAATTTTCATGTGCCTGCAGATTATGGGTTGGGGGTAGGGAGTTGTTAATATGCATTCTGACTTAGTAGGCCCAGTGTCAGGCCAGAGATTCCACATTTCTCCCAAGCTTTCAGGTGATACAGATGCTAATTGGTGGACCACACTTTGAGTAGCAAGACGCTAAAACGTCTTACAACTCTAAATTTTAATAATCTTTTATAAAAGGATTGCTATAATGTATATGTGAAATGGACTATGGAAACATAAAATAATAAAAGTTTACTATTGTTAATCACTTGGGAAGAAAACATACATCTCAGGATATACAGACTCTTAGGAGAACTCCATGTGATTTAGAAATCTAGCCAGCTTGCCAAGAGGATAATGAAGAATATAATTGAGGTGTGGGTGAAAACCTCCAAAGACTAGAAACCTTTGCTCTGACATGCACCCTGAACATGGTTGTCCCCAAGCCAAGATTTTACTAAAAGGTAATTAAGCCCAACCTTGAGAAAACATGTGTTTTCAAGTTCAGCCTTAAGTGGAGTTAGGCAGTTCAGGGGAAACCAGTTAACATCTTGGGCCTATTACTTGCAAGGAACATTTAGGCCCCCCAAACAAACAAGATGTTAGCTAAATAATAGGCCATAAAAGTAGAGCAAAGTGGAGAACCCCAAAATAACCAAGGAGAAAAAAGAAATTCAGAGAGTGAACAATTTGTACAAGGGCTATTATCCTAGACTCAATTTGTATTTCTTATATAGCCAAAGTAGTCTTCTCCAAACAAAAATGTTTATATGCTACCCTGCTGTAAAATTATCTAAGGCTCATCATGGTACCTACAGAGAAATAGAAATACTGATTCTTCTTAATGTAGAATCCTATAAGGCTTTCCAAAAACATCCAGTTATGTAACCACAATCACAATCGCGATATCGAGCAGTTCTATCTATCTCAAAAATCCTCCCCTCCCCCTAAGTAGCCAATCCTTTCTGTACCACTCCTACAACCCCTGCCCCAGTCCCTGGCAACCAAACATCTATTTTCTGTTCCTGTCATTATTCCTACTCTAGAAGGTCATTCCTATCATTATTCCTACTCTAGAAGGTCAAATAGAATCATACAGTGTCGCCTTTTGAGTTGGCTTCTCGTACTTCACACAATGCATTTGAGATTCATCAATGCTCTGGCATGTATCGGGAGTTTGTTCCTTTTTATTACTGTAATCCATTGAGATGACATGCTGAGCCATATTGGAGCCTGAAGCAGAAAAAAAAAAAACAAAAATTGTACCCCTCTATACATGTTTTTTTATGTATTTTGTGGATATTTAAACACTAAAGTAATAAAAATATTGAAAAATTTTTTGAACACGTTATTAAAACCCACAATATTATGTCCAGCGTAAAGATTTTATTTACAACAAAACAATTCATTATAATCTTACTTTCCTGGCTGTAATGGAAGCAAACTCATCCATAATATTTTCAAAATCTACTGTTTTGCTTATTTTGCACTATTTTATGGGGCACCACTGTGACTACTGTTAAAAAAAATTCTCAAGAGCACTTCCAAATTTGGATAAGATTGCACCAAGTAATATACTTGCATCCGTTTTAGAAAATCCAAACGTAATACTGATTTTATATTACAAATTATTGAAATTGCACACTGCTTAAAACTATTTTGGCTGAAATTTCTACGTAACTTAAATTGTCAGAATATTTAAGAGCCAAGTGAGTGACTGCTTTTGGTACATCAAATGTAATCATAGAAAATAAATTTTTTCTAGTTACACATTCAAATGTGCCAGCCTGGCCGACTTGGTGAAACCCTGTCTCTACCAAAAACTACAAAAATTAGTTGGGCATGGTGGCAAAGGCCTGTAATCCCAGCTAACTCGGGAGGGTGAGGTGGGAGAATCACCTGAACCCAGGAGGCAGAGGCTTCAGTGAGCCGAAATCTGCACTCCAGCCTGGGCAACAGAGTGAGACCCTGTCTCAAAGAAAAAAAAAATCAAAATATTAAGATACTTTACCTGCTTTTTCACATTTTCATTTAAATGTGAAATTAAGATAGCTATGGTCTTCAGAACTTTTGTTTGACATGCACTTTTCCCATAATAATTAATATCTCCATGCAGTGATTTATACATTTCCAATTTTTAAATTTTTTCTTTTCACTCATTTACAGATTTTGGAGGTATGTTCATCTCTTGCTAAGACCTTTTTATTAATCAAATATTTTTTCAAAGTATTTTTTTCTCATTTATTGTAAGCAAAGAGATAGGTCTTCTATTAAGCATATAACTTTATATATAGTAATTTCTTTAAAAATAGAGCTTTATTAATTTTTTCCACTGGCTTAAAACATTACCCCATACAGATGTTTCATTAAAATGTATAATCTATTGCACGAAGATACTTTCAATTATAGCATCATGTATTCTGCCATTTGATATTATATCTTTCAATATTCAATAAATGTCTTTAATTTGTATACAAAATGTCTTGATTCCATTTGATCTTGATGCCCATCAGGTATCCACAATGTACTCCTTAGAACAGATGTATAATATTACATCTGTTTATTGAATTCTCCAAAAAATTTACATATCCTCTGTACAATACCAAAAATGGTTATCATATTTCTATTCACAGAAGCAATGTTTTTGCATATTAAATTAAGACTATGAGCTGAGTACTTCACATGTTTGACATAATTGTTTTTGGTGGAAATAATGACCACCCACCTTTGTATACACAAGCCATATTTGCTCTATTATCATTTCCCAGGCAATTAGCATTTTTATGTCAATATTATCTTTTTCCAATTCATTAATAATTTCACAAGGTAGATCATATCTAGTTTTTTCTTTCACATTTCAATAAAGTCAGTATAACTTTTTTCTGTTGATATGACATCATTCTCAATGTAAACATACTTAATAATGTGACATACTTGTTCATAATGGGCTACAGTGCAGTGGTATAATCTTGGCTCGCCACAACCCCTGTCTCCAGGGTGCAAGTGATTTTCTCACCTCAGCCTCCCAAGTAGCTGGGACTATAGGTGCATACCACTATGCCCGGCTAATTTTTGTATTTTTAGTGGAGACGGGGTTTCACCACATTGACCATACTGGTCTCGAACTCCTGGAGTCAAGTGATCCACCTGCCTCGGACTCCCAAAGTGCTGGGATTACAGGCATGAGCCACCGCGCCGGCTTGCTCACATACTTATTTCAAGTTTTCGAAATGTCTAACATTTCTCTTTCTTCACTTTTGTCTTCACAATTCAAAACAGATTCTTTAGTTAATTCTGAATTTGATAATTGTTCTATTCTAATAATGTCAACATTAGACACATAATCATTTTCAGTGGTTTAAGTACCCTGTTTTCTAGCCAAACGTGTAACTGCCCCAAGTAATTTTGATCCATTTCAGTATGGATGTTTGTTTCCTGAACATTCCAACAACTTGGCCTTCTAGATGCCATATTTATAGGAAAAAATTTTTAGTATATATTTAAATTCTATTTATTTTTAATCAATACAAGGTTTCTTTCCAAGAATATAATATATAGTAAATTTATAGTAAGTTATATAAATTAATTTTTACATATTGTAGTATCTAATGATCAAATAGGTGTTCATAAAAGTTTGTGTTGGCTGGGCGCAGTGGCTCAGGCCTGTAATCCCAGCACTTTGGGAGGCCGAGGTGGGCGGATCATGAGGTCAGGAGATCGAGACCATCCTGGCTAACACAGTGAAACTCCGTCTCTACTAAAAATACAAAAAATTAGCCAGGCGTGGTGGCGGGTGCCTGTAGGCCCAGCTACTCGGGAGGCTGAGGCAGGAGAATGGCGTGAACCCAGGAGGCGGAGCTTGCAGTGAGCCGAGCTCGCACCACTGCACTCCAGCCTGGGCGACTGAGTGAGACTCCGTCTCAAAAAAACAAGTTTGTGTCAAAAATATAAAAAACAGGCCAGGTGTGGTGGCTCACACGTGTAATCCCTATACTTTGGGAGGCTGAGGTGAGTGGATTGCTTGAGCTCAGGAGTTCAAAACCAGCCTGGGCAACATAGTGAAATCCCATCTCTACAAAAAATACAAAAATTAGCTGGGTGTGGTGGCATGCATCTGTAGTCCCAGCTACTCAGGAGGCTGAGGCAGGAGGATCACCTGAGCCCAGGAAGTCAAGGCTGCAGTGAGTCCTGCTGGTACCACTGCACTCCAGCCAGAGTGACAGAGTGAGACTCTGTCAAAAAAAAATCTGTCTCAAAAAAATAAAATAAAACAAAATAATAAAAAAGTTTAAAACTCCCCTGTGTGCTATTGATGGTAATAAAAAAACAGTGCAATTACTATGGAAAACATTATGGTTGTTTCTCAAAAAATCATAAATAGAATTACTGTTATCCAGCAATTCTACTTCTGGATATTTACCTAAAAGAATTAAAAGCAGAGTCTCAAAGACAGATTTGTATATCCATGTTCATAGCACCATTATTCATAATGTGTCTAATAGGTATGCAGGGCTATCACACTGTGGTTTTAATTTGTATTTCTCTAATGATTATGATTTATCTATGTTGTATTTTATTCCATGTGCCAATTAAAAAGAACATGGTATAGGTACATGTGCTGAGAAAGAAATAACTTTAAAAAGTAAGTTGCAAACATCGTACAGTATGATCTTTTTCATGTAAATAAATATATGTATACATAATTGAAAGTTTGGGGAAGACTACATAAGAAATTTTCTTCGAGAAAGTAACGTCAGAAAAACTCTTGTAGACATTGGCTTAAGGAAAGACTTCATGACCAAAATCCCAAAATCAAATGCAACAAAAACAAAGATAAATAGATGGGACTTAATTAAACTAAAAAGCTTCTGCACAGCAAAAGAAGTAATCAGCAGAGTAAACAGACAACCCACAGAATGGGAGAAAATTTTCACAAACTATGCAACTGACAAAGGACTAATATACAGAATCTACAAGGATCTCAAACAAGTCAGCAAGAAAAAAACAAATAATCCCATCAAAAGTGGGTTAAGGATATGAATAGACAATTCTCAAAAGAAAATATACAAATGGCCAACAAACATATGAAAAAATGCTCAACATTGCTAATTATCAGGGAAATGCAAATCAAAACCACAATGTGATACCATTTTACTCCTGCAAGAAAGACTATGATCAAAAAAAAAAAAAAGAAAAAAAAGTAGATGTTGGTGGGGATGTGGTGAAAAGGAAATACTTCTACACTGCTGGTGGGAATGTAAACTAGTACAACCACTATGGAAAACAGTATGGAGATTCCTTAAAGAACTAAAGGTAGAACAATCATTTGATCCAGCAGTCCCACTACTGGGTATCTACCCAGAGGAAAAGAAGTCATTATATGAAAAACATACTGGTACGTGTATGTTTATAGCAGTACAATTTGCAATTACAAAAATATGGAACCAGCCCAAATGCCCATAAATCAATGAGTGAATAAAGAAAATATGGTGTACATATTTTATGTACACCATATATACATATATGTATATATATACACATGTATGTACTATGAAATACTACTCTGCCATAAAAAGGAATGAAATAATGGCATTCACAGCAACTGGATGGAATTGGAGACCATTATTCTGAGTGAAGTAATTAAGGAATGGAAAACCAAACATCGTTTGTCCCCACTTATAAGTGGGAGCTAAAGCTATGAGGACACAAAGGCATAAGAATGATACAATGGACTCTGGGGACTCAGGGGGAAAAGGTGGAAGGAAGGTGAGGGACAAAAAACTATGCATCATGTAGAGTGTACACTGCTCAGGTGATAGGTGCACCAAAATTTCAGAAATCACCACTGAAGAACTTGTCCATGTAAACAAACACCACTTGTTCCTCAAAAACCTATTGAAATAAAAAACACAAAAATTTATTTAAAGGAAAAAGAAAAAAGAAAGAAAAATTTTCTTCTAGAGTAAGAAGAGACAACTTTCATTTAATAACTTTGGTACTGTTTGAATTTTTTTAAGTACATGTTACTTTAATGGGCAAAAACTATTTAAAAAATTAATAAATAAAATCCATGCTTCTTATGGGAAAATGATATAAACATCCATCCAGAAAGAAAACTCAGCAGATTCTTCATCTCCAGAGCTCCATTCAGTCACATTCCTAACACAGAATTTTAGGCACGCAGAGGCACAGAGCAGATAGACAATGGGATCTAAAGAAATCCCTGTGCTGACTGTAGATAGCTTAGCAGCCTAAGAGGAGCAACTCCTCCAAGATGTGCCAAATCAACATCACCTGGGCTAAGACAAGATGGGCAAAGGTGAAGGCCTCTGACAACTAAATCTGTCCTTGTCTTTTTTTTTTTTTTTTTTTTTTGAGACGGAGTCTCGCTCTGCCGCCCAGGCTGGAGTGCAGTGGCCAGATCTCAGCTCACTGTCACTGCAAGCTCCACCTCCCGGGTTTACGCCATTCTCCTGCCTCAGCCTCCGGAGTAGCTGGGACTACAGGCGCCCGCTACCTCGCCCGGCTAGTTTTTTTTTTTTTTTTGTATTTTTTAGTAGAGACGGGGTTTCACCGTGTAGACCAGGATGGTCTCGATCTCCTGACCTCGTGATCCGCCCGCCTCGGCCTCCCAAAGTGCTGGGATTACAGGCTTGAGCCACCGCGCGGCCAAATCTGTCCTTTTTTAACCAGAAAAATTGAAGCACATCGGTGTGTGGGGGAGAAGGGTATAATGGAATAGGAGACAAAGAGGGAATACATAGAACCTCATGCAATTCTTAGATCTGCCTCGTCTCCTGTTACTCCCGCTTCTCTCACTCCACTCCAGCCACACTAGCCTCCTTACCGTTCTTTGACCACTCTAGCTTCCCTCCCTGCCTGAGGCCTTTGCATCAGCTGTTTCCTCTGCCTGGAATGGCTGAATTTCCTATCTCCTTCAAATCCTTGCTTAATTCCTCCTTCTCAAAGAGACCTAAACACCCTGGCCACCTTCTTTAATATAATATTCTGACCATGCACCTAACCTCACCCCCTGATCCTCTGCTCTAATCTGTCTTTTTCATAACAATTATCACCTTCTGACTTTCTATACAGTTATTTGTTGTGCATATTGTGTGTCTCCCCTTGCTAAAATGTAAGTTCCACAAGGGCAGGCATGTTTGCTTGTTATAGTCAGTGATGTATCCTAAGCACCTAGAATAGTACTTGCCTGATGGTGAGTGCTCAATGAACATTTGTTGAAAAATGAATGAATGAATGCCAAGCATTCATAAGCCCACAAAAAAAAAATCGATGTATCATTCTACACCTTCACTGTAGCCTAACGCTTCATGCTCCAAAAAGAAAGAGGAGGCATCATTTTCTGTTTCCTGTGCTCCACCTCTCGCACATTCCCCACTCTCCTAGCCACTGTCTTTTCCCTGACTTTTTGTCTAGCAACCAGAACTCCCTGCCTGGTGAAAGTAGGCATTTTCTTCTCAATTTACTTCTAAATATTAGTGCTTTTGTTTACCTTGTGGAGCAGATGGTAACAGTTAATGTAATAACAATACTGTCTCCTTTCTCTTGTTTGACACAATAGATGTCATGAACCATATTTTGCCTTGGTTGTATTTGTTAAGTAGAAGACAGGATCTGCTATATGGTCAACATTAGGTCTGAACACTGCTTTTATATTGTTAACACTGTGTTTACTTCCATATATTTACATCATTTGGAAACATTTGCTCAAGTTCCAGCAATAAAGGCTAAGAGATAAGGATCCAAATGAAAGAAAGAGCATAAAAACCAGCCCATCTGTCAAGTGGCAAAGAAAGGAGAGAGCTACAGGTTAGACAGTAACAGAATCTTACTCTAGAGTAAAATCACTAGTTAAAAAAAAATAAAGAAAAAGAAAATGCCAAAGCATTTAAATAATCTTATCATGTAAACTGACAACGAAAAATTGTATCTGATTTCATGTAGCAGCATTTAAAATTCAGTTGTGGCCAGGCATGGTGGCTCACCCCTGTAATCTGAACACTTCGGGAGGCTGAGGCAGGAGGATTGCTTGAGCCCAGGAGCTCAAGACCAGCCTGGGCAACATAGTGAGACCCTGTCTCTATTTTTAAAAAATAAAGGCTGGGTGCGGTGGCTAACACCTGTAGTCCCAGCACTTTGGGAGGCCAAGGTGGGCAGATCATGAGGCCAGGAATTCGAGACAGCCTGACCAACATGGTGAAACCCCGTCTCTACTAAACATACAAAAATTAGCTGGGTGTGGTGGTGCGTGCCAGCTACTTGGGAGGCTGAGGCAGGAGAATCGCTTGAACCGGGGAGATGGAGGTTGCAGTGAGCCTGTACTCCAGCCTGGGCGACAGAACAAGACTCCGTCTCAAAAAAAACAAAATAACAAATTAAATTAAATTGAGTTGCACCCTGTTGAGTATTGTGGTGTTGACTTTAGGATTTGATTCAACTAAGAAATAAACCAATTCCATTTTCTGAAACCTAAAATCATAAGCTATTAAGTATGCAAAGAATACAAAAAACATAGAATGGAGAACAATCCTCAGTTACACTCACTTTCAGGCCTAAAGATAAAATTTGATTTAGGGAGAACAGAGGCTGAGTGAGCTCCACAGGGTACCAAGAAGTTATTGGAAGAACAGTGTCAGCCAGCTAAAATGTGGGCACATTGCCCAGCTAACGAGAGGCCATCATGCTTTGTTCTTCAAATTAACAAACAAATCAAATAAAGGACAGAACAACTCAAAATCATATATTCCATTCCCCCATCCATTCATCCATCCACCTATCCCAACATTGGATACCTACTTAAAGGGCCACAAAATGAGCTTGAAGTCATCAAAAAAGAAAAAAGAAAGAAACAACTCCTGGCACAGAGTTTCCAGCAAAGTAGGAAAGATTTGTCAGAGAAAGTTTCACTAAAATGCAGCCAGGGCTAAGAATCATTAGCTTGTTTGCAACCCCTGGGTCAAAGTGAATGAAAGAGGGAACACATTAATTGACATTTCTGTTGCATTCTTAGTTAGTCATGTCTATTTATTTACAGAGCCTTCATAGGTATTTTTTTTAAATTTTAACCAAATTACTATTTCTGGCTAGTTTACAAATGTACCATTGGCAAAATAAAGGAAGTTATATCTTTTTTTCTTTATATTTTCTTTTCATGAAGCAATTAGGATCTTCAATCTTGGGTCTGAATTACAACAATACTGGAAAAGTGAAGAAACTATTCCATTTATTAAATGACAGTTTAATAGGTCAGAAAACTTATATTCAAAAGCTGATTCATTTGTATCAAAAAAAAAAAAATTCTTTCTGGCTGGTCACAGTGGCTTATGCCTGTAATCCCAACAGTTTGGGAGGCCGAGGCAGGCAAATGACTTGAAGTCAGGAGTTCGAGACCAGCCTGGTCAACATAGCGGAACCCCCGTCTCTACTAAAAATACGAAAATTAGGCAGGCATGGTGGCACATGCCTGTAATCCCAGCTACTCAAGTGGCTGAGACATGAGAATCGCGTGAACCCAGGAGGCAGAGGTTGAAGTGAGCTGAGATCATACCACTGCATTCCATCCTGGGTGACAGAGGAAGAGTTTGTCTCAAAACAAAACAAAACATTTTTTCTTTACCTTTTTGGTCCTGTTTAGTCTAGAAAAACTTAAGGAAATTCCCATAAGGATGCATGATTCTGGGTATTTGTGACATAATAACCAACTAATTGCTAAATAATGAATTAATTAGGCCAATTTAAATAATTATGAAATAATTAACCACATGAATCATTAAAAATGACTCAGTCATTTTTATCTATAGGAAGTGAGTGAGCTCAGCAAGATACTATGGCACATGTGAGAGAGGTCAAAGTGACAAGTGCAGTATTTGAAAAGTCTCAAAGATGCAAGAAAGTTAGTAGACAATATTTAGGCTGGTTAATTTATACATAAAACTACAAGGTGCTTTTCTGCTATAGAATCTATAAGCAAGTAAGGAAAGCATTATTGCAGTGCTTTACCTAAGACTTCCCCTTATTTGTAGTTAAACTGCCTGGACTTCCTGGAAAATAGGAACTTGATCGAATCTCTACATTTGAAATGGATGGATGAACAAACTCACGGGGGATTTGCAATAAAATCCAAGGTCTCCTTATTATGATGGACTCTGTAGCCCTGCTGCGTGACCAGGTCCTTTTCAGCTCCAACTCACGGACTAGCCTCCTGTCATACTGCCATTCTTCCCATTTCTGGACTGCCTCCAATTCTAGCCTGCTTGGCAGGAGAGGAGAAAGGGGCCTTCCCGAATGCTGATCCTCCCAAATGCTGTTTCTCAATCTCAGCACCATTGCCATTTGGGGCCTAAAAATTATTTGCACATGAGGCTGTCCTGTGCAATGTAAGAAGTTTAGTAACATCTCTGACCTCTACCTCTATCTTTTCTATCTACCATACTCAATTGGAAGCTCACTGAGGACTGCAACTGTGGTACTTTATTTATTGGCAAACTATCTCTAACCCCAGCCATCTTTGTTCCATTTGTGTAACTTTTGTCCAAGTTTCCTGAGTTAACTCGAGCTCCCTTTTCAGGACAAGATTTCCCCTAAGATCCATTGATTTTACTATGGCTCAAACACTCTCTTAGTTATTTCTAGCTTTCTCTCTATGTTAATAACCATAGTCCATCTAACCACACAGACCAGCCCAAACCATAACAACAAATCTGACATCAAAACTACCGAAAAACTCCCTTGCTGCCCCTTATCCAGTTATCAGACAAATGCTAGCCCCATGGGCCTGATTTGAGGTAGAATTCCCTTCTGGAGAGTAAGATATTGAGCACTGAGGCAAAGTCCAAGCTGAGGTCAACTTGAGGAAAAGGCACGTTGAGTATTTGGAGAGAGAAGGAAGAATAGAGTGTATGACTGGAGGCATTGGCTCGCGTCAGTAATCCCAGCACTTTGGGAGGCCAAGGCAGGTGGACCTCTTAAGTCCAGGAGTTCGAGACTAGACTGGGCAACATGCGAAACCCCATCTCTACAAAAAATACAAAAATTAGTCAGGTGTGGTGGCACGTGCACCTGTAGTCCCAGCTACTTGGGAGGCTGAGATGGGAGAATCACTTGAGCTCAGGAGGTAGAGGTTGCAATGAGCCAGGATCGCACCAATACACTCCAGCCTGAGTGACACAGTGAGACCTAGTCTCAAAAAAAAAAAACAGAGAGAAAGAGAATAAGGTATATGATTAGAAGCTGCTAAATCACAACCCCAAGTATCCATTCCCTGCTTTCTCCCCTTCCCCCATCTGTTCTAAAGGCTCCAGCAAGTAGATAATGACAATATCTGTGGGAAAGTCTTCAAAACATACACCATAGCCATGAAAATAGTTAAATATAGCCATAACTATTCCTACGTGCCTAAAAAAATCCAGTTCATATCAAAATTGAGGTCAACAACCTCAGACTGTACTGACTTAATGGTTCTGGCACACAGTGTTTCAACAAACTATTCCTTGTATTTAATTTCATTAGGTGGGGCTAACATAAGTTAGTAAAAATGTAAGCCCTTTTTTTTATTGAGCAACATGTTAATGCCAGCCAAAAAGAACCTGTTGACACATCTGGCTTACTAAGCTAACGAACAAAGAAAAGAAATCACTGTCTTGGCTTCCAGTTGACTTTTACTCTGTAGCTCCAGGGTTAGCAAATTTTTCTATAAGAAACAAGATAATAAATATGTTTCAACATTGAAGTCCACATATAGTCTCTGTTCCTTCTCTTTCTCCTTCTCCTTTTTCTTCTTCTGTTTTTGTCTTAAACCTTTCAAAAATATAAAAACCATTATTAGCGCCTAGTCCCACAGGCCATGGTGTGATGACCTTGCCCCAAACTAACAACTTTCAAATATCTGAGTAATGGTCTTCAAATTGACAATTCAAACCAAAGCCCGTTTATTTTATTTGGGATATTATATTCATTGGTAAAATCTCAATTATTGCTGAATAAGATTTCTAGCACTTATGAAAACTATTAAGGTACTGTTTGAGTTTACACTTAAGCTCACTCAAGTTATTCATTGAGCTTATACTTAAGATTTGTACATTTGTGATATGAAAGTTTATATCAATTTTTTAAGTTTTAAAACATTATTAATGTGTATTTATTCACTATCTGTGTCTACATTACTTACCTTTTTACTTCCAGAATGATGCGCAGCACAGAGGTAGGAACTCATTCATTGTGTGTAATAGAAAGAAGAGAGAGAACAGGTTTCTTTTTTTTTTTAGATGATGTTACACTCTTGTTGCCCAGGCTGGAGTGCAATGGTGTGACCTTGGCTTACCACAACCCCTGTCTCCCTGGTTCAAGCAATTCTCCTGCCTTAGCCTCCCGAGTAGCTGGGATGACAGGCATGCACCTTCACGCTCAGCTAATTTTGTATTTTTAGTGGAGACAGGGTTTCTCCATGTTGATCAGGCTGGTCTCGAACTCCCAACCTCAGGTGATCCGCCCACCTCAGCCTCCCAAAGTGCTGGGATTACAGGCGTGAGCCACTATGCCTGGCCGAAAGACAGATTTCTTGAAAGACATCTGTTACACAGACAAAATGAGGAACCTCTGGAAGCCTGGTTCCAATAAACAAATAAAATTGGTCCATGAGAATCGTAGACTTGCTTTATCTAGGGTTAGAAAACCTTTCAGGTCATCTAGGGCAGCACAAAGCAGTAATCCCTCACAGGTGTATCAGAAGTGTGACTTGGGAAGTATGACGAACTAGTCTACAAAGGCAAGAGAGATTTCCAAAATTTCAATTTGGTCCCGTCTCTATAGGCATTAGAGCCCTGAGGGGTACCATAAAATTTGAAGTGCTTCAGAGTTGTATGGTAAAAGAGTTTTATTTACAAACCACAAGAGTCAAGGAAAGAGAGATAGTCTGTGTAGAAAATTAGAAGTTTGTGGGGCTAAGTGGTTACCAATCTCGGGAAATCATGAAGTTCATGGCAAAGGTGCAAGAATCAGGTTTTGTGTGTCCCATCAAGGTCGTCAGAAAGAAAACAGTAAGCCTCCTGGCTGAAATTGCCAGTCATTATGCAACTTCAGGCAAGTAGAGACAGTAACCTCCACATTGTGTGAAACAATGAAATTTCTTCCTTTATGGGTAAGTACCTTTCAATTCCAGTCAAATTCAAAACCAAGCTTAAAAATGCTCAAGATAATTAAAGTTATAATATTTCTCTATTGAGACTAGACAATATGTGCAAAATTTAGTGTTTGCTGTATTGGGAATGTTTAGGATAATTAGGTCTGTCAGAGTGTCAACCTTCTAATTACAATTTAAAGCCTGGGAGTGGTGGATCACACCTGTAATCCCAGCACTTTGGGAAGCCAAGGCAGGCAGATCACTGGAGGTCACGAGTTCCAGACCAACCTGGCCAAAATGGCAAACCCTGTCTCCACTAAAAATACAAAAATTAGTTAGGCATGGTGGTGCATGGCTATAATCCCAGCTTCTCAGGAGGCTGAAGCAGGAGGATCACTTGAACCCAGGAGGCGGAGGTGGCAGTCAGCCAAGATCGCGCCACTGCACTCCAGCCTGGGCAACAGAGCAAGACTCCATCAAAAAGAAAAAGAAAGAAAAAAATACCTAACATTTTGAGAGATAGTTCAGATTAATCTGCTAATTTCAAGTTTCTTTGGGCCACAGAAATTTAGCCATGCAGGTTGGTATTTTCACCAATCAACATAATATGCATTGCCTTCTGTAAGCATATTCTGCCTCCAGTTCCCCAAATTTTAAATTTAGGGACCCTTAACAAATACTCCGCCTGGCATCAACTGACAAGGGGATGCAGCAATATAATAAGAACTAAATACATATGATATCTACAGATGGTTTTCAGAACTTTTTTTCTAATTCTAAAAATATTGTTTTAGTGTAAGAAAATAGTGCTATTAGCTTTGAGTTTAGTAGCGGTAATTTTATAAGGATAATATAAATGCATAATGTTGTAATGGGTGTGAAATTTCCTATAACTACAAAAGAGTGTGGTCGTCACAATTTTTTTCCATAAACAAAATTAAAGGACACGAATGAAAAGAGGAATAGCCCAATTAGCAATAAAGAAAAAAATAGATATTAGGTAGACTTAAAATCTTTACACCATTTCAGTTATGACTATGCTTTCCCTTACTGTAATTCAGGGTTTTTGAATGACAAACTAAATGACAGCTATTTTCAGATATTGGACCCCAGGCAGCATAGAACTGTGTTCCTTCAGAGAAAGGAAACCTATGAAGTGAGCTATACATTTACCCCAGGTTTGGGGGCAACTTTTTGAACAATAGAGGCCATGAAGTGGAGCCCAAACCGAGCACAGCAGTCTCCCTGAGCTGAAGAGACAGAGACTGAAGTTCAGGGATGCTAAAAATTTGGAATTTGCAGGGCATGGTACCAGTAAGGAGGGAGCTGCAAAGATGAGCTCCTAGAAGTCGAATTGGGAGTTCCCCACAGATCCTTGGCTGAGGGCAGGGCTGCACATGGGCAGGGCAAAACTACACCAGCCCAGCAGAGAGAGGCAGCTGCAGAGTTGACTGCTGAAGGGAGGTAGCAGGGACAGCTGAGTGCTGGGAGACTTTGGATTTACAGCCTAGCTCGAGTGGGAGAGCTAACTAGGCACTTTGGGTACTTTCTGAGACTGTGGGAAAGTCATAAAATAAAAAGGATTGCACCCTCGAGTGTGAGGGCAGTCTTTAGAGCAGAGGTTGGCAAAATTTTTCTTACAAGGTCAAACAGTAAATATTTTAGGGTTGCAAGTAATATGATCACTTTCACAACCATTCCATTATCTCATTGAGTAACATGAAAACAGCCACAGAAAACACGTAAATAAGTTAGCATAGTTGTATTCCCATGAAGCTTTATTTGTGGATTCTAGGGTGACCTAAAGGCTAGAATTGGCAGAGAAGGACATAAAAATAGCCATTGTAAATATGTTTAAGGACTTAACAGAAAAGATAAATATAGTAAACAGGTGGGAAATCTCAGTATGGAAATAAAAATTATAAAAAATAACCAAATGGAAATTCTATAACTGAAATTTACATTTTTCTGAAATAAAATATCCATTAAATGGCTTAACAGTAAACTAGAGATTGCATAAGAAAAGTCAGTGATCTTGAAGACAAATCAAAAGAAATCATCTGCTATGACCTAAATGTTTATGTCCCTCTATAATTTACGTGTTGAAAGCTAATCCTCAATGTGATGGTATTAAGAAGTGAGGTCTATGGGAGGTCATGAAGGCTCTGCCTTCATCAGTGAGATTTGTGCCTTCATAAAAGAGGCTTGAAGATGCAGCTGGAAGGCAATATCTATGAGGAATGGGCCCTCTCCAGACACTAGATCTGCTGGCGCCTTGATCTTGGACTTCCCAGCTTCCAGACTGGGAGCAGCAAATTTCCATTGTTTATAAATTACCAGGTCTAAGGTATTTTGTTAAGTGTAGCAGCTGAAATAGACTAAAACATCATCCAATCTGAAGAACAAGAGGAAAAACAAATTGCTAATGAATAGAGTTTTGGGCACCTGTGCAACAATATCGAATGCTCTAACATATGTATACTAGGAGTGCCAGAAGGAGAAGAGAAGGAAAACAGAGGATAAAAAAAGTTTTGAAGGAAAGGAGAATGACATTTTCCCAAATTTAGTTTTACAGCTCCAAGAAGCTCAGTGAAGCCCATGCAATGTAACACTATGAAAAACATACATAGACATTTCATAGCCAAAATGCAGAAAACCCAAGATGATGATATAGTTTGGATATTTGTCCCTGCCCAAACCTCATGTTGAATTGTGATTCCCAATGCTGGAGGTGGGGCCTGGTGAGAGGTGTTCGGGTAATGGGGATGGATCCCTCATGGCTAGGTGCTTCTTTGCAATAGTGAATACTAACAAGATCCAGTCATTTAGAAGTGTGTGGCACTTTCCCTCACCATCTTTCTCCTGCTCTGGCAATGTGATGTGCCTGTTCTGCCTTCATCTTCCACTATGATTGTAAGCTTCCTGAGACATCTCCAGAAGCCAAGCAGATACCAGCACCATGCTTCCTGTAAAGCCTGCAGAACTTTGAGCCAATTAAACCTCTTTTCTTTATAAATTACCCAGTCTCAGGTATTTCTTTATAGCAACACAAGAAAGGCCTTACACAGATGAAGAGAAAAATCTTGAGATGCCAAAAGAAAAGATGCATTACGTTCAGGGGAACTATCATACGTACTCAAACTGACTTCTCAGTGAAAACAATGGTGAAAAGCAGTCAGAAAATGAGCTTTTAAAGTGCCACAAGAGACCAGTCAAGGTGACTCACACCTGTAATCCCAGCACTTTGGGAGGCAGAGGTGGACAGATCATGAGGTCAGGAGTTCAAGACCAGCCTGGCCAACATAGAGAAACTCTGTCTCTACTAAAAACACAAAAATTAGGCAGGTGTAGTGGCATGCGCCTGTAGTACCAGCTACTCAGGAGGCTGAGGCAGGGGAATCGCTTGAACCCAGGAGGCAGAGGTTGCAGTGAGCTGAGACCACGCCATTGCATTCCAGCCTGGGTGGCAGAGTGAGACTCTGTCGTAAATAAATAAATAAATAAATAAATAAATAAATAAATAAATAAAGTGCCACAAGAAAGAA
>NW_012118599.1:3455599-3476254 GCF_000951035.1 Colobus angolensis palliatus
GGATGGTCTCGATCTCCTGACCTCGTGATCCACCCGTCTCGGCCTCCCAAAGTGCTGGGATTACAGGCTTGAGCCACCGCGCCCGGCCTCTGAAAAAGTTTCTTAATAGGGATGATTCCATTTGGCCTCATGACCCTTCCCTCTTCTTCCTGACCTAGAACACTGATGCAATAGCTTAGAGGTTCAGCAGCCATTTTGTGACCACAAGGACAAAAACAACAAACTAAGGATGGTGGAGTGGAGAGAAAGAGGAAGCTTTAATGATATCATTGAGCAGCTCCACTAGCCCTGAGTAGAATACCTTTGGGTTTCTTATTACATGAGAAGAAATATAGTCTCCATGGAGTAAAACCATTGTTATCTGGTTTTCTATTACCTGCAGCCTAACCCAAGCCTTTCTATTTGGGGCTCTTTAGAGTTTTCTCCTATTTTCACAGTCCATCAACATTGCTCAGGAAATGAAAATGCAACAGCGATCTGGCATGCAATGCAGTTGTATTAACTCCCCAACTCTTCCTGGGCCACTTTAAAAAGTTGAGGTTAAAGTTATTTAAAATCGCCGGGCGCGGTGGCTCAAGCCTGTAATCCCAGCACTTTGGGAGGCTGAGACGGGTGGATCGCGAGGTCAGGAGATCGTAGACCATCCTGGCTAACACGGTGAAACCCCGTCTCTACTAAAAAATACAAAAAACTAGCTGGGTGAGTTGGCCGGCGCCTGTAGTCCCAGCTACTGGGGAGGCTGAGGCAGGGAGAATCGCTTGAACCTGGGGAATGGAGGTTGCAGTGAGCTGAGATTGTGCCACTGCACTCCAGCCTGGGCAACAGAGTGAGACTCTGTCGTAAATAAATAAATAAATAAATAAATAAATAAATAAATAAATAAATAAATAAATAAATAAAGTGCCACAAGAAAGAAAAATAACCTATCAACCCAAAACTGTAAGTTCAAAAAAATTACCATTGCGAAAGGAGAATAAAGACATTTTCAAACAAATGAAAGATGAAAGAATTTGTTGTCAGCAGACCTACACTATAAGAAATGCTAAAGAAATTTTCTAGGCTAAAAGAAAAAATAAAAATAAAATTGTAATTTCCCAAAATTCATGTTGAACCCCCAACGCCCCATACCTCAGAATGTGAGTACATTTGGAGACAGGGCCTTTAAAGAGGTGATTAAGTTAAAACAAGGCCATTAGGGCAGGTCCCTAACACAGTCTGACTGGAGTCCTTATAAGAAGAGAAAACACAAAGACACCAGGTACATGCACATAGAAAAGGGGCTGTGTGAGTGAGGACACAGCAAAGAGGTGGCCATCTGCAAGTCGAGGAGAGAGGCCTCAGAAGCAGCTAAACCTGCTGACACCTCGAACTTGAACTTCCAGCCTTCAGACTGTGAGAAATAAGTTTCTGTTGTCTGCCACCCAGTCTGTGGGACTTTGTTACAGCAGCCCTAGCAAACCAATACAGAGAGCCAGTGGTTGTCAGGTCAACTCACCAAATCAGACATTCTGTCAGAAAAAAAAAAAAAAAAATCCAACTTCATTTATCATTTTGACCTGACTTTTTAATACATGTCCTCAAGATGACCATGTCTGTATTCTAATCCTATGACTAACGGACGGAGTTTCTCCCCTGGGAAAGACAAGGGGCTGCCTCCCTCAGCACCTCCTCCAGCATCTGCTCTGCTCTCACTGGACGCTCCGTTAGGAGAAATTCATTCTTTCACAGTAAAAATGGATAAAGAAGGAAGGTCATTAAATGAAAATTATCTCATACCCACTGCTCCAATGCTCTGTATGCTCTATAGGAAATCGGAAAATTTGAATACGGGCTGGAAGACCCTATGTTTAATGGTACTCCACTAACAGAAATACATAGGGAAAGATATGTGGCATGCTTATAGCGCCTTTTCTAAAGAAAACTCCTCCAACATCAACTTTTCAACGTGTCCCATTGTTGGTAACCTAGAGGTTTTTGTGACCCAGGACAAAATGCCATAGTAAGATTCAAAGTGAATTAGTGGTATGACTTTTTTAAAAATGATAAGGACAATTAAGAAAGAGAAAGTAAGAAAGGAGGGCAGACTAATACTGATACCTTGACCCTAGTGTGTGCTCAGTTGACCCAGGTCACAGAGGGTCAAATGCAGAGAGGAGATACATATAGAATATTAGAGAATGTGGTGTATCTAGTCCTACAGCCTCATTTTATAAAAGTGGAAGCTGGAGGCCAGAGAAATTAAGTGGCCATCCAAGGTCACACAGCCAATGGCAGAATTGGGCCTAAACCCATGTCCTAAACACCCAGTGTCCACTTCACAGTACCCAAAATGTGACAGTGAAACCAAGGATATGATAATTGTGTGGTATGAAAAGTAGCTAGATACACTTTTCTGTGACACTGACTTGACTCCAGGAATGGAAATATTTAGCATCCAATGAATATGCGAAGAAATTGTAATGAATGACAATAATCTGATTCTATCGTAATGCATTTTAATATAATGAAATAAAATGAAGTAATAATGCTTTAGAAAGAAAAGAGTTCTTTATTCAATGTTTTATTTCATCTGTTAATGGAAGGCTATCTTTGAGACTGAAAACAAGTTAAAAGCCCAATAGAGTAATAAATTAACTATAGATTCTTTTTGATGTCACAGATTAGTACCTACAGAAGTATTGACAGAGAAGAGACCCCAGCTGGGGGCTGGTTAGGGGAAGCAGATTAACGCTGCCTGCGCCTGATTAGCACCTCAAGCTCTAAAAATGTTAAAGACCCATGCAGAATGAATGGTGCTTAAAACCAGGTATAGGCAAGACCCATGCAGAACGAATGGTGCTTAAAACCAGGTATAGGCAAGACCCATGCAGAACGAATGGTGCTTAAAACCAGGTATAGGCAAGACCCATGCAGAATGAATGGTGCTTAAAACCAGATATAGGCAAGCAGGCAAAACCATGCAGATCAATGGGTCAGATTTGGCATAAACTTCTGGAAAGGTGGGGCTGTGACAAAGCACAGATCAGACAGACTAAGCCTAACAAGCTTACTGCCTAGATAAAGATAAATCAGAAATGAGCTCTTTCTAGAATCGGCAGCTTAGTCTAAAATACTCATTACCTGTTGTCATGAGTCTAGAGATCTTTATAAATGATTTTTTTTTACAAAGGCAAATATTTATTTATATATTAGTGAATGTGAGATTTGAAAGGAGAAATAATGATTTAAATTTACTTAGTGCTTTACACTTAAATACATTTTATAGAGAAGGCACTGGAGCTCAGGAATGTCAAGCGGTTATGTAACACATAAAACACCCAGAGACAAATGAGTCTCTAAGGTGGAATCTGAAGCAGGCAGGGTCAGGGATCATTGCTGGCACTACTGCATATAGTTGTATGAGTCTGTCTTGTGGTAAGTCCATCCAAGACAGAGCTTCAAACAATCAGTCTGGGACCCTTTGACCACCCTTATGAAATGTGTCTTAGAACCCTCACAGGGGTAGGCCGTGGAGAGGACAGATCATTTATCTGCCGGTCTCTTTCTCTCCCATTGGTCAAAGGTTCCCTCACAGAGCATTATTAACTCCACCCTCCTGCATCCGTCTCTCCCTGCACATCCTGCATTTTACTCTTGCACATGTATGGATGCCAAGAAGGTTTCCATGGGTTAGCCCATGGAGGGATCACAAAAGTACCAAAACAAAAAGTGAGAGACCTACAGCAGTAGGTGAGCTACTATTCAGTGGCACCTGTGTGAGACTGACTGACACCAACATAGAACTGATTGCTGCAGCTGTGGCTGGAATAAGAAGTGAGGTCACAAATATTTGAAGTGATACACAGTAAGTGTCCACTACCCAGGGCATGCAATCAAGGTGATGAGCAGAGTTGGAATTCATTCTGTGCTCTGTTCTCCACGCCATGCACCTGTTGCAGGCTGCGTCTACCTGAAGGAAGTAGCTCACTTCTCTCATGTATTCAAAGATGCCATATGAGTTAGTAAAAGCCCTGGTTTTTCTTTACCAGGTGTTGCATGTTGGGCTACAATCTTAATTCTAATATTCAAAAATCTAAAACAACACCTAAACTCTGGATTTTTAAGGAAATAAAATAATTGGTTGGAATGACTGATTGACACCTTGTGAGATTTATGCAGTAAATGAATATGTACACAACATTCTAAAGGACATGGACTATGTTTTTATATCATCTCTGACTTCTCTTCCATAAAGTTCTTAGTGGAGTGAAGGAACTAGCTAGGTTCCAGTTTGGTTCTCTACCTGACTCATGACACGTATACTCCACCCAATCATTTAGATGTCTGCTTCTTGCTTCGAGATTCTTAGGAGTGATTTCAGAATGTGTGCTTTGCTTATTAACTTGTTCACATGTATTCTTTTAAGAATAAGTTTTTAATCAGCTGATTAGGATGAAAGGCTTTGTCCATTATTGGCTGCAAAATCCTAGTCATGGATGTAAATTGCTGATCTCTGCCTCTGAATCTGTGGGAGCTGGAGTCATGGTGTCCTTTTTGAAAATTATTATTTTGCATGCTGTGGTGACGAAGTGCATGTGTGTGGTTTTAAATCTATTTTAGTTGTTAGGAGTCACTTCTCACTTGAAACGAAAGCTGGAAATAAATTCCCATTTGACCGTGTTACTAAACATTCTTTTCCCCTTTTTGCTTCCCGCCCTCATGCCAACAGTTGCTTAGGAATTGGGACTAGTCTTTCTCCTCACCCAACATTGTGTAAGTTGCCACATATTGTCCAAAGTGATAGAGATAATAATAGTTGAGACAAGAACTGGAATCTAAATTTTTCTGATTCCACGTAAAATATTTTTTCAACTATACTTCTTGACTACCAGTGATTGTCAGTGAGGTACTTCATCATAATTCCAATTTTTCAACAGTTTTAAGCTTAAAATATTATTTTCTTGAAATAATTTTTAAAGTCTAATAAAAAAAAGCAACTGGCCAGGCACAGAAGCTTACACCTGTAATCCCAGCCCTTTGGGAGGCCAAGTCAGGAGGATCACTTAAGTCCAGGAGTTCAAGACCTCCCTGGGCATGTGTAGTGATACACACCTATGTCCCAGCTACTTGGGAGGCTGAAGTGGGAGGATCACTTGAGCCCAGTAGGTTCAGGCTGCAGTGAGCAGTGACTGCACCATTGCACTCCAGTCTGGGCAACAAAGTAAGACCCTGTCTCAAAAAAATAGAAGAAACTAAAACAATAAACAAAAAACAAACAAAAAAACTTGCCAGGCTTGGTTGGGGGGGCACCTGTAATCCCAGCTATTTGGAAGGCTGAGGTGGGAGGATCGCTTAAGCCCTCAAGCTTGAGACCAACCTGGGCAACATAGCTAGATATGCCATCTCAAATAAATAAATAAAAATTTTAAAAAATGAACTAAAACAGTAAAATGTAATCACAATTTTATAAATGCAGAAACTAAGAGGAAAACTAACATTTATTGGGCATCTACTATTTGACAGATACAGTAAATACTTTGTCTTATATAATCCTCACTACACTGGAGGGTATTCATTATTAGGTAAGAATTTTTTCTCTGCGCTTTACAGAACAGAGACTAAGGCTGAGAGAAGACAAGTAATTAAAGTACAGAGTAGAGTCAGAAATGCTATTTACATTTGTCTGACTCAGAAGATGATGTTATTTTCAATATATGTTAACTGCTGAGGTAATGTACCCAGCCATTTTCTAAGACTTAGTAACAATGGTAACACTTGATATTGTCATGTTCCTTTTTCATTCACCAAACAAGATCACATGTATCAGTACATTGCATAGTAAAGATATTAAACTTAAACACAAGCCCATTATTCTAAGTCCAAAGTGCCTTCCACTTCACCACTCAAAAAATCAGAATGACTAGAAAGACTCTATAGTCACAATCTGACTCATAGGGGAAGAGTATGTGTGTGTGGTGGGGAATGAAGAGAAGTTGGTTAATGGGGACAAACATACAGATGAATAGAAGGAATACTGTAATGTCTTAATGTCTGATAGCAGAGTAGGGTGACCATACTTAACAGCAAGGTATTATATATTTCAAAATAGCTAGAAAAGAGGACTTGAAGTGTTACCAACACACAGAAATTATGAATACTATATTAGTCTGTTCTAATGCTGATAATAAAGACAAACCCAAGACTGGGTAATTTATAAAGGAAAGAGGTTTAATTGACTCACAGTTCAGCGTGCCTGGGGAGGCCTCAGGAAACTTCCAGTCATGGCCGAAGTGGAAGCAAACATCCTTTTTCACATGGTGGTAGAAAGAGAAGAATGAATGCCCAGCGAAGGGGGAAGCCCCTTATAAAACCATCAGGTCTCATGAGAACTAACTCATTATCACCAGAATAAGGTGGGAGAACCCACACCTGTGATTCAATTGTCTCCACCTGGTCCCTCCCACAACACATACGGATTATGGGAACTACAAATCAGGATGAGATTTGGATGGAGACACAGCCAAACCATATCAACACTGAAGGTGATGGATACCCTAAATCACCTGACTTGACCATTGCAATTCTATGCATGTGGCAAAATTTCACATGTACCCCATAAATATGTACAGGCATTAGGTATCAACTTAAAAATCTGGCTTGTAAATGTATCTCAATATGAAGAATTTTTACAAAGCTAATTTTTGGTTGGTACCACTATAGCAAGTTACAGCCATTTCTTCATAGAGCTCATACATAATGTTACTACTTAACAGACGTACAGTTGGGATACTTATTACCCAATTTTGAAAACCCTGAAAATTAGAAAGGATTATTGGAAATCCACTCTTCTTAACACCATGCAAAATAGAACTTAAAATCAGAATTATGAATGCTTTAAATGTTTTCGTGATTGTCAGCAAGAAAATGTCACAAAGACGAAGTTGAATGATGCAGCAGTTCAGTTTCTTCTTGCCTTCCCTCTGTTGTGGAGAATTTGGTTTCATTATTTAATGTTTTCCACTTTGGGGAAATAGTGAAAGAGAATGAAATCTGTAGCTAAAATAGCCTATAAACATCTCCAGGATTTAATAAATTGGGCAGAGAAGTAAGTGAATCTATAGGTAATAGTAGAAACTTCTCTTTTACAACTTTCTTAATTACTTCTGGTTACAGTCACTCACTTATCCATTCAAAATATTAAAGTGCAGGCGGGCTCAGTGACTCATGCCTGTAATCCCAGCACTTTGAGAGGCTGAGGCGGGTGGATCACTTGAGGTCAGGAGTTTGAAACCAGCCTGGCCAATGTGATGAAACCCCGTCTCTACTAAAAAAATAAAAACTTAGCTGGGCTTGGTGCAACGTGCCTGTAAACTCAGCTACTCGGGAGATGGAGGTGAGAAAATCGCCTGAACCCGGGAAGCATAGGTTGTAGTGAGCTGAGATCACAGCACTGCACTCCAGCCTGGGCAAGAGAGCCCAACTCTGTCTCAAAAAAAGAAAGTGCCTATTATATGTGGGCCCCTACACTGGCTCATAGTGCGACAAACAGAAAGTTGTAAGTGCTGAGAAGCCCTCAGGAGAGGAGTAGTTGACACACGTGTGGATCTTTTAGTCTTCTCCCTTCAGTGAAGGCAGGGTAGAAAGGCTGGGAAAACGGAGTGTCTAACTACCAAAGAGCATCAGTTATTGATCAACAAAGTACTTGAAGGAAAAGATGTTAACCAGGAACCACAGCAAAATGAAATTTTGCTTTGATATGGGGCAGTGAGAGGTGTTCTAAATTAGGATTCTAAAATCAAAACTCCATAATGGGAAAATTTAACACATGGCTTTGCTAGGTATAGATTAACTCCTGTGAGTAATAGAATAGTAATAGATCTAACAGTAGGGATTTCATCATTCTCCTGAATACAGATTCTATAATATTTGCTTATTTTAGATCCAGACTTCAACATAAAATATCTTTATATGTTTTCTATACAAAAAAAAAAAAACCCTCTTGACATCTTAGTCCCTTCTAGTAATTCTGTATCTTTCTCATTTCGCTCACATCTAAGCCACTTTAAAGAGCAGTCTACATTTGCTGCCCCGTTTCTCATTTCCCATTCACTCTCCACCCCCACTGTGATCACACTTGCAGTACGTAACACTCAATGTGCACTTTCTAAGGTAAAAATCACCATGTTTTGCTCGACCTCTCCGTGATTTTTTCACTGTTGGACATTCCCTTCTTCAACAACTGTTCTTTGCCTTCTGGGATCCCAGTTGTCCAGGGTTCTCCTCCTGCTGTTTATTTTCATCCCTTTGTGGGCTCCTCTTTCTTGGTGTGATTTAATAACGCTATTCCCCAGCGTTCTGTCCTTAGTGCTCCTCCCCTCTCACTGTACACACTCTCCCAAGGTGAACTTCTCCGTAAGCAAGACTTTATCTGCCACCCATATGCAAATAACTTGTAATCATCCCTGAGCCTTGACCTCTCTGTTGAGTTCCAGGGTCATAATTTTCAACTGCCTATTAAATATCCATCTATTTGTCCCACAGGCCTCTCCAATTTAACAGGCATAAAACCAAACTCATCATCTCCCCACTCTCATATTCTGCTGCGACTCTTCTTCCTGGATGTCCTATCTCTAAGTCCACTGACTGCCAAGCTGTTTAAACCAAATCTTGGAGACACACCAGGTTCCTTCCTTTCACTCACTGCTCCGTGCCATCGGATGAGCCTAGGATCCCTCGAAAGGCAGAGTCTGAGACAAAGGTTTGCTTGTAGTCAGTTGATTTGGGGAAGGGATCCCAAGGAACAGATGAGGGAACTTGGGGAAAGAGCCAGTCCCCGGGTACATAATCAAGATAGTCACCACCGAAGGCAACCAGGAACTCTGAGGAGCTGTGTAAAATGCCTCTGAGAATTATCCTTCTGAAGCATAGTCAAGGACATATGTATATTACACATTCATGTTCTACCCTGGCTCCCATCCCCCAGGTCAGATTGTCCCCTGGAGTGTTATTCTCTTGCACTTCCAGTGTGTGCATCTGTCACAGTGTCTCAGTGGGTTTCTGAGGACATCCCCACAGCAAGAGCAGAGAAGTAATAGAACAGCGTGAGATATGCAGTGCATCTGAGGCATTACCAGGTCATACCTGCACCTGTTGATGCCAAGTGGAATGTAAAAGGTGTCTCATATACCCACCAGTCACAAACACTTATTCATACAGTTCACACATGCCCTTGTTTGTAGCCCTCGTGTGCCTCTTAAATTGTACCCTCATCTTCTGTAGGCCTGACTGCCACGCAGTACCTAGTAAACATTTTAAAATATTTGACTATCGGCCGGGCATGGTGGCTCACACCTGTAATCCGAGCACTTTGGAAGCTGAGGCAGGAGGATCACCTGAGGTCAGGAGTTGGAGACCCCCCTGACCAACATGGTGAAACCACATCTCTATTAAAAATACAAAAAAATTAGCCAGGCATGGTGGCGCATGCCCGTAGTCCCAAAAACTCGGGAGGCTGAGGCAGGAGAATTGTTTGAATCCGGGAGGTGGAGGTTGCAGTGAGCCGAGATGGCACCACTACAATCCAGCCTGGGTGACAGAGTGAGACTCTGTCTAAAACAATATATATTAAAAAAAAATTTTTTTTAATTGACTATAGAGAAATGCCCTCAACCCACCTTTTTCCTGGATCCAGAATACTAGTAATATCTACACATAGATATTTTCACAAGTGGTCCTCCTGATTTTAATTACCTTTTTGAGATTAAAAAAGGAAAAATACTAAAAATAAATATGTATTTTTCAGAGTAAAAAAAAAAAAAAAACTGTAAACCATGAGGAGTCACCAAACAGTTGCAACTGTGATCTTTTATTTTACAAAATTATAATTTTGCAGTTCATGCTAGACAGTTTGGGGTGAAACATGCCAAGCAAATGTGGAGATTAAAAACTCTGGCAGACTGGAAAAATATTTTCAAGACTGCACAAAAATTTAGAAAACAATATTTGAGTTTCAACATAGGCAATTCAAAACAAAAATTATATAAAAAAGCATTTTGTGCTATTTACATGATTGCTATAAGCTCTAAGGTAGATATTGAGCTCTAGAAAGTAGATGGAGAAATTGGACTCTTGAAAGTAAATGGAGAAATTAAGCTCTAGAAATTACTACAGGTGTGGCTGGATAATATTTTTGAACACAGTTTCACATGCACCCACTCACATTTCCATGCTCTCCTTGCCCTTTCAGATTAAGTCATCCAGGGCGTTGTTCTTTAAAGCTTCAGGGCAGGTAACACCTGGCAAAGTGAAAATAACAATGGAATCAAATGTTTGGCATTTCAGTTTTGAAAGCCTGGGCCTTAGCTTAGAGACACATGATGTGGGAGCGTGCATTCTCTGAAACGGAGAGGGAGAAAGATGGAGAGGAAAACTGTGTGACTAGAATACTTGAGAATTGAGAACAGTATAGCGTGGCCCTGTCCGATATGGCAGCCACTAGCCACGTGTGGCTTACGCACTTGAAAATGATTAGTCCAAGATGAGGTGGGCTGAAAGTGTAAATTACACATCAGATTTCAAAGACTTAGTAAGAAAAAAAAGTAAAATCTCTCATTGATTTTTACATAATTATATAAAGAATCATAATAATTTGGATATATCGGGTTAAATAAAATATATTGTTAAAACTAATTCCACCTGGCCTTTTCTTTTCTTTTCTTTTTTCAAGATGAGGTCTTGCTGTATTGCCCAGGCTGGGACTTGAATTCCTGGGCTTAAGTGATCCTCCCTTCTCAGCCTCCCAAGCAGCTGGGACTATAAGTGTATGCTACTGCACCTGGCTCCTTTTTAATTTTCTTCTAATGTAGCCATTTGAGACAGCCATATTGACACAATCTGGATACATCAAAGAGAGAAAATATTTTAAAACAGAAAGTAATTAGTTTGGAAGAATAAAGGCTGATTACAATTACCACAGTAAAGAACAATAACATTATCTAAAATATTGTTATAGTCTAAATACATAATTAGACTGAAGAACACATACAACAATTTCATTAATGAAATGTTCAGATTAATTTGCTACAAGAAATGGATAACTTGAAAACAACTCCGGCTGGGCGTGGTGGCTTATGCCTGTAATCCCAGCATTTTGGGAGGCCGAGGTGGGAGGATCACTTGAGCTCCGGAGTTCAAGACCAGCCTGTGCAACATGGCGAAACTCCATCTCTACAAAACATACAAAAATTAGCCCGGGGTGGTGGCACGCACCTGTAGTCCCAGTACTTGGGAGACAGGTGGGAGGATCGTTTGAGCCTGGGAGAAGGAGGTTGCAGTAAGCCAGGATCACGCCTTTGCATTCCAGCCTGGGCAAAAGAGTGAGGCCACTGTCTAAAAAAAAAAAGAAAGAAAGAAAGAGAGAGAGAGAAAGAGAGGGAGAAAGAAGGAAGGAAGGAAGGAAGGAAGGAAGGAAGGAAGGAAGGAAGGAAGGAAGGAAGGAAGGAAGGAAGGAAGGAAAGGAGAAAGAAAGAAAAAACAATCTTAACATTTAATTAAATGCAGCACAACAACTATGAGGGCTTTGTGTGCCGGGGCCAGTGGTAGTTGCTGGAGCTTTAAAGTTGAGAAAGTCCCATGTAGTCTGCCTCCTGGAGAAAAGCACACATTTCAGAAAACACTGATGGAGGAGATCCCTGGAGGTGCTGGAGGGGGTGGATTTCCAGACCTAAGATATCAGAGAAAGCTTCTCAGAGAATGGATCATGTAACCTGGACCCTGAAAGAATAACTAGAGTTAGTCAAGCCAAATAGAGGAGGGAGGGGAGAAGAGTATTTCAGACAAAAGGAACTACACATTCAAATGCCGAGAGGTAAAGAGAACACTGATGAACTAAAAGAAATTAGGTTGGCTAGATGATGAAGTTTGGGAAGGAATAAGATTGGAGAGTTAGGCACATTATGGAACATTCCCATAATTTAAATCATGAACTGTATGGGTGTTTATACAAAGGGAAGTGGAAAGAAATTAGAGTTTTAACAGAAGGGACATTCATAACTAGGTTTACATTCTAAGGTCTTTCTGACAGCTGTGTGGAAAATGGAGGGGAAGTGGCAAGGACGGGACAAGCACACCAGTTATAAAGCTGCTTCATAATCCAGGCAAGAGAAGAGGATGGCTCAGGGCTGGGTAAAATGGTAATGTGGCTATGCAGATGAGGAGAACTGGATTTAAACAAGAACAGTTCATGGGGGTAGAACTGGCGGGACACATGAATGAACCAGAGATGGAAGAACTCAAGGATGATGCCTGGGTTTCTTTCTTGGGTAACTAGGTAAACAGCCATGTCAGGCACTGCTGATGGGATACAAAAAGTGCTGAGGGAGCAAAAAGCAGTGTGTGGGTGGGGGAAGCGGAAGTTTCAGTCTTCAGTCTTGGACATATTGAGATTGAGGTAGGTGCCTGCGAGATATCCAAGAGATGTTGTTCAGTAGATGGCTGGATTTCTGACAGTCAGGAGAGTGATTTCAGTTGGAGACATTCCTTTGGAAGACATGATACATACAAGATAATCAAAACTATGCAAGGGAGGAGATTGCCCAGGAAGAGTGTGTAGAGGAAGAAGAGGAAAAGGCCCAGGACCTAAGCTGAAGGAACACCAATATTTAAAGATGGGGAGATACAAAAGAGCCCTCAACAGACACTGTAGAACGGTCAGAGTAACAGGAAGAAAAGCGGAAGATAGTGGTATAGCAGAAGCAAAGGGAGGAACATTCTTTGAGAAGGGAGTGATCAACAATGTCACATGCTGCTAAGAGGTTAAAATAGAAACTGAGAAGTATCCATTGGATTTAGCAACACCAGGTTCTTTGTGGCCTTGGTGAGAAGGGTTTCATTAGCATGGGAGAGCAGAAACCAGATTACAGTGGGTTGAGGAGTGGCAGGTGAGAAAGAGACAGCACAGAGACAACTGCTACATCCAATGGATTTACAGCCAAGGACTACAATTACGGCTTCCTAGAATATATCCCTTGAAGCCACTGCATAGTAGGACTGAGTGACTGAGTGATGAGTGGGTGGTGGATAGAACTCAGAGTGGTAATTTTTATTTTTAAAAAGTAGCCTGTTGTTGAACTGAAAGGCAGTAAATACCAACCACTCCTTAAGCAAATGCTGACTGATAGTATACTAAGCAGAGCAAGACTAAAAGCTGGGAGAATCAGCTGCTCTGTCATCCAGCTACTAACCGAAATTTTACCCCTCACCCAACTTCAACTTCATGCTTTGCACCAGAGATAATAAAAAAAAAAAAAGAATTCTATCAACTAATTCATTTAAATCCTTAGGTAAAAATTCAATAGAACTGACAGCCAGCTGCGAGAAATGTTACATTTTAAGACTCTATTTTTACTTTCTGAACTCATCCTAATCCAGTAGTTGCAGCAGGTTAAATTAAGTTTTAAAAAATTTTAAGATAACTAAAAATTCTATAGTATCAGTTAGCTTTTGCTGTATAACAATGCACGCCAAAATGTAGTGACTTAAAGCATGTATTATTGTCCATGGTTCTGTGGATTGGAAAGAATCCAACACCTACTTTCCACTGGGTAATTCTTTTAGTCTGGGCCAGCACAACTGCTGGCTGCTGGCTCACTCACGCATCTACAGGGTAGCTGGTGGTTCAGTTGGAGTTGGATGGGCTAAGAGAACCTCCGACTTAGGTTTGGTGGCTGGCGTTTGTTAGTTGTAGTAACAGGGATGACATGACCCTGTGTCTCTCTTCATCCAGAGGCTCATTCGCAAGTTTATCTCAAGGCTCCAAGAGCAGCAAGCCAGCAAGCCCCAACAATGCACAAGCACCTTTCAAGCCTCTACCTGCAGTGCATTTATTTGTTAATAATGTCCCATTGGCCAACCAAGTCACATGACCAAGCCCAAATTCACTGGGTGGAGAAATAGAATTCACCTCATGATAGGAAGACCACAAATTCACATTGCAAAGGGTATGCACAAAGAGATGAGATAAATTTTGTCTAATTTTACAATCTATCACAACTAATTTTTGCTTAAAAATACTTATTAGGAACTTCCTCCTAATTTAAACTTAGTGGAACCATAAGTGTAATAAGTCATACATTTGCCACATATTCATGAAATAAGACTCTTACTTCTTTTTTGTCTTCAAAAGTGGCCCTAAGTCACAATGAAGGAAGGGTATTCTGAGGACTTTGAGCCCCTTAAGGGGCTGTCTCTTTTCTGTATCCCCAACACTACGGTAACTTTATTTGAATGAATGAATGATTTATTACCTGTATCAGTCCATTCTTGCATTGCCATAAAGAAATACCTGAGACTGGGTAATTTATAAGAAAAGAGGTTTAATTGGCTCATGGCTCTGCAGGCTGTACAGGAAGCATGGCGGCATCTGCTTCTGAGGAGGCATCAAGGAACTTTTACTCATGGTGGAAGGCAAAGTAGGAGCAGGTATGGATTAGTGGAGAGAAATCATGGAGAAATAGTAAAAGTAAGGGAGAGGATAAATACTTAGTGACTTGCACTTTGGTGGTGACCAAGACTAACAGGCATCCCAATCTATATAAAAATACCTTGATAATATCTTAACATTGAAGGTTTTAATGGAAGGTGGAACAGAAACTACATGAGTTTCTCTGGATGACGGGTGGAGATTGAGTATAAGGAAGTACTTCTTGACCCTAAGTATACCTTAGAATCTCCTGAAGAACTTTTATAAAGTACAGGTATCCTGGCCTCTTTCTCCCAACCAATTAAATCAGAATCAGTGGGAACAGACCTGAGCACTGGTAATTTTTGGCAGTCGTATGCTCTTTAAAATCCCCAGGTGCAGTCAGTACTGAGAAATATTGGGATGTGGCAGCGGTTCTCAGAGTTGGTCCCTGGACTAGTAGTGTCATTATGACTTGGGGACTTGTTAGAAAGCACATTATCAAACCTTGCCCCAGATTTACTGAATCAGAAACTCTGGAGGTGGAGCCCAGCAATTCCTTTTTTAAGAAACTCTCTGGGTGATTATGATGCATACTAAAGTTTGAGAACCACTGGTATAGGGTGGGGGTGGGGGCATAGGGGGAGTAGCTACACTGTATCTGTAAGTATCTTTCGTGGTCAGCAGAAGTTACGTTCCCATCAGCATTTTATGAGAATTCTTACCGCATCTCACCAAATTCTTTTTACATATGATTTCTAGCAGAATTAGAGGCATAAAAAACAGGGGGGGAAAAAAAACAACATTGTCTTACTTAAAACTGAACATTTTTCATATGTTTGTAATTAACATAAAACTTGCGCGCTACAGTTCAATTTGATTTCCTTGATTTTAGCCTGAAATGAAAATGGAGATTAGCCAGTTACCATTCTGTGGAGAGACAAACACACTGAACAATTGCAAAAGGATAACAAATATTTCATCCAGCCTGCTTTTAGAAAAATCACAGAATAAAGGTAATGTTTCAGTTACCAACTTTCAACCCAGTAATAAGAATATATGCAATGATATTTGTTCATAGTATCTATTTTTATTTTTAAAAAGAGGAAAGAAAAAAGAAACAAAATAAAAAAAAAAGAGAGAGAACGACTCTTTAAAAAAAAAGTTGAGAAAAAGAAAACTAATAAGAGAAAATTCCACAAACTAACCAAGTTTAAATATTGGCAGTATGTGGAGTAAAACACACACAGAAATGTGGTGTATACTTCCTGAAAATGTTAGCTGTTAAATGAAAGGAGTCGTGTTTCTGTATTTTCTTAAATAGAACTTGGCATGTTCAAGGTGGTCTGTAAGTTTTAAATAATAACAATTTGCTCTCCAATCTGGCCTCATTTAGCTTCCTATTTTCGCTGTAACATCTTGACATTCTTCCAGTGCTTAGTTTGCAGAATTCACTGCGAAAGAAAAGAAAAGAGAAGGAAAAAAAGGGTTAGGATTAACCTTTTTTAGGAAAAAAAACAAAATAAAAGAACAGCTTCTTCAAGCTTGCGCTCAACTAACAAATAAATCATTTATACTTAAAAAAATCATTTCACTTAAACATATAAACTATTAATCCAGATCTCCATTATTGCTTACTTAGACTAGTAACATGGTTTCCTCCCTTCTTTTATTGCACTCTGCTGAAAGATTAATCTTCTCACAGCAAAACTCAAAAGCTTTCAGTAACCTATCCCCCACTGCTGGCCCCTGAAGTACAGACAAGATCAGGCACAGGCCACAGATGCCCTGGGGAATCAACTCTAGGAAAAAACTGTGAGAAACCCCTGGAGAGACTAAAGGCATCATAAACTTTGGGTGGGGAGGAATGCAGAGTTAGAATAATAGGTAGAGTGCTGCTAGGTTCTGCTCTCCTTCTCTCTCCTCTTTCCTTTGGACCATTGCCTGTCCCATAACCACTGAGTCAGGAGGCAGCCGCAATCACCCACGCTAAAAAGGGGAGGCTGACCAGCTCCCCTGAGCACTCACTCCTCCAGTCCTCCTCACGTGTGGTAGATGATGGATCGCTTATGAGATGACTACCGGCTCCATTTCAAAGGCTTTAGAGGAGAATCCCTAGCAGAGTAATGCCTAGTGGAGGGGCAACAGATGAGTTGTTGACTGTAGTTCCAACACCTAAGGGACTCCCTAGGACTCAACTCCTTAATCTTAAAACCACAAGGAAGACAGAAAGTAGGGCCTGGTATTGGCATGTCACATTGGTACCTGATAACTCCAGGGGAACATCAGCTCACAGCTTAAAATACCTGAGGTTAGAACCACTGTAAAAAGAAAAACACACACTAAACATACACAGTATCAAGCAGAAATACTGGAACAAACAAATTAAGAATTTGAAATAAGCACAACCACGCTGAGCACAATGGCTCACGCCTATAATTCTAGCTCTTTGGGAGGCCGAGGCAGGCAGATCACTTGAGGTCAGGAGTTCAAGACCACTTGGGCCAACATGGTGAAACCCCATCTCCACTAAAAATACAAAAATTAGTTGGGCATGGTGGCGCGCACCTGTAATCTCAGCTACTCGGGAGGCTGAGGCAGGAGAAGTGCTTGAACCAGCGGGGTGGAGTTTGCAGTGAGCCGAGATTGCACCACTGTACTCTAGCCTAGGTGACAGACTGAGACTGTCTCAAAAAAATAAAACAAAATAAACACAACCAATATTGTCAAAAAGCTACTGGTAACAGGAAGCAGGAAAAAAGTCATAAAGAAATACAGATGTTATACATAGATTAAGTATAAAAAATTATGCTTCCAAGTAAGACTCCTAGATGAGATAAATAGCAAGCTGAATGCAACCAAAGGAAAAATTGTAAAACTGAAAGAGCAGACTGAGGATATCTTTCAGAAGGCAGAAAAAAGATAAAGAGAGAAATACAGAAATAAAACGTTAAGTACCATGGAGGATAAAAGTAGACATGCTGACATCTTGAAGACAGGAGTCCAAAGGAAGAGAAAATAAAGAGAGAGCAAATACTTAAGATTATAATAGGCCGGGCGTGGTGGCTCAAGCCTGTAATCCCAGCACTTTGGGAGGCCGAGACGGGCGGATCACGAGGTCAGGAGATTGAGACCATCCTGGCTAACACGGTGAAACCCCGTCTCTACTAAAAAATACAAAAAACTAGCCAGGCGAGGTGGCGGGCGCCTGTAGTCCCAGCTACTCCGGAGGCTGAGGCAGGAGAATGGCGTAAACCTGGGAGGCGGAGCTTGCAGTGAGCTGAGATCTGGCCACTGCACTCCAGCCTGGGCGACAGAGCAAGACTCTGTCTCAAAAAAAAAGAAAGATTATAATAAAAACAAATATCTCCAAATTAAAGATAAAAGAAGTCAGATGGAAAGGGTTGCATGCCAAATAGGAGAGATTAAGAATGTAGAAAGAGTATTGCACATTGAAGAACAAAGAGAAAGAGAAAATACTAAAAGCTTCCAGGAAAAAAAGAGCGTATCTCCTCCAAAGGTACAAGAAGATTTAGCAGCAGATTTCTTAACAGCAACACTGGGGCCAAATATTTGGGGATTTTTCAGATATCATTCTGTTATTGATTTCTAATTTAATACCACTGTGGTCCAAAAACATACTTTGTATGACTTAAATCCTTTTAAACTTATGGAAACATTTTATGGTGCACAATGTGGTTTATCTTGAACAGACACTTTACCAAAGAAGGTAGATGGATGGGAAATAAGCACATGAAAGACAGGCAACACCAATAGTCATTAGGGAAATGGAAATTAAAACTGTAATAAAATACCACCACACATTAACCATACCAAAAGTTGCCAAATATTTAAAGGAACTAGAACTCTACCATGCTGTTAGTTCGAAGGTAAAATTACTCAACTACTTCTATAGTTTCAAATCTCATGCTGAAATGTGATCCCCAGTGTTGGAGGTGGGGCCTAGTGGGAGGTATTTGGATCATAGGGGCGGATACCTCACGAATGGTTTAGCACCATCCCTTTGGTGATAAGTGAGTTCTTTCTCTATTAGGTTGTGTAAGAGCTGGTTGTTTAAAGGAGCCTGGCATCTCTCTTGCTAGTGCTTTCGCCATGTGACACACCTGCTTTCCCTGCACGTCATGAGTAACAGCTTCCTGAGGCCTCATCAAAAGCTGAGCAGATGCAGAGTGCCATGCTTGTACAGCCTGCAGAACTGTGAGCCAAATAAACCTCTTTTCTGTATAAATTACCCAGCCTCAAGTTGTAGCAGGACAAGTCACGGACAAAACCTCTCAGACACTGAGTTGTAGAAGGAAGGGCTTTATTCAGCTGGGAGCATCAGCAAGCTACTGCCTTAAAATCTGAGCTCCCCGAGTGCACAATTTCTGTCCCTTTTAAGGGCTCACAACACTAAAAATTTCATATGAAAGGGTCATGATTGATTGAGCAATCTCGGTGATACGTGACAGGGGTTTCATGCACTGATAGAGAGAAACAGAACAGGGCAGGGAGTTTCACAATGTTCTTCTATACAATGTCTGGAATCTGTGAATAATATCGGTTTCTAAGTTATGAGTTGATTTTTAACTACTAGGTTTAGGTCAGGCAGACCCAGGCCTGGTTTTGGGCCTGGCGCCAGGCTACCTGTCTTTGGTTTTATTTCCTTATTTTTCTTAAAACAAGTACTGAGTATAAAACAGTATAAAGCAATATGAGAGGGTCTCACTCTTTCCTCAAAGCAAAGCAAACAGATTAATATGACTACTTTAGAAATAGTTCGGCAGTTTCCTAAAAAGTTAAATATACAGGCCAGGGGCAATGGCTCACTTTTGTAATCCCAGGAGTTTGGGAGTCCAAGGTGGGTGGATCACATGAGGCCAAGAGTTTAAGACCAGCCTGGTCAACATGGCGAAACCCTATCTCTACTAAAATTTTAATAAAAAAATTAGCTGGGCATGGTGGCACACGCCTGTAATCCCAGCTACTCAGGTGGTTGAGGCATGAGAATCACTTAAACCTGGGAGGTGAAGGTTGCAGTGAACTGAGATCATGCCACTACACTCCAGCCTCAGCAACAGAGCAAGACCCTGTCTCTAAATAAATAAATAAGTGAAATATACACCTTCCGTATGATCCAGCCATTCGACTCCAAAGAATTACCTCAGGAGAAAAAAAGCATATGTTCACAAAAGACTTGTACATAAATGTTCATAGCAAATTTATTTGTAATAGTCCAAACTGGAAATAATCCAAATGTCTATTACTAGGTGAATGGATAAACAAATTGTAGCACATTTATGTAATGAAATACTATTCAGCAATAAAAAGAATAAACTATTGATCCGTGCAACAAAATAAGTGAATATCAAAATAATTATGCTAAATAGATAAAAGAGAGTATATACTGTTTTAACCATTTATAAAAAAATTCTAGAAAATGCAACTAATCTATAGTGATAGAAAGAAGATGGGTGGTTGCCTGGGAACAGGGGAAACAGGCAGGCAGGCGTGGGTGAGCAGGATTACAAAGGAATGCAAGGAAGTTTGGCGGTGGTGGGAGGGGGAAGGTAGAGATAAGTATGCTCATTGTACTTATATAATAATATATATATATATAAGGGTGATAGTTTCAAGAGTGTATACCTATAACTTACCCAAACATACATTTTAAATATTTGCAGTTTATTGTATGTCAATTATACCTTAGTAAAGCTGTTTTTTTAACAAAAAACATAATAAGTGAAAAATAAAATTTTTATCTGATAAAGATATATGAAATTCAGACGCTAAGTTTTTATTTTCAAAAATGAACAAAGAAAAGAGAAACAAATAAAAACATATTTATAGCATAATAGTCGAGAACTAAAATTCTAAATAATATCAACACGGTAGTGGAGAGGAGGGGACAAAAAGACGTGAGTTGTTAGCATCAGGACGAGTCCATACAGGAGGCAGAAACAGAGTTAGCCGGGTTCTGAAGAACTGAAAAATCTAAAAGGGAACCATTACCATCACACCAATTATATTCTCCCCAGTAGTAGCAGTATTGTTCCACTAGCAACAGTTGGTTCCAATTTGCAGTATTTTCAATATTCCCAGAACCAGCCTCAACATACCCGAAGAAGTCTTAGTTCCAACTCTTCAGGGCAACTCCTCCAAATTTATAGATTTTTTTTTTTTTTTTTTTTGAGACAAGGTCTCACTCTGTTGTCCAG
>NW_012118599.1:3476706-3479378 GCF_000951035.1 Colobus angolensis palliatus
TTTTGCTCTCTCACCCAGGCTGGAGATAACACAGTGGTGTTATCTCAGCTCACTACAGCCTTGACCTCCTGAACTCCAGCAAGTCTCCCACTTCAGCCTCCCAAGTGGCTGGGACTACATGCCCACACCACCACGTCTAGCTACCTTCTCTGTATTTTCTATAGAGATGAGGTTTCACCATCTCGCCCAGGCTGGTTTCAAAATCCTGGAATCAAGAGATCTTCCCACCTCAGCTTCCCAAAATGCTAGGATTACAGGAATGAGCCACTGTGCCCAGTCTTTACCACCTTTTTTAAGGAAGATAATAGCATTGAAGTTATATTTCCTCCCCAAAAAGCCCATCTCTTTTAAAGAATTATACTAAAATATTTACAGATGAAATAATACAATATCTGTGATTTTCCTCAAAATAACCTGAGAGGAAGGAATAGGTGGGTGGGGATAGAGATAACCAAGATTTGACAATAATTTATCATTATTACAGTTGGAAGGTAGATACATGAGAGTACATTATAATATGCTACTTTTTTATGTTTGAGATTTTCCATAATAAGAAATATTTTTATTTTTACTTTTTATTATTATTTTTTTAGATGGAGTTTCTTGCTCTGTTGCCCAGGCTGGAGGGCAGTGATGCGATCTCAGCTCACTGCAACATCTGCCTCCTGGGTTCATGTGATTCTCCTGCCTCAGCCTCCTGAGTAGCTGGGACTCCAGGCGCACCACCACTCCTGGCTAATTTTTGTGTTTTTAGTAGAGACAGGGTTTCACCATGTTGGCCAGGCTGGTCTCGAACTCCTGACCTCAGGTGATCTGCCTGCCTCAGCCTCCCAAAGTGCTGGGCATGAGCCACCACGACTGGCAGAAAAATATTTTTAAAGCACACATAAAATAGTATTTACATAATAAAAGCACATACAAATAAAAGCATAAATATCAAGTGCCCAAGAATTGCTGCCATTGGTGGGTGGTGGGGATGGAAATCAAAGGCGGAAATAAAAGAAAATAGAAATGAATGAATGATGGAGAATGAAGAGCCTAACACAGAACACTGGCCAAAGTATGAAATAAACTAAGTAGTATAATTGGACCCATCTTCAACAATCAGGAAAACTGGAAAGTAAAAACAGGAAAAACAAAACAGGCCAGGTGCAGTGGCTCATGACTGTAATTCCAACACTTTGGGAGGCTAAGGTGGGCAGATCACTTGAGTCTAGGAGTTGGAGACCAGCCTGCCTAACATAGCGAAACCCTGTCTCTACTAAAAATAGAAAAATGAGTCAGGTGTGGTGGTGCACACCATGCCTGTAGTCCCAGCTACTCAGGAGGCTGAGGCACAAGAATCACTTGAACCTGGGAGGCGGAGGTTGCAGTGAGCCGAGATCACGGCACTACACTCCAGCCTGGGTGACAGAATGAGACTCTGTCTAAAAGAATGTCGTATGTCAGTCTAAAGGCTGGCATTTAAGGATTTAAGGTCTCCTAAATTTGGTCTTGGCCTACCTTTTTAAGCTTATTTTTTCACCCACCTTGAAAAACTAACATCCCATCAAAATTAAGTATCTATTGTTGACCATGTGTCTTAGTCTATTTCAGGCTATTATAATAAAATACCATAACCTGGGTAGCTTATAAACAACAGAAATTTATTTATGGCATTTCTATAGGCTAGGAAGTCCAAGATCAAGGCACAGCAGATTCCACATCTGATGATAGAGAGTGCCTTCTTGCTGTGTCCTTGCATCATGGAAGGGTTTAGCTAGCTCTCTGGGGTCCCTACTGTAAAGGCACTGATCCCAATTACGAGTGCTTTACCTTCATGACCTAATCACATGCTAACGCCCTCACCTCCTAATACCATCAGCCTAAAGGATAGGATTTCAACATATGAATTTGGGGGGGATGTAAGCATTCCATTCATTTCACCATGTATAGCCTATTCTTCATTGACCCCATCATATAGTTTCTGATGGTTCTACTGCCCCAAATTCTGCCCATGCTCCATCTCTGCATAACAACTTTTCACCCATCCTTCCAAATCTACCCCGTATACCACCTCCTCATGATGCTTTCCCTAGTACCCTGCTCTCTTTTCTCTCAGTGGAGAGTGATCTACGTACAAAACAAAACACATCACACTTTTCAGATTTGCTTAAGTATTTATCCTTTTATAATTGGTATTAGAATTTTTCTGTATTTGCCTTCTGTTCTAAAGATCCAGTTCTTTACAATGTAATATCCTAGGACAGGTATCAGTCGTGTTCATCTCTGTATCCCACAATACTTAGAACCGCTTCAAACACATACAGGTGTCTCCTAGATGATAAATGGGGGAAAGACGGAGAGAAGGAAGGGAGGGAAAGAGAAAGGAAAAGAAAGACTGAATGAATAAATTGCATTGCATTAGTTCTTTCAAGGGAGAAAACTGACCAAATTCACTGGAAAACATAAAACCAAATACCCAAATTCACTTGAAAACATAAAAAGGATTTCATAAAAGATGTCATCAAGCCAGTTGCGGTGGCTTACACCTGTAATCCCAACACTTTGGGAGGCTGAGGCGGGCAAATTACCTGAGTTCAGGACTTCAAGACCAGCCTGGCCAACATGGTGAAACCCCATCTTTACTAAAAATACAAAAATTGGGCCGGGCGCGGTGGCTCAAGCCTGTA
>NW_012118599.1:3479871-3505833 GCF_000951035.1 Colobus angolensis palliatus
GTTTCTTTCTCAGCTGTTTAGAGCCTCCTTTTTAAAGGCACTTACGTGCATGCATCAAATGGTACAATAGAAACAAAAATGTAAGCGAAAAGCTGAAAAATAAATTCAGGAGCCTTTTGGTAGATCCCCACCCCCTTTATACCTGCTGCAACAACAGCAGTAATGTGGAATAGGTGTTTCAACCCATTGCACATGGAGGAGTTGATGCTTCCCCACCCCTTACTCTACGTACCTCAGCTGATAGGCTCAGCAAGAGGTAAAAACAGCTATGGGACAGAAAAAATCCAGTCCTTTTATGGGAGATGGCATAAGTGTCTTTGGAGACAGGCAGTCCTTGGCTCAAATCCTGAGCACGGTTTTCTTAGGTCCCTGACCTTGAGCAACTCATTCAACCGCTCTGATTTTCTCTGTTGAGTTTCCTAACATCAAAATGGAGTGACAGCTATTGTGGTCGCCATTGTTATTACCGACTGCCCTGCCTCATTCTTTTTTTAAATGACGTGATGCCTTTTGGGTAGAACGGAGGCTGTTGCAATTTTCCTGTTGAAAGGGGAGTGAGTTGGAACTGCCCTGTGATTCCATGGAGACCTGTGTGTGTGTGTAAGGCTGGAAAAACAAAGGGCGCAGTAAGTTTGTGACAGAAGCTTCCCTGAGATGCCTGGAGACCCTTTGGCTTTGAGCAGAGCAACTCCTGGACCAAGGAGAGCAAGCCTTGGGGACTACACTGAAGCCGCCGAGAACCCGACTACTAAACAGTGCTGAGGGGACAGCCTCTGGGGACTGCACGCAGTGCGGACCCCGGGATGTCTCACGTGATCCTCCTTCAGGCCACCGGAAGTGCAGTGGCCGTGGCCAGGAACAAAGTGGGAGAGCTAGCGCAGGTACCTCCCGGGACTCCAGAGGAGCGGGTTATAGACCTGGTGTAAGGCACGCTGTCCAGGACTCCCAGAAATACCTAATGAGAATCGTGAGAAAGTGGAGGATGAGGGACAGGTCAAGGGATCACAGCCTGGGGAGAAGAACCATGGAAAGTTGGACATTAAAATTTAATGGTATTTCATTTTCTACCCCAGGTGGATGAAATCAAGGCTTGCTGCTGACAACATATAAATCATGCCATATGATGCTAATTCTAAAATGCCATTGATTGTAAGTTGTGCCATCGATTTAAATAAGACTTTTTTGAAAAAAAAAATTTACTCCTACAATTAATCATAAACAATGATCATAAAAGAAATCCTGAATTCAAACTCCAGTCAGCATCTGGCCAGCCATGGTGGCTCACGCCTGTAATCCCAACATTTTGGGAGGCTGAGGTTGGTGGATCGCTTGAGACCAGGAATTTGAGACCAGCCTGGGCAACATAGTGGGATCCCATCCCTATTTAAAAAATTTTTTAATTGTATATATTTTACTTTATTGTATTTGATTGTTTTTAAAAATTTCAATAGGTTTTTGGGGAATAGGTGTTTGGTTACATTAATAAGTTCTTTAGTGGTGATTTCTGAGGTTTTGGTGCACCCATCATCCAAGCAGTACCATTGTGTAGTCTTTTATCCCTCACCCCCCTCCCACCCTCTCCTCCAAGTCCCCAAAGTCCATTATATCGTTCTTACCCCTTTCTGTCCTCATTGCTTAGCTCCCACTTACAAGTGAGAACACACGGTATCTGGTTTTCCATACCTGAGTTATTTCACTTAGAATAAAAGTCTCCAATTCCATCCAGGTTGCTGCAAATGCCATTATTTCGTTCCTTTTTATGGCTGAGTAGTATTCCATTTTCTTTATCCACTCGCTGATTGATGGGCATTTGGGCTGGTTCTATATTTTTTGCAATTGCAAATTGTGCTGCTATAAACATGTATGTGCAAGTATCTTTTTCATATAACAATTTATTTTCCTCCGGGTAGGTACCTACTAGTGGGATTGCTGGATCAAATGGCAGATCTACTTTTAGTTCAAAAAATTTTTTTTAATTTAAAAAATAAAATTAAAATAATAATAATAATAATTTAAAAAACACCAGTTGGTGTGATGCATGCTGATAATACCAACTATTCAGGAGGATCACTTGAGGCCAGGAGTTGGAAACCAACCCAGGAAACATAGGGAGACCCTATCTCTATTTAAAAAAATAAAACAATCCTGGATTCAGATAACATAAACTATAAACTGTAACAAACAAGTATCAAAACAGAGAAAATGTGATATTTGTACCATTTAATAAACTTCCCTGTTATTCAGTAAATAAAAAATTAATGCTACATTTAATGCTTTGATAATTGTGAAGATCCTTACAAACATTACTTTTACATTTTGAAATATACATATACAATTTTACATGAAGTTTCTGAACAGAGGTAAAGATGGAATATAAAATATTTTGATCAATATTATTTCCCTCGAATTATGATAACTTTATTTATAATGTACACTATTTGAGAAGTAACTGTCAGTAGAAAACAAGTGAAAATTCATATCCAAAAGGTAGAAAGTACGTATTTTATTTTTCTAAAAAGAAGATTCTAAGTGTTTCATTTTGTCACCATTAAAGGTTGCCAAAATGTCCATTTTTCATCTATGAAAAATTAGGTATATTGTAAACCAAGTACATAAATAACATCTTATTGGACATAAAACACTATGTGGTTACATAAACTTTAGAAATGAGGTGTAGTCCACATTTGGTACAATATTAACATTAAAACAGACACATTGAATGGTGAGAAGATAATTTTTATTATATATATAGAAACAGTTAATTGGGAAATACAAGAAAAATCCTTCACAAAACAAGAGATATTTTATCTGTAAAAATCAGTAATTCTCATGGCTTATTCCAAGTGATATGAAGATAATCAAATAGTAGTTCCTTAAATTTTATAACGAAAGCATATGTAGAAGTATTCACTCATATCTGCAATTTACTTTTAAAAATGGTAAGAAAACTGTGCATAAGTAATAAAAATAAACCTATTTCCTACTATTAACTACAACTTTCAAAGGCGAATAGTTGTATTATTTTAGAATTATCAATATACAAGTATTTCAATATTCAAACATAGTTTATAAACATGTCATTTTAAACACCATTTCCTTTTCTGAAAAACACACCCCCATCATCTAAACTATATCTTCTTCCCCTTATTCTTTGTCATAGCCTCTTTCACTGTCATGAAATATCACAATTTTAAATTGTGCTGTAGCAGGCCAGGTCTCACTAACAGCTGACCAGGCAGGCCTCCATGACAACTGTTTCAGCAGTGACTGTTAAGTTAAATATTAAAAGTTAATACAGGCCAGACGCAGTGGCTCACGCCTGTAATCCCAGCACTTTTGGAGGCCGAGGAGGGCGGATCACGAGTTCAGGAGATCGAGACCATCCTGGTTAACACGGTGAAACCCCGTCTCTACTAAAAAAAAACAAAAAACAAAATTAGCCGGGCGTGGTGGCAGGCACCTGTAGTCCCAGCTACTCGGGACGCTGAGGCAGGAGAATGGCGTGTACCCGGGAGGCGCAGCTTGCAGTGAGCCGAGATCGCACCACTGCATTCCAGCCTGGGGGACAGAGGGAGCCTCTGCCTCAAAAAAAAAAAAAGTTGATAGAAGGCCGGACGCGGTGGCTCATGCTTGTAATCCCAGCACTTTCGGAGGCTGAAGCGGGTGGATCACTTCAGGTCAGGAGTTCGAGACCAGCCTGGTCAACATGGTGAAACCCCCGTCTCTACCAAAAGTACAAAAATTAACTGAGCATGGTGGCTGGTGCCTGTAATCCCAGCTACTCTGGAGGCCGAGGCGGGAGAATCACTTGACCCTGAAGGCAGAGGTTGCAGTGAGCCGAGATTGCAGTGAGCCAAGATCATGCCACTGCACTCCAGCCTGGGCGACAGAGCAAGACTTTGTCTCAAAAAAAAAAAAAAAAAAAAAAAAAAGAAACCAAGAAACCACAACCAAACGTGATAGAGCCAGTGTCCTTGTACAAAGGCTGGAAGGTAACAAAAGCCCACTGAGAGTTTTGCCTAAGCTTTTCCTGGGCCTTGAAGCATGACAAGATAACGAAGGAATTCTTAACAGGATCTGTTTAGGAATAAACAAGTTTTACTGGGGTCTGAAGGAACTCCCCAAACCTCCATGATTTAGCAAGGAGAGAAGATAACGGTAATTACCTCTGGCACCTGGACCCAACTAGATTAAGTAAATTTACTGAGGCTCTAGAGGAAGGTCTTCAGGACACAGACTTTACTTACAGGTTAGAAGAAATTAAGAACTTACGTCTTTTCGATGAATACACTCTTACACGTAGACGTAAGTTTAGAACGTATGTAAGCTCTGCAAAACTTTGTAACTTTGAGTTGGTCTGCTGATGTTTTCCCGGCCTTCTCCCTGTACCCAGTTACAGAAGTAAACTCTCTTCTTTCCCAGTTCATCTGCATCTCGTTATTGGGCTGTGAGAATAAGCAGCCTGATCCTCGGTTCATTCCAGGAACACTGCATTCATTTATGTGGCTCTTCATTTCACACTAGTCTCCTCCCACCCAACTAGGCTATAAGCTCTATATGAAATATCCTGTCTTTTGCTTATTATTTTGTCCCAGCACCTAGCACACAGTACCTGATACCTAGTAGGCACTTAATAAATATCCATTAAATCTATTCGTATTTCCCCAGTCCCCTTACTTTACTCCTTTTTCTGCATCTATCCCTTTATTGAACCCCTACACTTCCCAGCTCCTCCATTAACCCCTGCAGAGTATTCACTGACTGCTGGAACTAGAGCATCACTGAGAAGCAAGAGACGGACTGACCTAATAGAAGGAGAGCTGCCCCTCCAGGATGATGCCACCATCACAGAAGGTGAGAAGGAACACAGCATCTTCTGCAAATGCTACAGTAAATAGGGACAGGGTGGGGATAAGATCACTGACCCCAGGTCACTGACCCCAGTGTCCTCAGAGCCAACAGCTGACTTTGCAGGAAAGCCCTGAGCCAATTACTAGTATGTAAACTTAAAAAAAAGAAATGCTTAAGTCATCAAAATTTACTATTTTCAATGGCAAAATGAGGATATTATTGTCCACCTCAAATGGTTGTAGTGACAATTAAATAAGAGGATGCTTGTGAATTTGAACACAATGACAAACACATACTAATGTCTCAATTAATGCCATAATTATTTGATCCAGATCTGCAAACATTCAAAAACAGCTTTGCATATATAAGCCTTGAATTAAATGAATCAGCCTCCTTGATCTTTTCCAGATGAATCATCTGCCCAACTTCTTCCCATACAATGAAATATCATATCTTAAATATGCAAATTAGTGGTTTTTGTGCACTAATCAAAGAGAGATTGCTCTGCTCCAACTGTCTCCTCATACACTCAGCTGAAGTATTAAGACACTCTGCTAGCTTTCTCACAAGATAAACATGTTGTTCATGTTGCACTGTGAGCTACTGGGCCAGAGCCCCACTGAAGGCTGTTTGAAATACCTCAAATGTGATTTCAGAAAAAGATAGTAAATAGGCATGTGCCTTTTATTAATAGCACCTGTGGAGAACTTCTTCTCTAGACAATTTTTCCAAAGCATTTTCATATGTGTTGTTGTTTAAGCCTCACAATAACTGTGAGACAGACAGAATTATTATCCTTTCCAGTTTTTCTTATTTAAAAAAAAAAATTCTTCTAGGCACAGTGGCTCATGCCTGTAGTCCCAGCACTTTGGGAGGCTGAGGTGGGTGGATCACCCAAGATCAGGAGTTCGAGACCAGCCTGGCCAAAATGATGAAACTGTCTCTACTAAAAACACAAAAATTAGCTGGGTGTGGTGGCGGGTGCCTGTAGTCCCAGCTACTCGGGAGGCTGAGGCAGGAGAATCGTTTGAACCTGGAGGCGGAGGTTGCAGTGAGCTGAGATCGCACCACTGCACTGCAGCCTGGGTGACAGAGGAAGACTCCGTCTCAAAAAAACCAAAACTTTTGGCCGGGCGCGGTGGCTCAAGCCTGTAATCCCAGCACTTTGGAAGGCCGAGACGGGCGGATCACGAGGTTAGAAGTTCGAGACCATCCTGGCTAACACGGTGAAACCCCGTCTCTACTAAAAAATACAAAAAGCTAGCCGGGCGAGGTGGCCGGCGCCTGTAGTCCCAGCTACTCGGGAGGCTGAGGCAGGAGAATGGCGTAAACCCCGGAGGCGGAGCTTGCAGTGAGCTGAGATCTGGCCACTGCACTCCAGCCCAGGCAACAGAGTGAGACTCCGTCTCAAAAAAAAAAAAAAAAAAAAAAAAAAAAAAAAACTTTTATTTTTTCCCAGAACTTCGGCTAAGAGGTTCACTTATTTGCTTAAAGTATTATCACCAGCACACCAATATTTTGAAAGAAGGAATGAATGACTTAATGAATGAACTAGTAAGTAAGAAATTCAAACCCCTAATCCAGGCTGTTGGCCTTCCCTTCCCTTCTCCCTTTCTTCATCTCTCTCTCTCTCTCTCTCTCTTTCTCCTTTTTTATTTCTGGTAATTTTTCACAATCTCTACTACAGCTTTTTTGTCCTTCTAAGCTCCGGACCTCTGGAATGCAGTTACTAATGCGATTACTAAAACTATAAGCCTCAAAAAAAAAAAAAAAACTGCGTAATAGCCATTGTTGTTTATTACTTCAACAGTATTCTTTCTAAGTACAGTTAAAGGAAACTCAGCTTTCTTTAATCATGCAACAACATGTTACCGGAATTGAGCTGTTAACAGACTTCAACATTTGAAATAAATATTTGCAGACTTACGTTGGCCTTTCAAGCCAATCACTTTATAACCATCTGAATGCAGAACAGCCCTGAAGCTGTATAAACCAGCCATAACTTGAAAATTAAAACTTGGAAACCCCAAAACATATTACTGTAGTTAAAATGTAATGACTCTGAACCTCCTTTCCACATCTAGAAAATATAAGAATGGATAAAAGAGAAGAAGCCCTTGTTGAGGAGTCTGACTTTAAGCAAAATTTATGTTATTTTCTTATAAGGGGAAAAAAAACAGGATTTATAAGCAGCTTTGAGTGTAATATACTAATATGAATTATTTATTTCTTATATATTTGACATCATCAAATGTACCAGATTTCTGAAAAACATGACTACTTGTACTTTTTCCTCTTGTTTTACATTCTCTATGTTTTCTATCATCCTGTGCCTGGAACTTCATATCAGCATGGTCTTCCTGAGGATTGTGGTGTAATACTATCAAAGGCATTGCCACTCATTATTGTTTTTATTCCAAGTAAATTCTGAAAAAAATAAAAACCTTCACCACATAACAACATGGTAAGTCAATTTAAAATATCAGTCCAATTTCTTTAACATTATGACACTATTTTGGTGTACTGAGTAAATCTCATAAATCTCTCATAAACCCTTCAGGCTTTAGGCATTGGTTAAATACTGTGTTTCTAAGGATCTATAGATTCATAACAGAAACTAGGGACTCTCAAAGGGAACTAAAGCATCAGTCTTTCAATTACAATTCATGCTGATTAACCCACTCCATATTTAAGAAGGAAGCTGCATGCCCTACTCAAAGGGAAATGAGAGAAAAAAATTCTCTACTATAACTGTCCAATTTTATCTTTAGCAAGAGCAAAGGAAAATTCTCTAAGAGCTGGCAGCTCTTTGGACCTGCAGAGTCACTGCACCTGTAAGTAAATTATCAGCAAAACTAACTAGAAGACAGTCTGACACATTCATAACAACAGGTGCTCTCTATTATTTCAAAATGGCACCTAAAGTGATCCAATGTATTGTGTTTATTTTCCGTCTTCTCTTTCTAGAAGGAAAGCTTCATGACAGCAGAAATGCTGCCTTTCTCATTCACCCAATATCCCCAGCACTGAAAACAGGACCCATACAGAGTGGGTGCCTAGTATTTGTTAAATAAACAAATACAAATTTAATCTGACAGATAATTGCCTTAGTTACTTAACTCTGGCACTTTACATATTATCCAAATCCAAACTTTCAAACTAAGTTCCTTGCAACCCAGATCAACACTGGTACTAACTTGACAGCAGGTTTATGAACATATATATATATATATAATCCAAGTTATTAAACATTAAAAGACAACTGTAAAATATTTCTTTCTTTCTTTTTTTTTTTGAGACAGAGTCTCGCTCTGTTGCCCAGGCTGGAGTGGAGTGGCACGATCTTGGCTCATTGCAACCTCCGCCTCCCGGGTTCATGTAACCTCCTGAGAAGCTGGGATTACAGGTCTGCACCACCATGCCCAGCTAGTTTTTTGGTTTTGTATTTTTAGTAAAGACAGGGTTTGACCATGCTCTTAGTTATTTGTTTTGCATCATGAAAAAAGAAAATAGTACCAGATGTAACCTCAAAAATAATTTATCTTCAAGGACAAATTCTCACAGTCAAGGTTTCAACTATTGCCATCACAATCAAATTGCAATCAAATTATGACTCAGAAAAACTACCAGATTTCCCCATCACAAATGCCTACAACTAAAGGATTGTGCCCCTGACCTTACTGAACACAGCATAAGCAGTGATGAGTTGCCTGGACATGGAAATGGTTCATGATCTCTCACAAAAGTTACATTGGCTTTTCCTGGACAGGACAAAATGGTTTTGTTGTGTGCTTGAGAGACATCTCTAGACAGAGAATTTTCATCTTTGATACCATGAATTTTGGTGAATTATATTATAAAATGATACTGTTTTATTTCCATGGATTTACTTTAAGGATTGTATTTAGAGACAATTTCCTTTAAAAAGAAATCATCACTTGGGAGTCTTCTAGCTATACTAATTCTCAAGTTACTTTAATCTCTCAAGCCTCTACTTCAAGTGATTGGTGATTCAACTCCTAACCAATCTGTCTTTTGGTCTTACTCTGTCTTCCTCCATCAGCACATGACATAGATATTATTCTGAAACCCAAAAATTATGAACTAGGAAATCAAAGGGTATAGAGAGAGAAATAGAAATGTATTAGAAAACCTAAAAATAGCATCAAATTTAAGAGTTTATTTTGTACAGTCTTGGCCCAGTAAATATGACTCCTTTATGTTGAAAATCTCTTTTGAATTAATTATACCATTGCTCTTGGGGCAAGGAGTGTCCAGAATTTGCAGTCAAAAAAATGGGATTAAGTCCAGTTTCTATCATTAAATGTTTCTCTAAGAACTGAATCAGTTATTAGAAGGAGTGGGGGACAAGAGTGGAATAATAAACACTGGGGACTATAAAAGGTGGGAGAATAGGGAGAGGGGTGAAGGTTTAAAAATTACCTGTTGAATACAGCATTCACTATTCAGGTGATGGGTATGCTAGAAGCCCACAGTGCATCATATGCATGTAAGAAAGTGGCACTTGTACCCCCTAAATATACAAAAATAAATAAATAGGAAAAAGGTAGTGGGGCATAGAGAGAAAATTATGAAAGAGCAAATTAAATTTGTCAAAAAGTACCATAAGTTTATATGTTTATCTACCATAAGTTTATGCAAAACAAATTAAAACTGTTGAAAAGACAAGACTCTTAATGTAAAGCACGAGGTACATTGTAGGTATATGAGAAGTGTTTGTTCCATCACCTCTTATGTCTTCCTTTCTTCTGTCATAGCACTTCCTAAACCAAAAAGGCCTACTCAGATTTCAGGTGTTATTGTTTGTATGGTTTGGTATTGTTTTTAGCGATGTGAGGAAAGTGGAATGAACTTGGACTTTGAAGGCAAATTAACCTGGAATCAAATGCCTGTTCTGCTGTTTGCAAGTGTGATCTTTGGGTGTGCTTCCTAATCTGTGAGCTTCAACTTCCTCCTCAGTAAACCAAGGTAATACCTTATAGTAGCCTTTCCCAAACTTTTTCATAATATTGTATACTTTGAAAATGAGAATATTTTTACTGCAAAGGATGTTGCCACCTACACTGAGAGGGGACCAGATCAGGGAGCTCTAATCACCTGAATGAAGTCCTGCTTTGCTTTCACAAGGGCTGAGGGCAATTGGCATTTTGGCACTTGGTAACTCCACAGGGCACATTGATGTTCTGGGCACACTGTTTGGGAAGCTCTGCTTTACTCAGTTTGTCGGGAGGAATTAATACAAGACTTTCTGATCATAACAGATATTGAATAATGTCTTAATTCCCCTTCCTTCTCCAGATCAAAGAAAAACAGAGCAACCTACTTATCTGGTGCCCATCCCCTTGGCAGAACACTCCTCTGAAGGATGATGGTTTGGCTGTGCCGGGGCAGAGCTGCCCACACCAAATGAGCTTTCACAACAACATCTGATGAGGAACTCACTTGCCTACCTTTCCTTGACAGCTGGGGTCGGCCAGCTTGAAGCATGACTCCACAACGCCCCTACCCAAGGCTACGGATGTTGCTGCTGCTGTTTTCTATTTAATTCAGGTTTCTGCTTGGAAAGGAAGAAGGTAGAGGAGCCAGCGAAGTTTTGTGTGAATGATACTTGCAGAAAAAACACTGGTAGCAGTCACAAAACTTTAAAAATTAAAGTGCCAGCGAGGTGGCTTTTGGTGGCCACATGAAAGCTGTTAACCCCAGCTTTTACAAGTGCTGGGCTTTTGAGTAAGAGGGGAGGGTCTTTCTGGAAAAGTTTGAGACCTGTTACCTTTGTAGCAGCAGAAGCATCCACGGCTAGTGTTTTCCAAGCTCACTGCTACTTGTTGCAGTCTAGCAGTGTTGTGTCGCCTGAAATTCCTACCTTTCTTTGATGGATGCAAAAGAAGTACCAATTTATTAAGCTCCTAATATGTGCCAGATGCTCCATATATGTTACTTTTGATCTTCACAACCGCTCAGCAACTTACTGCTTCTCCTCACTCCCAATTACACAGATGACGAAATTGAAGCAGAGTAGTTTGCCTAGGATTATAGAGCTAGGAGGGACCAGAGTTGGGATTGTCCCTCAGCACTAATACATGGTATGTCACATTTCCTGTCTGGTAGTAACAAAGCTTCTAAGAAATCTGAGTTTTCATTTGTTAAAACTGAATTTTTAAGAAATGTAGACAGGTGAGGTCGGGCGCAGTGGCTCAAGCCTGTAATCCCAGCACTTTGGGAGGCCGAGGTGGGCGGATCACAAGGTCAGGAGATGGAGACCATCCTGGCTAACACGGTGAAACCCCGTCTCTACTAAAAAAAATACAAAAAACTAGCTGGGGGAGGTGGCGGGCGCCTGTAGTCCCAGCTACTCGGGAGGCTGAGGCAGGAGAATGGCGTGAACCCGGGAGGCGGAGCTTGCAGTGAGCCAAGATTGTGCCACTGCACTCCAGCTTGGGCGACAGAGTGAGACTCTGTCTCAAAAAAAAAAAAAAAAGAAATGTAGACAGGAGTACTAAGTACTCTGTAGTTTAATGCTAATATTGGTCCAAGTATATAACTAGTTTCTCATGCACTGGTATAACATACTTCAGAGGGTACACCAGGGCTGGATGAGTATGTGAACCCAAAAATATCTGAGACAGGTCTCAGTTAACTTAGAAAGTTTATTTTGCCAAGGTTGAGATGTGTACCCATGACACAGCCTCAGGTGGTCCTGACAATATGTGCCCAAAGTGGTTAGGGCAAAGCTTGTTTTTATACATTTAAGGGAGACATGAGACATCAATCAATATATGTAAGATGTACATTGGTTATGTCCAGAAAGGCACAACAACTTAAGCAGGGAGGGGGCTTCCAGGTCATATGTAGGTGAGAGATAAACGGTTGCATTCTTTTGAGTTTCTGATTAGCCTTTCCAAAGGAGGCAATCAAATATGCATTTATCTCAGTGAGCACAAGGGTAACTTTGAATAGAATGGGAGGCAGGTTTGCCCTAAACAGTTCCCAGCTTGACTTTTCCCTTTAGCTTAGTGATGTTGGGACTCCAAGATTTATTTTCCTTTCACACTTCTTCCATTTTCTTTAAAAAAATCTTTTGAAGAAAGCATTTTAGAAGAAAATGAGTCTCTGCTCTCATGGCTAGATAGTTTATTCCTACAGTGGTAGGTCCCGAGTTATTAGCAAAGCTCATTTTTAGCAGGTTGAGAAATCTCATGTCCTTTGAAGAGGAAATAGTAGGAGGAAGGGAGAAAAACAACAACAAACAAGAGAGCAATCCTGGAAAATCTATATAGACCACATTACTTTGAAGTCCATACATCAGCAGGTAGGTATGAAAGTGGCTTATGTACATAAACAGGTTGCTGTTATTTTCTTCTTCTGAAGTTTAAGTTGTCCAGATTCAGTTTGCAGGACTTTAGAAAGTACAGCTTAGTTTTCGATTATTTCAAATTAGGAAAAATGGGGTGAGGGGAAGGAAAAGAAGGAAAAAACTTGAAAACATTATTTTGGAGACTTGTAGCCAGGAAAAATTAGAATTCAGTCTAAACTATAGAAAATAATAAAAATAGAAAAACATTAGGCAAGACTAAAATCTAACAACAAGTATACTATAGTTTTTGAAACATATTTTTTCTCTCTAGTTTCCCATTTTTACTAAAGACAAATCACGGAGGAACCAATTTGCTTTATTATACTTGGCCAGATTATTTGTATGAAGTGAAGCAAGAATAATTATTTTTCACATAGGCTTTTAAAATTAACTTTGGTGGACTTCTTCCATAGAAGGAATCTCAGATAAGGCTTTTTTAAAGCCCAGCCCAGCCATAGATTTGTACCATCAAATACCTATGAGTTGGGTGAATTATTCTCCTTTTGAGTCCCAAGATAACTTAGGGCTCTTGGGCCTGTCAGAAAGTGACATTCTTTACTTACCACAGGTCAGGAACATTGTTCAGGGACTGTGTAGACAAGATATGAGGCCAGTTTCCCCAAGGGGTCTTTATTGGCTCTATGAGTCCAGCCACCATGCCCAGCTGGATTTACTCTTAATAAATTGTAAGACATTTTAAGTTTTTAAACCCAAAGTTCAACTTTTATTGCATCTCACCATTTTTGGTTTTCTCTCCACTTTTAAAAGGTGTGAAATAGTAATGCTCACCTTCATCTCATTTTCAGCTCATATATTTTTTTTCCCTCGAGTTCTGTTTGTTGTGGCCTGATGCTAACAATAAAGGTCTAAAGGAAATGTTTTCTCCCAACGTAATATTCTGTGCACTGCAGAAGGTCTTTTGTTTTGCTTTTTGGTAACTTGACTAACAGATTTTACCCTTTATTGAAATAATTCCTATGCCATTATTATTAAGTTTCGGTTTGTTGAGAAAAAAAGCTGAGATTAAAATAAAATTTTTTAAAAATTAAAGTTATTACATCCACGTATCTTTCTGTATGTGCTTTTAAACTACTTGTGACGTTGAGTTACAGGGCTTTGACTCCTGGGTCTAAAAGGACACCAAGTCTTGCTAAATCTTAAACACTGATAGCAAATAAAGCCTCATCTTCAGGCCTGGTAGAAGATGTCAATCAAAATAAACTGCATTCCTAAAACACAATGCCAGAAATTAAAGCTACTCAACTCCAAAAAAGGCCCAGGGACTGTTTTGTGGAATAGGTGGGTGTGTGAGATTGTAAGGACTGATTTTCAAAGTGTCTAAATTACACTCCTTAAAAACCCAAGAGTAGCCTCTGTTGCAATAACTATTTTAGTCAATAAATCAGGTAACACAATACAAACACAAGCAGTTTAAGAGCTGAGACAAACTTGTCTGTTTACACTCTTGGAGTTCCATAAGGAAAAACAGGTTTCACCCCAATAGGGAGTCTGGTGCCTTCTCCATTTTCTTTAAGGAACCCCAGGCTATTATAAACTATTTTAGGCCTCTCATGCAGCAGAGGGTGCAAGAGAAAGGAGAGATAGCAGAAGTAAATGAAGAAAAGAGAATTCAGCCAGCTGAGAAGAAAAAATCTTTTGCTCAAAAAAAGAGACGAGGTCCTAGGAGAAAAACGAACAAACCACGATGTCCTTTTAAATACAAACAACCCCCCCCCACACACACACATGCATACACATACATATCTTGGATGGTAGCTTTTAATTAAGCTAACTTTTAACCATAGAGCTCCTTTTAAAAAAGTTTTTAAATTTGATTACCATATTTCAGCTTGAACAAATTGCTGCTATTGCAGAAGTACCAAGTATCAGACCAGAAAGGGTTTGATTTAGGAACCAAAATCAGGCTGTTGCGGTGAGAAAAAAAAAAAGCTAGCAGAACCCTTAGCTATGGAGCTGCAGTGTAGGGCAACAGCCATTGCTCTTTCAGTTTGGTCTGGCTAGCAAAGAGGTGGCCCTGTTATGTAAAGAAAACTCCTTAAGTAGTCAAAATCAAAAACATTTTTTTTTTCTTTTGCTGGCCATTTTTCTCCCTCCACCACACCACCTTTTTTCTTTTCTCTTTTCTTTTGTGAGAATTTAGCCACTTCAGAGGCCTTATTCCCCATAATTTGGAACTTCCCTTCAGATTTGATCAAGTCAGACACGTTGATCAAACCCAATGGGAAAAAGACTGAAACAACAAAAACAGAAACAAACAACAACAAAAAAGCAATTAAGCCAAACAAACAATGGCACAACTTGTACAATTACTGAGTGCTCTAATGGTAAGGAGAAATTAAGACCAGCTAGTTGTTCATCTTAACTTTAGCCAAAACAAACCCCAATTCAGTTACTTACTTAGGGATGAGTCCCAAGCTGAAGACTGCTCTCTACCATCCTGGAAGCAGGAAAAATCTCAAATTTGTCTTCTCTATTGGAAGCAAGCTGAAACTCTATAAAGGAGTTACCTGTCTTCTATCTACATGGAAGCAGGAAAAACTTGCCTTGTATTGGAAGCAAGTAAAACTCCAAAGGAAGTTGTACAACAAAATAAACTTTAGATCTCGACCAAATTTGGGGATATCAGGGATTCGCTGGAGGGGGTGCTTCCAGGCTTCAGCAAATTGTCCTATTGGTTTGAGCCATAAAGATAGCTCGAGCTGGTACCAAGCACTGATAGGAGATTTGTCAAATGTTAGAGGCACAACCACTAAGAATCCCTTCATGGTTGCCAAAACGTGAACCCTGAATATCTGAGACAGGTGTCAGTTAATTTAGAAAGTTCATTTTGCCAAGGTTGAGGATGTGTACCCATGACGCAGTCTCAGGAAGGCATGACAACATGTGCCCAGGGTGGTTGGGGCACAGCTTTTATACATTTTAGGGAGACACGAGCCACCAATCAATATATGTAAGATGTACACTGGTTCTGTCTGGTGAGGTGGGACAATTCAAGCAGGGAGGGGGCTTCCAGGTCACATGTAGGTGAGAGACAAATGATTGCATTCCTTTGAGTTTCTGATTAGCCTTTCCAAAGAAGGCAATCAGATACCCATTTATCTCAGTGAGCAGAGGGATGACTTTGAATGGAATGGGAGGCAGGTTTGCCCTAAACAGTTCCCTGCGTGACTTTTTCCTTTAACTTAGTGATGTTGGGGCCCCAAGATTTATTTTCCTTTCACAAGTAAGTGGCCACAAGAAAAACAGAAACAGGATTAAGAAACGGCCCTAACCCCTCCCATCACAGGCTCCATTAGCACAGTAGAGAGGAGTATACTAGGTGACTATATATACATATTTGTACCTGTGATAATTGCAAATAAAATGATGCTAATCATCATAAATGTTCAATTCTTCTCAAGTATTCATTTTGATGATCTTGGAAATCCTTGCAAATATTTAAAGACAAGCATTCGTGTAATAGAGTTCATCGTAATACATTGTGAACCCCAAATGTCTAAGACGGGTCACAGTCAATTTAGAAAGTTTATTTTACCAAGGTTAAGGACGTGCCCGTGACACAGCCTCAGGAGGTCCTGACGACTTGTGCCCAAGGTAGTTGGCATACAGCTTGCTTTTATTTGTTTTAGGGAGACAGGAGATATCAATCGATATGTGTAAGATGTACGTTGGTTCGGTCCAGAAAGGCACACAGGGTTGGGGGGAGCAGAGGGGGATTCTTTTGCGTCTTTGATCAGCTTTTCACCAAATACGCAATTTAGTCTGGCTCACTGAATCTGCATTTTTATATAAACAATAGGGCAGAGGAAGCAATCAGATATGCATTTGTCTCAGATGAGCCTCAGAAGGATGACTGATTTCTGTCTGCCCTTTGTCCACAAGGAAATTCCTTGTAGGCAAATGGTGAAAGGAGGTATGTAGCCTTTTGTCTTTGTAGGTATTTTATCTAGGAATAAAATGAGATGCAGGCAGGTTTGCCTGACATCGTTTCCAGCTTGATTTTTCCCTGGGCTTAGTGATTTGGAGGTCCCGAGATTTATTTTCCTTTCACAACATATAGAGGAGTGTCTCAACCTTGATACTACTGACATTTCGAGTAGGACAGTTCTTGCTGTGGGGCTATCCTGTATATTGTAAGATAAGTTTTTAGGTGAGTTGAATTTTTTTCCTTAAGGTACCTACTACATTTAAGTTTAAGTACTAAAATAAGTGGCAGGGGGTATTGTATGAGAAAAAATACTTTCAGGAGGTACCATTTTTGTTTTCGTTTTTGCTTTTTTGCTTTTAGGAACTGGTCTTATCTAAGCAAAATTGCTCAATTATTCAGTACAATTGCCTTTCTACATAGATGTAATTATGGCTAGCACTTTTTCACAGCTCATCATCCATGAGTGATAGGTTATGGTGTGCCAAAGTTCAATTATTTGGTGTTACCTAATCTAGAATGAATTTTACACGTATTTATGTGAACTAAGGTGAATGAAATGGAAGAAAAAAGGCAGAGACTAAGATCAGATATCTTTAAAAAGGTAAATGCATGCCTTAGCAACCTTACTCACATTTTGATATTTGGCCTATTTTAGCAATATTAATCATCCATGCCCAGCCATTGTCAAATCATTTATACTCTATGTGACAAGCATGTTTTTCTGGCTTTGGGTTTTGTTTGTAAATACAAAGCCCAATAATTTGGAACAATAGCTGGATAATTGGAGTGAAAAAACTGGGTAACATCTACCATCTCCAAATGTAGAATGACAGAAATTGGTTTCTGCTAAGATATGTCAACAAAGAGTCAAACTCTATAAAAGAGTTCAAGACATTTATTTTGAGCCAAATATGAGTGGCCATGGGCTGTGACACAGCCCCAGGAGATCCTGAAAACATGTGCCCCGGTGGTTGGGCTACATATAGCTTGGTTTCATACATTTTAGGTGGATGTAAGACATCAGTACATGAAAGATGTAGGTGGTTCAGTCCAGAAACATGCCCCGAAAATGTGAGACCGCTTGGGAAACATGAGACAACTCGGGGTGAAGGAGCTCTATTAGTCCATTTTCACACTGCTGATAAACACATACCTGAGACTGGGAAGAAAAATAAATTTAATTGGACTTACAGTTTCACATGGCTGGGGAGGCCTCAGAATCATGGTGGGAGGCAAAAGGCACTTCTTACATGGCAGCAGCAAGAGAAAACAGGGAGGAAGCAAAAGCAGAAACCCCTGATCAACCCGTCACATCTCATGAGACTTATTCACAATCACCAGAATAGCATGGGAAAGACCAGCCAGCATGATTCAATTACTTCCCCCTGGGTCCCTGTGAATTCACAGATGTGAATTCTGAAAGATACAATTCAAGTCGAGATTTGGGTGGGGACACAACCAAATCATATCATTCCACCCCTAACCCCTCCACATCTCATGTCCTCACATTTCAAAACTAATCATGCCTTCCCAACAGTCCTCCAAAGTCTTAACTCATTTCGGCATTAACCCAAAAGTCCACAGTCCAAAGTCTCATCTGAGACAAGGCAAGTCCATTCTGCCTATGAGCCTGTAAAACCGAAAGCAAGCTAGTTACTTCCTACATAAAATGGGGGTACAGGTATTGGGTAAATACAGCCATTCCAAATGAGAGAAATTAGCCAAAAACAAAGAGGTTACAGGGCCCATGCAAGTCCGAAATCCAGTGGAGCAGTCAAATTTTAAAGCTCCAAAATGATCTCCTTTGACTCCAGGTCTCACGTTCAGGTCACGCTGATGGAAGAAGTGGGTTCCCATGGTCTTGGGCAGCTCTGCCCCAGTGGCTTTGCAGGGTACAGCCTCCCTTCCGGCTGCTTTCACGGGCTGTCTGTGGCTTTTCCAGGTGCATGGTGCAAACTGTCGGTGAATCTACCATCCTGGGATCTGGAGGACGGTAGCCCTCTTCTCACAGCTCCACTAGGCAGTGCTCCAGTAGGGACTCTGTGTGGGGGCTCTGACTCTACATTTCCCTTCTGCTCTGCCCTAGCAGAGGTTCTCCATGAGGACCCTGTCCCTGAAGCAAACTTTTGCCTAGGCATCCAGGCGTTTTCATACATCTGAAATTTAGGTGGAGGTTCCCAAACCTCAATCTTGATTTCTGTGCACCTGCAGGCTCAACACCACGTGGAAGCTGCCAAGGCTTGGGGCTTCCACCCTCTGAAGCCACAGCCTGAGCTGTATGTTGGCCCCTTTCAATCATGGCTGGAGTGGCTGGGACACAGGGCACTAAGTCCCTGGGCTGTACACAGCATGGGGACCCTGGGCCCGGCCTGCAAAACCACTTTTTTCTCCTGGGCCTCCGGGCCTGTGGTGGAAAGGGCTGCCATGAAGGTCTCTGACATGGCCTGGAGACATTTTTCCCATGGTCTTGGGGATTAACATTAGACTCCTTGCTACTTATGCAAATTTCTGACACCGGCTTGAATTTCTCCCCAGAAGATGGTTTTTTTCTTTTCTATCACATAGTCAGGCTGCAAATTTTCCAAAGTTTTATGATCTACTTCCCTTATAAAACTTTAACAGTCCCCAAGTCACTTCTTGAATGCTTCGCTGCTTAGAAATTTCTTCCACCAGGTATCCTAAATCATCTTTCTCAAGTTCAAAGTTCCACAAATCTCCAGGGCAGAGGCAAAATGCCACCAGTCTCTTTGCTAAAACATAACAAGAGTCACTTTTATTCCAGTTTCCAACAAGTTCCTCATCTCCATCCGAGTCCACCTCAGCCTGGACATTATTATCCATATTGCTGTCAGCATTTTGGGCAAAGCCATTCAACAAGTCTCTAGAAAGCTCCAAACTTTCCCACATTTTCCTGTCTTCTTCTGAGCCCTCCAAACTGTTCCAACCGCAACACGCCACTCTACTGGTACCAATTTACTATATTAGTCCATTTTCACACTGCTGATAAAAACATACCTGAGACTGGGGAAAAAAGGAGGTTTAATTGGACTTAACAGTTCCACATGGCTGAGAGGGCCTCAGAATCATGGTGGGAAGCAAAAGGCCCTTCTTACAGGGTGGCAGCAAGAGAAAAATGAGGATGAAACAAAAGGGAAAACCCCTGATAAACCCATCAGATCTTGTGAGACTTATTCACTATCATGAGAATAGCACAGGAAACACCAGCCCCCACGATTCAATTACCTCCTCCTAGGTCCCTCTCAAAACAGGTGGGAATTCTGGGAGATACAATTCAAGTTGAGATTTGGGTGGGGACAGAGCCAAACAATATCAGAGGGTCAGTTTCAGGTCCCCTGTAATGTTTGAATAGGTGGATTCAAAGATTTTCTGAATGGCAATTGGTTGAGTTTACCTAAGGACCTAGAATCAATACAAAAGAGTGTCTGGGTTAACATAAGGAGTTGTGGAGACCAAGGTTCTTATTATGCAGATGAAGCTTCCAGGTAGCAGGCTTCAGAGAGAATAGATTGTAAATGTTTGTTGGGAGACTAAAAAAGGTCCAGACTCTGTTAATTCTCTTCTAGATCAGGAAAAAGACCTGGAAAGGGAAGGGGATTCTCTACAGGATGTAGATTTTCCCCACAAGAAACAGCTTTGCAAGGCCATTTCAAAATATGTCAAAGAACTGTATTTTGGGATAAAACACTTGATTTCTTCAGGGCCTGTTATCCATCATGTTGGTATTTTATTGCTCCAAAGAATCTGTTTAGTCAGTCTTTGGGTCTCTGTTTCAATGTTAATGCTGGTCAGCTATGTCTGAAATTCAAAGAGAGGATGTTATAATTAGGCATGTCCGATCACCTATTCCATCATGGCCTGAAGTAGTGTTTCATATTCCAGGTTTACTTTCTCTTATTTATTTATTTATTTTTTGAGACGGAGTCTCACTCTGTCACCCAGGCTGGAGTGCAGTGGCGCGATTTTGGTTCATTGCAAACTCCACCTCCCTGGTTCAAGCGATTCTCCTACTTCAGCCTCCAAGTAGCTGGGATTACTGGCGCATGCCACCACACCTGGCTAATTTTTGTATTTTAAGTAGAGACGGGGTTTCACTATGTTGGCCAGGCTGGTCTTGAACTCCTGACCTCAGGTGATCTGCCCGCCTCAGTCTCCCAAAGTGGTGGGATTACAGGTGTGAGTCACCGTGCCTGGCCTCAGGTTTACTTTAGAATGTTCTTGGCCTACAGAAGTGGTTCGTCCAATTAGTTGGAGGGCTTAGGATTTTATTTTTGGTTTACAGGTATTAGAGTATTGGTCATTACTTTCCATCTTTCTAGATCACCTCCCATATCAGCTGCTCAAACCTCATCTTCTACATTCCTCTTTCTTTCTTCAACCTTCACTTACAGCTGAGATCCTGAGATCAGACGTGAGTGAGATTTCTTTTAAACTAATGGGAGGAGGCAAATAACTGAAACATACAAAGGTGAATAATAAGCACATGAGAGGTTGGGTGCAGTGGCTCACGCCTGTAATCCCAGCACTTTGGGAGGCCAAGGCAGGCGGATCACCTGAGGTCAGGAGTTCGAGATCAGCCTGGCCAATACAGCAAAACCCCATCTCTACTAAAAATGCAAAAACTAAGGCTGGGCACAGTGGCTCACACATGTAATCCCAGAACTTCGGGAGGCCGAGGCTGGCAGATTACCTGAGGTGAGGAGTTCAAGACCACCCTGGCTAATGGTGAAACCCTGTCTCTACTGAAAATACAAAAATTAGCCGGGCGTGGAGGCAGGCACCTGTAGTCCCAGCTACTTGGGAGGTTGAGGCAGGAGAATTGCTTGAACCCAGGAGGTGGAGATTGCAGTGAGCCAAGATCATGCCACTGCACTACAACCTGGGCGACAAAGCGAGACTCCCATCTTAAAAAAAAAAAAAAAAAGAAAAAAGTACATGAAGAGTCATTACACTATGTTCTCTCAACTTTTGTGCTTTATTGGAAATGTCCATAATAAAAAGTTATCTTTAATTATTCTCCAGTGAGAGGAATGAGTCTACAGGATTCAGATATCACTCGACCCATCCCAACACATTACTATGGCATCTTTATCTTCTTTTTTAACATAACAAGACAATGAGATTTTTCTAGAAAAAAAACTCACCACTACCCATGTGTTCTGGATCCCAAGTCAGGTCTCCCAAGGTATCTTGCTTCTGAAAACATCCTTTCTCGTTCCCACATCTTTAATCTTGCCCCCTTTTGACTCCTACCCATCTTCTTTAGCACAGACTTCTCCATGTTAAAAAAGTTCTTCACTTGAACTTCACAGACCTTTTGTAACTCTACATGAAAATAAGCACATTTATATTTTTCAAAAATCCATGTAAACTAAAAATTGGCTTAGAAAAGGTCAAAAGAGTTTCCTTGCTTTTTTGACAATGACAATAGCACACATCAGCAGCATGTATTACAAATACTACACAATACAAAAAGATTTGAACTCTTTCAACTAATTTTAGTAATGACATCAGAGAATGTTTAGGCTGGAAGGGAAACTTTATCTCCTCCAGACTCTCATTTGAACAGATGAGAGGAAAGGACTCTCCAATGATTATCACAACTTTGCTTAGATAGACCCAGCTTGTAGCCCTCTGAGTTGGGGCCAAAGCCCCAGTCTTTTGGCTACTTTTCTTCCATCATAAAGTCCCCAGGGATCCTCTTGAATAAGATCAAGCCAAATTCCAAGTATAATTCAAATGTAGGGAGAAAATTCCTTCTATATCTTTTGTTCTTTAACATGTACACTGAAGTTAGGAAATAACCATTTGTTTCTACCAATTAAGAAATTTAACAGACAAAAATCTTAAGGACTTCAGAGGCAGATCCGCGAGTTTTGGGGGAAGGATGTGTCAAGGGAGAAGAAAGGATGCAATGAAGGTTGGCATCAAGTCCCAGGAAGAATCACACTGAAGGCAGCCACCAGCTTCACCCAGGCTGAGTGGTGTAGTAGACAGCTTTGAATATCACTGGAGTTCAAATCCCGACTTAGCCACTGCCTGTTACTTAGTATTACTGGATCTCAGTTGCCTCACTTATAAAATGTAGCAAAAATTAGTACTGTTTTACGGATACCAGCTCAAAGTACCTGGCAATAGAGTGCGATATACTGGTCCCCACGCAACAGACCACCAAGGTCACGGGATACTCAAGCCAAAGAGAGCGGTAAAGGCAGGGGCAGATGACCTAGTAGTGCCTTCCTCAGAGTCCCCTAGGCACTCTCTCTGTTTTCCTTATTTGATCTCGCGAAGCCGCTGACTCAGGGGAAACTGGGAATGGCGTGACCACAGGGAAAGTGATGTATTTTTTAGTCCTTAGAGGCCCGAAACCCATCGTGTCTGAAATGACTGCTGCAATACCAGCAGCAACAGCAGCCCAGAGGTCAGGAGTGATGGACTGAGACTCTGCCCTGAGAAGCCTCCACCGGATTGACCTCCAGCTCGGAGCCCGCACAGAATGCTGAGTCACGGAGAGGCGGTGCCGCGCGCGGGGAAGGCGGGCCCGCGCAGTCACGTGGCGGGGGCTGTATCACAACAACCGCGCGGCGTGCACCGCCCGCGACCCACACCGCTTCCTCCCGCGACAGGCCGGCTCTCCGAGCATGCTCAGCTTGGCCTCAAGACCGCACGGCGTCCCCCGATGCGGATCTCCACCGTCCAGGTTTTTCGGGCGACTCTGGGGGCGGGGCCTGTGTTGGTACGCGGAGCGGCCAGGCGAGGTTGCCGTACCAGGGCGCCGCTGGGCAGTGATGGGTTCCTGGCGAGCGGGTCTCGCGTTTTTCCGCGGAAGACACTACTGGGAATCGGCCTTTGGTCATGGTATAGGGAAGAGCTGATTCTGCAAGATATGAGCTCCTTCTTTCCCCTTCAGCTATCGTTACAGCCCTGATGGAGCTGTCTGCTGAAAACTCACTTCCAGATGTCGAAACCTAGCTCTGGGTGCAGTCTACAGAATGAAATTGAGCAGTAGTGGACCTATGCAGGCAAAGCATTGTCAGAGGGGAGTGACTCTTGTTAAATATGACTTCAGTTGATCTGTGATGGGGTTTTTGTTTTTTCTTTGTAACAGAAACGGCTGAAGGCACTGAGAGATCAAAGTTTAAATTGGGCATAACTGCCCTGTGGTGCAACAGTGCCTGCGCCCTTTTGGGGATTATCCAAAGCCCTGGGACCCCCGCTGGGAGAGCTGGTTCAGAATTCGGGGGATAGGGTGAGGGAGGTCCCTTATGTGAGTGTGAGCCGGGATCTAGGACAGAATAACTCCAATTACAGTGTTAAACTCTCACTAGGTTCAGTGTCGCGTAGGGCTTTGGCTAGACTAGAATTTAGTCTGTTATTGAACCGCCCAGGTCCATGATTCCTAACAGGTGCATGGGAAAAGTGTATGGTGTGCAGCAGGTGTATGGGAAAAGTGTGCTTTGCGAAGTGTAAATCAAGGTCTACATCAGTACTGTTTGAATAAAGTGGAATGAGAGACACATATGTAATCTTAAATTTTTCAGTAGCCTCCTTTAAAACTAAAAATAAAAGTGGGACTGGGCATGGTGAATTAATTTAAATAACGTACCACATCATATTTAACTCAAAATTTCCGAAATACTGTATCAGTATGTAATCAATATACAATTTTTAATGAGATATTTACAAGTTTTTATTCCACTAAGTCTTAGAATCTGGTGTGTGACTTACACTCACAGCACATCTGGGCCACTAAGTTTTCATTGGAAATACTTGATCTGTAATTATATTTCATAAAATTTACAGTCAAAAAGTAGATTCACATATCCAACTTGTTCCAGATTTACTTAAAAGCTTTCCAGTAACTGAATGGTATATCAGTTTTTAAATTTATATTTAAATTGATTAAATTAAAATGAAAATTTGGTTTCTCGGTCATGTTAGCCACATTTCAAATGTGCATCGGCCAATGTGGCTGATGGCTGTCATGTTGAACAATGTAGGTCTATGAAAATGTGAAGTGAGATGGTGAGAATAACCCAGTGATCCTTGGATGTCTTACCTACATGTGAAACACTGTTTCTCCCCCTCTCCCACTACCTGCTTTTCACGGAGAAGCTAACATTTATTAAGCACACACTCTATACCAAGCACTTTTCTAGAATTAAAGGTACAAAAGGCCTAAGTCATCTCTGCCCCAGAGGAAAGGCTGTGGAAAAATTAGAATGTGGTTTGATTTCTATCCCAGTTGTGTGAGAAGGATGGAAACATCATCTCCTGAGCTTCAAACATCCCTAACCCCCACCCCCCGCACCCCCCGACACACCATTGTGGAAATCCCAGCCAAACCTTCGGTATTCACGTCCCCAAGTCCTGTGAGTGGCACAACCAATATGAAGGCTGTGGGAGAAGAGGATCTGGCTATCATGTACTCACTCATTCAGCAATTAATAAGTGCTTACTAAATGTTAACTCTGTAGTGTGAGGGAAGATGGTATGATAAACACACACTTTCTGGGTAGGTACATGTATGATCTAGTTGCTTGCACTTTTCCCCTGACAGGTCATTGCTCTGTCAACACATATTTATTAAACAATTATTTGGGGGCATGGTACCTCCTTCCTCTCCTTTCCCTCCAAGATAAGGCCAACTCTAGGTGTTCCCACTGTCTTCAGCCCCACTGTAGGCTCACATGAACGTCATTTTGATCACTTGAGGGATGAATTTTAGGTTTAGATGGAGGATAAACTTTTGGAGATGTTCCTCATATGGTCTATCTCAAGACTTTTTGCAATAAATGGTGTCTGTGCCATCCAGAGAACATATGTCACCAGTTAATCAAGAGAGTAGGGAATAATGATGATTTACAAATGTTGACAAAGTGATTCCTCTTAATAACCGGGTCAATTTATTGGCCATCAACACTATACACATGTACACTATGCACATAATTATGACATCTATAAAAGATAGAATTAATCTAATTTTATGCAGCTATGGGAAGAACTTGTCCCAAGTCTCACAGTCAGTAAGTGATGGAGCTAGAGTTGAACTGTTTCACTTCACTACCATGTTAATACTTTTCTCAACACATTCTGCTGCTCTCACTCTGATTTAAGTGTGAGGCCCTGACCAACTAAAAAATAATATGGTGAGTTCGTCATTGATTCAAACAATCAACTTTCTTCCCCAACCCCAAGTTTGTCTCTTTTGATTAGGAAAAAAAATGCATTTTGACATGTCGCGTTTGCTTAAAGCGAGGCCGACTGCAGGCCCCCTTCCCGCGAGCTGCTCCCCTCGACTCCGCCCCAACCACCCTTGCACACTCCTCCTCAGTCTCCGCAGTTCCCACCGGGCTCCCCCCGGCCACGCCTCCGCCACTGCACCTCCTCCTGTCCCCGCCTTTGCCCGTAGTCTATAAAACCCGGAGCGACGGATCGCGCCCAGGAGCGGCGAGCTAGCGGACGCAAAGACTGGGCATGCTCGGCGGCGGCGCAGGTTTTGGTCACAAGTAGGAAGAAGCCAGTGCACCAGACCGGCAAAGAGAAGCGGGAGCGCGGCCGTGGGGTCCGCAGCCGCTGCCGCATCGAAGCGGGAGCAGAAGCAGCGGGGAGCCGGTGAGGGCGAGGCCGCTGGACCGAGAGCCGTCCCGCCTGCCCCGGTCTGCCTTCGCATCCGCGCGGTGCGTCGGACCCAGGGTCTGTCACCTGGGCGCCAGGGGCCGCCGCCGGGGAGCCGGAGCGCGGCCGTGGGGTCCGCAGCCGCTGCCGC
>NW_012118599.1:3505913-3557623 GCF_000951035.1 Colobus angolensis palliatus
GTGTCCGTCTCGCGCCCGGAGCGGGCGGCCGCCGTCAGCCCCGAGGAGGAGGAGGAGGGGGCTGCCATGGGGCTGCTGTCCCAGGGCTCGCCGCTGAGCTGGGAGGAAACCAAGCGCCATGCCGACCACGTGCGGCGGCACGGAATCCTCCAGTTCCTACACATCTACCACGCCGTCAAGGACCGGCACAAGGACGTTCTCAAGTGGGGCGATGAGGTGAGCGCCCGCGGCCCCCGCCCTTGCCCGGCACCCCTATCTGGCCACCCGCGCTGCCTTTGTCTGGCCCTACGCCCCCGGCCCTATCGCGGTCCGCGTTCTCCACTGTGCCCGGGGGTCCTCTAGCGCCTCCCGGCCCCGGGAGCATCGTCCCTGCCTTCGCCTAGTCGGCGTCCAGGGCCATCCTCCTGACTAGACTCCTTTCTCGTTCATTCATTCTTTTGGGTTTTCCCCTTCATTCCATAAACACGGATTGGGCGCTGGGAGGGCGTGAGCATGAAAAAGTGACATTAGGTGCTGCGAGTCTTCAACCTAGTGTATCTGCAGACAGGCAACTACCACGATCCACCTTAGAGGCTCAAAATTCGCTTTTGCGGTCAATATGAAAGATACTAAGTTTTCCTAGTAGGCCTGCTGCTTTTAGAAATCAGGTCTTCAGGATGTCCACTTCTGCTCTACCTCATGCAGGTCTCTTTTTCTTAAACCTCTCCAGCTTCTCATCTTCCCTCCCCTCCAACACACACACTTGATAGCTCTAAATTGAAACCAGTAAATTATGGCTCAGTTTCCTACATGGGGGAGGAACCTTCCCTTTCCTGTTTAGTTCTAAGTGGGAAAGCATTTAGAGTTTCAACATTAGAATTTGCTTGTGTCTTTCCATGGCCTAGGTCCAGCATCTAAACTTTACAAACCAGTGTTCTGCCTAGAGATGAAATGTCTCTAGATTCTCAGTATGTTGAACCATTGTTTATTGGAATGATCTGGAATGCAGCAATGTTAAAACTGTTGGTTTAGTGTCATCTGCCAAAACTTTTTGTGCCTTCCCTTTCTGTTTTTGAATATTATGTGTGTATGCAGTACACATTAAATGACTTCTTGAGAAGTCCATCTCTGTTTCTCTTGTTTTTAGTTTTTGCCTTAGATGGCTTACCACCTGTGTAAACTGTTTATCTTTTGACCAGTGTTGTTATCACTCTTGGTCTAAGTGCTGAGGTGCTGTTACACCAGTGCAGAATATCTCCTTTCAAAAAGTTAGTTTTTTTTTTTTTTTTTAATTTCTAAGATTGGGAGATAATTCTGCCTCCTACAGCTGAAGAAATTGTGCTGTTTTAAATTAAGAAAGTATGATGACTAGTAATTCACATTTCTACAAAAAGTGGTTCGTCACTTCTTTGAACAGAAAAAGCACAGCATGTGTTTTGGTGATGATTTTTCAGTTTTACTGTAAAGTTCATAGTTTCTTTACAGCATCTGCCATTTTGTATATTCATTTTTTTGTGTGTGTCACAGGAAAATGTAAGACGAAATAGGGCAGGGACATTATGCTTGTGCACTTCTGTTTTCCTAGGTCCCAGCCTTGTGCCTGGCATCAGGTCCTTGTGGCATGAATGAGTGAGTGAACTACCATTTAAAGTTTACACTGTATGGTAACTAGTCATTCTAGAGCAGTTCAAAGTTTGACATTTTTTTGTGCTACTCCTTTTTTTTTTTTTCTTTTTGAGACGGAATGTTGCTCTGTGCCCAGACTGTAGCGCAATGGCGTGATCTCGGCTCACTGCAACCTGTGCCTCCTGGGTTCAAGCAATTCTCCTGCCTCAGCCTCCTGAGTAGCTGGGATTACAGGTGCCCGCCACCAGGCCCAGCTAATTTTTGTATTTTTAGTAGAGATAGGGTTTCACCATGTTGGTCAGGGCGGTCTCAAGCTCCTGACCTCAGGTAATCCACCTGCCTCGGCCTCCCAAAGTGCTGGGATTACAGGGGTGAGCCAATGTGCCCTGTGCTTCTTTTGACATTTAACTAGGTCTTTCTACAAAGACAGGCAGTTCATGTCTTTGGTAGTCATTGTCCCAGGTAGAACTACATCAACAGGAAATTTGCAGCACAGTTGGAGCACAGCAACTCATTCCGGAAACAGTGCCCCACCCCCCACCACCCCTTATCCATCTTCGTCCCATTTGGTGTATTCCTGCAAGACCCTCCAGGAATCCTTAATCTTACCATTTTAAAAAGGGCCTCTCCTGTTGGCAGGAAGAGCATTTAGAACTACCTATTTTAAGTGACTTTTGTAATTGTTGGGTAAGTTGAAGTGAGAAGAGCTGAAGAGTGGAGTCTTGAAGTACGTGTCTCTGCTTTTAACAGGCTTTCATGGAGAGCTTTGCAATAGGTTTACCTCCTACCCACTCCGAAAGATCAAGGGGCTTGGAAAAGAGTGGCAATAATGCAAACTTGTATTATGCATCTATAAAGAGAGAACATTGGATGCAGCATTTTAGCCAGGTTGTAACACTTCTTGAAGAAATTATACTGAGCAGATCTGTGGAGAATTAGACTTTGATATTGTGTTAAGACTCTAATAATGGCTGGGCGTGGTGGCCTGTAATCCCAACACTTTGGAAGGCCCAGGCAGGAGGATTGCTTGAGCCCAGGAGTTCAAGGCCAGCCTGGGCAATGTAGCGAGACCCCATCTCTACAAAAAATTTAAAAATTAGTGGCATGTGCCTGTGGCCCCAACTACTCAGGAGGCTGAGATGGAAGGATCGCTTAAGCCAGGGAGTTTGAGGCTGCAGTGAGCCGTGCTTGTTCAACTGCACTCTAGCCTGGGTGACAGTGAGACCTTAGCCCCTCACCCCCAAAAAAGATTTGATAACACTGCTCTTACCTTAAGATGTGTAAATGATGTTCACTGAAAACTTTCTTTAGTGACTGTTGAGACTTTACCTTCACATTTCTTGTTCCAAATACTCTGTTATAAATACAAAGCTGTAAATTGATTTTTTTAAACCTCATTTGAAATGCTGCTTTTACCAGCATTTTACTGTTTTATGATCTATCCTTTCTATTTCCCTAGACTATTTTGTTTTCCACATCTGCCTTTGTTCCCCCCAACCCACTAACATATTAATGTCTTTTGGAGTGGTGAGTAAACAGAAACTGAGGTAGGAAAGTCATCTTAGATGAAAAACATAACCCGCTGCTCATTTTTTATTATTCTAAATTTGCTTCAGTTATGTCTCTGGGTGGAGTATAGAATTTTTGAGAAGAATAACATTCCTGCCCTGAAGTGTTGATAGTTGCCTGACACAAAGGAAAGAATTAAGATTGTGAAGATTGCCCAGTGATTAAAAAGAATCCCCACCCTACTTTTTCCTCCTGCAATGACACTTCAGTGAAACCTTGGTCTCCCACCAGCTAGTTCTCCCTCCTACCCTTGATCTGGGATGCAGATACTAATTCTCTATTGTGGTACCTCTCTACATTTCTTTTTTTCTTTTTTTTTGAGATAGAGTCTTGCCCTTGTCACCCAGGCTGGAGTGATCTGGCTCACTGCAATGTCCGGCTCCCAGGGTTCAAGCGATTCTCTTGCCTCAGCCTCGTGAGTAGCTGGGACTACAGGCACCCAACACCATGCCTGGCTAATTTTTGTATTTTTGTATTTTTAGTAGAATTGGGGTTTCACCATGTTGGCCAGGCTGGTCTTGAACTCCTGGCCTCAGGTGATCCACCTGCCTCGGCCTCCCAAAGTGCTGGGATTACAGGCATGAGCCACTGTGCCTGGCCACCTCTCTACATCTCTTATGGGCAAAGAGAAGGTGTGACCTTTTTTTTTCGCGGGTTGAGGTTGGGAGGGTCTCATCATGCCTAAATGTTTGCTGATGCCTCTAACCATTCCTCTAGCATCATCATCATGTCAACGTAATCTAATCACCCTTTTGTAAGATAGAGCATTATTTTTCAGACTGCAGGTCATGATTCAGTAGTGGGTTGACATACATTTAGAAGATTCCAACCAGGACTGTGTGTGTGTGTGTGTGTGTGTGTGTGTGTGTGTGTGTGTGGCAAGACACTTAACACAAGATCTACCTCTTTAACAGATTTTTAAGTACACAAATATAGTATTGTTAACTACAGGGACAATGTTGTACAGATCTCTAGAACTAGTTTTTCTTGCATAATTGAAACCATGCTCACAGATTAGCAGTTCCTCAATTTTCCCCTCCACCCAGTTCCTGGGAACAATTCTGCTTTGTGATTCTATGAGTTTGACTCTTTTAGTACTTGATATAAGTAGAATCAAGCAGTATTTGTCCTTCTGTGACTGATGTATTTCACTTAACATAATGTCCTCAAGGTTCATCTAAATTGTCCCATACTGCAGGATTTTCTTTCTTTTTTTTTTTTTAGGCTGAATAATATTCCCTTGCTTGTATGTACCACATTTTCTTCATTCTTCTGTCAGTGAACATTTAGTTGTCTCTACATCTTGGCAATGGTGAATAACTTCGATGAACATTGGAGTGCTAATATCTCTTTGCCAACAGGACTTTTTAAAATATTAAATGGGACAGGGTGAAGAATATTAATCTATCATACCATAGTAAGAATATTATGTAGAACTTCTGAGTTATCTTTTGAGGGGGTGTGTGAAGGGTAGGCTTGTGCATTGGATTGCATGTAAATTATTTCTTAAAATGGTTCACAGTTGAAGAGTTTGAAGGCCGCAGTCTCAGATGTATTTATTCGATGAGGTGAGCCTTGTGAAAAAGAACAGGTTAGCACTAATCTTTGCACATAGTAGGAACTCACTGGTACACATTCTGAACAGAAGTCTGAAGACAGGTCAGAAGCCTAGCAGCTCAGATGCAAGAGAGCTTGTTTGTGTGCAGAAGCCTTGAGAAATAACTGAGAAACAGGCTGGGCAGATAAAAGTGTGTGTGTGGTAGATAAAAGTGGGTGTGGTGGGTGGTGTGCCATGTGGAGATGAAGAATGGCCCGCAGGACAGAAAGTGGTGTTTTGGATGTGATATGTTGGGCTTTATGGGGATCATATCAAAATGCTGCTTTTTGTTGCTTACTGTTGCACTTACAGAGCCATGGACTTGGATCAAAAAAGACAAACATGAACTGAAAACTCGCCATAGGTATGGTTGGAAGGAGAGGCTGCCACTTTAGAAATGCTTAGCTCTACTTACTAGGATAGTATTTGTCTCTTCACACCAGAAATAACCTTGGATTTGGGGTTCAGCTTGTGTTCTCGTCCAAGGCTGAAGTGGATTGTCTTACAGAGCTGCGTGTGTGCTGGCTTTTTGGAGCTCAGGTATTTTCCTGTGAAAAGCTCCAAGATCAGCCTGCAGATGCCTGTTTCACCTTTACTATGACAGGTCCTAACTCTAGCCACCATTTACTGTGCTGCTTCTGTGGGAAACAGAAATTCCAGCTCTTAGGTTCCAGGAAGATACCTATTTCGCCCCAGGATGAGGAGAGATGAGGGGGATATTCCTGGGTGCCCTGTTGCCTGCCGATAATACAAACAAGTAAGCACTTCCACACAGTTCACACACAGCTTTTTAGATACGGGTTTTGTTTGTAACTTAGGCACATTAAAAGCCAGATCTGGGAAATCTATGATGTAAATGTAATAAATATGACTCCTGATTTTTTGCTAATCACTCCAATGTTATTTGCCCACCAGACCTTTTCAGCTACTTAGCAGCAGACATATATCATCAGAATTGAAATCTGTCTGACTCCAGGTCCAGTCCTTAAACATTTTACCAGGTTTTGGGTTATTTACAGTCATGAATTTCATTGAATTTCCTTTTGCAGAGTTCAAACTGTATAGGTTGTAGAGGGTCAGAAAACAACATTTAAAACTTATACTTCTTCTAAGTTTGTAACCCAGTGCAGTGGCTCTTGAAGGCAAAAAGGTAAATTATCCTCTAGTTAGCAGAAAAGTCCATGTGAACTTTGAGAGGAAAATGCAATGTATCTTTAATCTTTATGAGCATGTTCTTATGTGTAAAACAGAAATGGGATTTATTAAGGGCTGATATATCGTCCATTGAGTTTGAACTTCCAATTTGCCTATGCTGGGTTCAGAATGCTGAAGTGACTATTTAGAAAATGCATAGCTTGCCAGGCATGGTGGCTTGTGCCTATAATCCCAGCTACTTGGGAGGCTGAGGTGGAAGGATTGCTGGAGCCCAGGAGTTCATGGCTGCAGTGAGCCATGATCATGCCACTACTGCACTTTAGCCTGGGTGACAGAGTGGGACCCCATCTCTTTAAAACAAAAAAAGAAAGAAAATGCCTAGCTTATGAATGAATAAGCTTATGATCCTATTTAAAAATACAGTCTTGAGCAATAAATCTAGAATGGACAAAAGCACAATTATTTGAGTCAAATTGAAGGTTCTCCATAGCTTTGGGCAAGTTGCTTACTCTCTCAAACTGTCATCTATTAAATGGGGACAATACTACCTTCCTTACAGGGTTATTGAGATTAAAAGAGGTAATATTAGCGAGATGGTTTGCAGGTGCCTAGCCTGTTAAGTAAAAACTCATAAATAGCCTAAACCATTTACTTAGAAAATTTAAAACATCCAGTGTATCTTATTTAAATAGCTGTGGTCATTGGGGAATTAAACATTCCACGTACGTAGGGTTTTTTTGTTTGTTTGTTTTTTACAGTTAACTGAAACTTGCTTGTTCAGATAAATTCCATTAACAATAATTTTTTATCATATTTATTTCCTTTTTTTAAAATATTATTTATTTTTTTTTTTTTTTCCAAGACAGGGTCTTGCTCTGTCACCCAGGCTGGAGTGCAGTGACACCATCACAGTGTACTGCAGCCTCAGCCTCCCGGGCTCAAGCGATTTTGATTGTATTTCTAAGTTGCGCTTCAAAAATGCATTCACACAGGCTAGGCTTCTTAAAATAAGATATAGAGCACAAATTAATTATTTTTTAATAGGCATGACAAAGATTCAGGTTTCTTCTATAGGTCATCGCGTATTCTGTAGCACAAAAAGCAAAGTTGTCGCATCTATCTTTTTTAGCTGTCACTGGACATTGATTCAACAGCATTTATTGTCCATTAACCCCTACCCATCCCCCAGAAGTTCCCTCGTGCCCTTTGCACATGCGTGCATGTGTGTATGCTAGAGAGAGAGAGGGAGAGCACTTCAGTTGATTCTGGTTTTTCTTCAGACACCACCTTTGAGAAACTGTTAAAGAATGTGTGGTCATTAATTAGATGAAGGGGAGAAAGGAAGGCATTATTGTCAAAAGAACAGTGTAACAAAGGAGGAAAGGTGAGAAATACCATTGGATAGTATGTGAAGGTTATTGTGCAGTTTGGTATTGTAAATGCAGTGAATAGGTTTAGCCAGCTTGTAGAGGTCTTTGTCTAGTTCTCGATAAGTAGAGGTTATGTTGTACTTTAAAAGCATGAGAAAAGTAGACTGGAAAAAAAAGTATATTAGTCTTCTATACCTATCTCCTACAGAAAAATCCTTTAAGGCTTACCAGTTACTATGACCTACCATATCACTGTTGAATTCCTGCATGTTAAGACCCTACTGTCTTAGAAGTATGGTATTAGCAGATATACTCATTGATTGGTACTGTGTGTAGTTTCATTTTGAAGCATAAACCTGAGTAACATTCAGTAAGACTCTGCATGTTCAGAAAATATGTCACAATATTAACTGAGCCTCTAACATCACTATTTATGTTTCTGAACATTTTTACATACTGTCAAGGCATGTGAATATATTATTGAAGTTAGAAAACTGTATATGAAGCATTACTGATGTTGCTGGTATTATTGGAAGGACCATATCCTAATGAGCTTGCTAATTAGTACTCTGTTTCTACATTTCATGATATAATCAGGTGTTTCAAAAAAAATGTTTTAACAGCTTTATTGAGTTATAATATAAAGTTAACTGCACGTATTTAAAATGTACAATTTGGTAAGTTTAGACGTGTATACATCATAAAATCACCTCTGATAATAAGTATATTCATTACCTCCAAAAATGTCATCATGCCCCTTTGGTAATTTCTTCCTCTCTCCATCCCATGCAACTGATTTGCTTTCTGTTACTGTAGTTTGCATTTTCTAGATTTTCATATCCAGGAAATCGTAGTTTACATTTGATATCTAGTTTCATATATCTAGGAAATCATACAGCATATACTCTTTTGGTCTGGCTTCTTTGGTTCTACATAAATATTTTGAGATCCATGCATGTTACATGCGTCAGTAGTTCATTCCTTTTCATTGCTGAGTAATATTTCATTCCATGGATATACCAGTTTGTTTATGCATTCACCATTTGTGTTGCATTCAGTTTTTCACTATTATAAAAAAATTATATGAACATTAACATACAAGTTTGTATGTATGGACTAATGTTTTTCTTCATCTTATTACCCTTGGAGTGGTGTGTGTTAACTTTTTAAGGAAACTATAATATCAGACTTTTCCAGGATGGTTGTACCGTTTTGCATTCTCACTAGCGAGTATGCCAGTTCGGTTCATCCACATTCTTGTTAACACTGGTATGGGCAGTCTCTTTAATTTTAGCTATTCTGATAGGAGTGTGGTGGTACGTTATTGTATTTTTAATTTGCATCTTCCTGAAGATCAGTGATGTTGAGTATCTTTTCATGTGCCGATTTGTCTCGTGTGTATCTTTTTTTGTGAAGTGTGTTGAAATCATTTGTCTGTTTTAAAACTATTGAGTTTTGAGCATTCTCTATATTTTCGATATAAGTCTTATCAGACACATGCTTTGCAAACTTTGCAAATATTTCCTCTCAGTCTGTTTTCATTCTCGTTTTTTATTGTTTTTTTTTGTTCGTTTGTTTGTTTTTTGAGACAGAGTCTCACGCTGTGGCCCAGGCTGTAGTGCAGTGGCACGATCTCAGCTCACTGCAACCTCCACCTTCCAGGTTCAAGTGATTCTCCTGCCTCAGCTTCCCGAGTAGCTGGGATTACAGGCGTGTGCCACCACACCTGGCTAATTTTGTGTTTTTAGTAGAGGTGAGGTTTCACCATGTTGGCCAGTCTGGTCTCGAACTCCTGAGCTCAGGCAATCCGCCTGCCTTGGCCTTCCAAAGTGCTGGGATTACAGTCGTAAGTCGCCGCGCCAGGCCTTATTTATATTTTTAAGAGATGAGGTTTTGCTGTGTTGCCTAGGCTGTCCTAGAACTCTTGGGCTCAAACAAACCTCTGCCTCAGCCTCACAAGTAGCTGGGACTTAGAGGCATGTGCCACTGCACCTGGCTAATGGCATACTCTTTTGATTGCTGTGTTGTGTCTTTATAATAAGCCATGAGATCACGTAGTATTAGCCCTCTAGCTTTATTCTTTTTCAACTGGTTTGACTCTTCTGGATATTTTGATTTTCCATATTTCCACGTGAATTTTAGAACCAGATTGGCAATTTCTACTTAAAAACAAACAAAAACCCTACTGGGGTTTTTTATTGGGATTCCATTGAATCTATAGCTCAGTCTGGGGAGAACTGACATCTTAACAATATTGATCAAGTCTTTGAGTATATGAATATCTCTCCACTCTACTTACATCTTTAATTTCTCCTAGCAGTGTTTTGTAGTTTTTCAGTATAGGTCTTTCACGTCTTTTTTGTTATCCCTGAATGTTTCTTACGTTTCAGTTCTATTGTAAATGATTTCCCCAGACCTTCACCTCCATCTCTTCCACCCAGGGAGTCCACTGGGCTCTACTTTACCTTCCTGCCCATGACCTGGAGCCTCTCCCCAGGCAGTAAGTGGGGGAAATTGTAGAGCCCACTGATTTTCCCCTATATCTCAGGGATTCTTTCTTATCTGATATGCAGTGTCTTGAAAAGTATTCTTTCATATATTTTCTCTTCCTCTCTCTTTATTTGTTTTTGTTGTTGTTTTTTGGTTTTTCAGGTAGGGGGGTAAATTTAGCCCCTGTTACTCCATCTTGATTAGAAGTGGAATTGTTTCCCACTTTTCTGTCCTTCTAGCTTTGTTCTCCTTTGTCTGTAAACTTTGTGCAAAGCTGGCTATCATTGTGATTTCTAAGATACCTGCCATCACCCAAGATTTAGCCAAGTTTTTAAAAGGTCAGGATTTTCTTTGCTCTTAAGCTATAGTTTTCATCATTTAGTATCTCTGTTATCATCCTGTGACTGGATATTTGGTTAAAGCACAATTATTTTGAAAGTTGACATACATTTTATGAATGGGCTTTAGTCTGAAGATCAGAGTCTAAGACCTGGGGTCATCCCAGGTTGTGTGAGCTTAGAAAACAGAGCTTAAGACTGGGCACGGTGGTTCACGCCTGTAATCCCAGCACTTTGGGAGGCCGAGGCAGGTGGATCACTTGAGGTCAGGAGTTTGAGACCAACCTGACCAACATGGTGAAACCCCGTCTCTACTGAAAATACAAAATTAGCCGGGAGTGGTGGCACACGCCTGTAATCCCAGCTACCGTGGAGGCTGGGGCAGGAGAATTGCATGAACCCAGGAGGCAGAGGTTGCAGTGAGCTGAGATCGCACCATTGCACTCCAGCCTGGGCGACAAGAGTGAAACTCCGTCTCAAAAAAGAAAAGAAGAAGAAAACAGAACTTAAATTCTTTGGACCACAATTTCCTCATCTGTAAGACTAATTAAAAAACCCTATCATTTCGTGTTTTGAATTGCATGTTTATATATATATACATTCTTTAGTTCTATTTTTAAATAATTTTTAATTGTTTCGGAATACCTTAATACTTAATACTCTGTAACTTATGAAAATCGGTACATTCTACCAGAAGTGATAGAATTCATTCCCCTGCAACCTTTCAGGTTTTAGCATTTTCTTTGATATTACATACTTTACCGTCAACTGAAAAAATAATCTTAATTATAAAGCCCCAAATAATAATTCCCTAGAAATTTGATATGGGAGTTAGAAGTATTGCTGTGTGTAGGCAGAATGATGGCAGGCTTTCAAGAGGTGGGGAAGGACAAGAAGCCTCTGGATTTGCCATTTGGGCAGGTACTGGGGGCATCTGGCAACACCGTATCTTAATGTATTAAGGATTTGGGAGAATAGCAGAAGTTGGTGTCAGACCAAAATAAATGCCACAAAGCCCCCATGCATGTTTTTACATTTTATATGATCCTTGAAATCTTGATTATAATTTTTAGAAGGAGACAGGCTTGCACTGGGACAGCATATGAGTTTGGGTCACTTTGGTAGTATCTCTGTGGCTTAGTTATCACTGGTGTGTAGTGAAACTGAACGAGCGATGACTTAATCTCCACTTAATGGTTATGTTTCTCAGACATGGTTTAAAAAGACAAAGAAGGATGTAATGAGCCTCAGACTTATAGCCAAAAGAGTTCATTTTTGATACACCTTTATTGGCACTTGGAAAGTTTGGTTATCTGGGTTGGTATGTCCTGAGCGACATACCATAGAAACCTGAGCGACTGGGTTTCTATGGCTAAGGTTCTGCTCTGATGGATGATCTCTAAGGAACTTTCTGTATTAGATTTTTGTGTCTGTTTTATGGTTAGAGTTTAGTAGTTGAACTTATTTCCACAATAATACTACAAAAGAGCCCCCAAAAGAGATGTTCCTAGTTACATAAATGCTCTTACAGACCCCCTGTCATCTTTGTCCCCCTCCACTGAGATTCTGTTTTTAGGCCTTTGGATTCAGTTAACTCCTTTTTGAAGTGGATGGTGACTTAGCAGAATTCAGACTCTAAGGTGAGCGACTTCATGACGCTTTTCCAGGAAACTAGTAAAAATCTGGGCTGTAAGTCTGCTCTATTCAGATTAACTGCTGGCGGGGGCCCAAAGCTTCACAGAGATAGAAAAGGTCATAGAAGCTGCTGTTTTCTAGCAGACTTTTCAACAGTCCTGCCTGAGCTAAGCAGAGTAGAACCCTGGCCTGCCAGTGTGTTAAGTTGTGTCTAGGGGTTACCATCTGTTGGCTCCACTACTCAAATAGAGCAAGAACTGGGAAGTAAACAAAAACTTTATTCGTGGAAGCATATTTGACGCCTGTATGCAGATCACTTTATACATAGTTCCTGTAAACTTGGTCATCTAGTTTCTCAGCTCAGGATGTACTGCAAGAAATTGAGGCAGAAATGAGAGGGACCAGTCAGGAGAGCAGCTACCCAAAACAGGTCCAGATGTGGCCTTCCTGATGTGCCCCCAAGAGCCCTGCTCTGTTATAGCTGTAGTTAGAGAAGTGAAGTTGCCAAAAACATCCGAAGTCCTGATAAAAAGTGAAAGTATATTTAGTATCTTCCTGTTGATAGCAGAAGGGGATGTAGTCAATTTTAGAAAGATTTCCACTCCTGTATATGTAAACTTTTTAAAGAAAACATATGCTCTAAAGGGGTAAGTTTTGGGTAATAAAATTAATTTGAATAAAATGAATGTTCTGTGTTTGATGAGTAAAAGAAAAACGGATGGTCTTATACTAAGAGTTTCTGGAAGACTTTAATTTCAAAAACAGTAGTTTAGAACTGGCAGGGACATTGGGTTTTTTCTTATTTTCAGATGGTTTAAAAGCCAAAGACTACAACGCATTCTGAGTGGCTATCATTAGGGAAAACTAAGGCTACTCTGCGCAGGATAAATACCTTGTACAACTTTAGGAGGCACCAGGGTGGGTAGCACCCCTTGAGAGTGGAAAGGGGAAGGAGTTACCGTGCTGGGGGTTCAGCAAAGGTCTCTGTGAAGGAGCGGCGCTTGACTTGAAGCACACAAGAGCCAGCTCTTTGAAGTACTGAGGTAAAATCTTCCAGGCAGAGGGAACAAAAGTGTTTCAAAGGCCTTGAAGTGATTGTTGTGGAGACAGAAAAGGCCGGTGTAGCTGCAACATGGTGTGGGGTTTGGAGGCTGAGAAGATTGGTCGTAATGCTCTTTAGGAGGGATGCTGAAGTTTCTACTGAGTGTGAGCCATTTAAAAGTTTTAAGGAGAGTGACTTGACCTGCTTGCTGAAGGACCATGGTCTTCCTGACTGTAGGGTTAGACAGTATTCCAGGCTAGTAGCTTTCACCTTCGACTAAAACAAGTGCTCTGTGAAACAACATTTCCACAAAACAGCAGTTCCCTTCCCATGAGTGACATATTCTGATATTTCTATTCTACCCTATTAAAAATTATTTTTTGTTATTTTGATCACAACTCATCATGGCCCACAAAGGAGCTGTAACCAACGTTTGAAAAGCACAAGACACTATTCTATGTCCATCAGTGTATCGCTGCCCCGGAGCTAGAAAATAGTAACCACTAACCCTTAAGTAGTACGGTGCACTTAATACTGTTTTAGCACTTCACATGCATTATTTTATGTAATCCTCCCCAGTAGCCCTGTGAGGCAAGTATTACCTCCATTCTGCAAAAACTGAAGCATCAAGAAGTTACCAAGATTCAAACTGATTGACTCCAAAGCCTGCCCTCTTGGCTGCTCCCCCACCTATTATCGCCTAAATAGGCAGGAGGAAAAGAGCTCTGTGACAGTTTTAATAGGCTCCAGACAGAGATGAGATTGAGAGTGGCGAGGAAGAGAAGGAAGAATAGAGAAAGGGATGGTGGTAATGCAGGAAGTAGGCTTTTTTTTTTTTTAAATGAAAATATGAATATGTCATCAGCCACAGATCCAGGCTTAAGCATTTTTTGGTACCCCATAGCCAGTAATTCTCTGCTAGTGAAATGCCAACACTCTTTCAAAATGATACCATTGAATATGCTTGGCAAAGTTCTCGGTCTGCAGGACAAATGCTAGCAAGTTTAGTAATGTGACTGCAGCCTTCCCAGCTAATCTGCTGGCAAGCGAGCCCTGTGAAAAGGCAGATGCAGGACGAGCCTTTCTATGAAAATCAGGCTGACCTCATTTGATAGTTATGCAGCTTGTGTCACCCTCTTCCCAGGGCAGCAGGTAGCAGGCCAGAATCAGAACCCCAAGTCAGGAGCTTTAACTTATCTGAGATTTTCATCCTTTAGCATGAATTTCAAATATGGCAGGGAAGGAGACTGAATTCACAAAAACCTAAATCTTCCAGATCCCACAGGTTAGAATTACTCTGTTGGTGGGATCTACTGTAACACCCAGGTACGATTCCTGAATGGGAACTGGACGCTGCCTTTATGAGATGTGGTTATGGCAGAATGTCTGCACTCAGATTCGTATGATGGTGGAATGGCATTAAACTTGGAGGTCTTGAAGCCCTGTCATCCTGTCACTGGAGGCATAGGTGACCCCCACTGAGCACTAGCAGTCACTTTGTAGTTAGAATTCCTCCATTTAGCATTGACTTTCACTTAGTCTCTTTAGAAAGCTCTCTTTTTTCTCTCTCTTCGTTGGGTTGGTTAGTCTAACACCAGTTCCTAGGAACTAAAATCCTGAATTTCTCACAGGTAGTCTGTGAATTTAGGACAGCCTAACTTATAACATGCCTTAGAAGGAAATCATGTGTGTGTGCTTGCTTGCTCAGCCCAAGAAGTACATCAGACCCTGAGCTGGGCACCACCCACTGGGGGGATGTATTCTCTCTAGCAACAGTCCTGCCCACATGCTCAAGCCCTAAACTCTCCTGCACCTAGAGGGAGCCCCTGCAGAAATTGCCCATGATCCTCACCCGCTATGGTGCCCCAGCTCTGGCTACTGCAGGGCAGTTGATCCAAAGCAGCTTCTGTCTGGGGACCAGGATACTGTTTCTTGTCAACCATGTGGTGACTAGGACTCTAGCAGGGGAATACGTTCTTAGGAAAAAGCCAAGGAATTCACTTGTCCTTAGAACCCAGAAGCTATTGTACTAAAGTACAGATGTTTGGAGGTAAATAAGAACTATTCATACTTACAATGTTGTTTCTTTAAGAGAGAATGTGTTCTGGTTTAGGTTTCTAAATTACAGAGTACCTGGCTTACGCTGGTGGCCATAAGCAGACATCCCCATTGGCAACTTGATGTGCTATCTTTTCTGAGGTTAATTTGTGTGAGAAGACTGGTTAGGTTTTGCTAGATATGGTTCATAAATAAAGTAGGAATGCCTTAATGGTCTTTATAAATATCAGAAAATTCAAACTAACATATGCCTGAATTGTGGTAGCATGATGTTTTAAAAAAAAAATCAGCCAATGTAAATTCAGAGGCCCAGAAAATGTCTCATGCATCTGTGGAGCATGAAAGAGCAGAAATACATTCAAGGATTTCCTTTGTGCCAACAAGAATGAATTAGTGTGTCCAGGTAAAATTAATTTCAGGATTGTGGTTTCTCTTGGGTTTTGGTCCAGTGCTGCCTAGTACAACCTCTGCAGTAAGAGAAATGTTCTACTCTGTCCTAACCATTAGGGAGTAGGAAACTGATTTTTTACTTTTATGCTAAGTAATTTTAAATCCATACAGCCACATGTGCTAAGTGCGTAGCATAATGGACAACACAATGTTTTGCGTTCCTTTGGTGACAGGTGACATTTTCCCCTGTATGAGAGTCATCCCAGTTTACGCCGCAACTCTCATTGTCTTTCTGTATTTTATTAAAGTCTTGAAATTTTTCTCTTGGGCCTCGTATCACTAATCTAGGCATGTTAAGAATGTTTTCTCTGTTTGGGCCGAGACAATGTTGAGAAAGTTACTCCACCTAATCCTATAGGAAATTAATTGATTTTTATGCAGTATTAAAATTGAGATTAATGTGTTATAAATAAAAAGCAGCCTGCTCTGTGATATGGAAAACTAGATCAGGGAGAGGCCACATTTATTTTAATTTCTAAAAGTGTAAACCTTTCATAGTATCATGCGAAATTCTTTAGTATGAATAGGCATTTCAAAGTAGGAGGAAAGAAACCTATTTTCTCAAAATATATGAAATGTTAGAAGAATTTGATACAGCTTTAGACGAGACTGCTAAAACATTTTCTTTTTGGAACATAGAACAATTTAATTATTACAGTATCCACAGTCATCAGTTTAAAATATAGTTATGTGTGTGATGTTATGTATGTATAGTGTCATGTACACAAAAGCACAGACAGTTTCTACTTTGTACTTACTGGTCCCCTAAAAACGCTTGGAGATTACCTTGTGAAACAGTGGTTTTCATATTCGTGATGTCATCATTAGACATATCGAACATGGGAGTCCATCTTTAGAAATCTGAGCCGTATGTAATTTTATACATCTGTGTTAGAATCTCATATTCAATTTTCTACTTTTTAAAACACAGCTCCTCTTTTAGCCTTGTCATTCAGGTTGTCCCATGTTACTGTGGGTGTTTAAAAATTAAGTAATATCACTGTGGCTAATACCTCTTTGGGTGCTCCAAGTTTGGGAAATGAATGCCATCCAACTTGATGGTTGAGATTTCTTTTAAAAAATATTTGTCATTACCATTTTGCTATGAAACAGTCTTCTGGACAGAAGGCATAGCCCCTAACTTTAAAACAGTTTCTAACCTAGAGGGTGACTACTTGGCATGATCTCTGCAGGGTGGATGCAGTGATCTGCATCTTTGACAGGCGAGAGGGTGATTGTGCTGCAGTCAGTGGTGTAGCTCCCCTGGGGGCAGGATCCTGATGGGAGGTTGAATTTTATGTTGAAGAATCCCTAGACCCTCACCTTTGCCTAGCCAGTCCCCATGTCAGGAATCAACTTAAATTTAAATGGCACTTCCTTTAGGAAGCCTTCTGATCTTCTAGACTGGCTTAGACTCTGCTGTTACATATGCACAGCTCTCTTGGGTCATTTCAAGTGCTCTTTTAGATAATTCAGCAATAGCATGTCATTGGCTGTCAGTCCAGCCAGTGTAAGCCTGAGAACAGAAGCCACATCTGCCTGGCTCTTCACAGTATTCCCAGCACCTGCTTAGCAAAGGGCTTTGTTGAATGGATAAAAGGACAAAGGGGTTAGTGCTGGGGGTGGGGGCCAGGGAGCGTGTCCAGCAAGACGGTGTTTTTTGGCGCTGATGAATCATCAACTCTAACTGGAGCCTTAGTCCTCAAAATGGTTGCAGGCTTGTTTAGGAGTTAGTGTAAAGAGAAGACTAAGTCTCTGAGAAGCAACAGGTGGTTCTAGCAAAAGGATCAAAACTATTGCTTGGGCCAGTGCAAGAGAGCCAGCAGTATGGAATGGAAGAGCTGGCCCTGAACCCCAGATGTCGGTAGGGGGACTGAAAACCCCACCCTGCACACATACCGTACCTGGACTAGGTCCTGGGGAGCCCTTCACTGTCTTGCCCTCTTGGCCTGACCACCTGAATACAGATCCTTCCCATGATATAAGGAGGGGAAAGTCCTCATGCTGTCTCTGGGAGGAATGTAGGACCTCACAGCTCATAGTCTCTGAAGGACTCAGTGTAGGTTTCTTCTCTTCAGAGGTCAAGCATATGATGAGTTCAGTAGTTTGAGAGGGGAAATTCCTTCGTCTCATTTACACAGAAACTGACAAAGGAACTTTCTCCCTAAATGAGGAACTGCCTATAACTGCTCTGAGTATTATAGAACTGTATTGTTTCCTAATTAAGCACTGTTTTTACCTCTAGGAGTAGATATTAAGAAATTAGTATTTCGTAAAATACCCAGCCATTCCTCAAATTCTTTTTTTTTTTTTTTTTGAGACGAAGTCTCGTTCTGTCACCCAGGCTGGAGTGCAGTGGCGTGGTCTCGCACAGGCGCCTCCACCACGCCCGGCTAATTTTTTGTATTTTTAGTAGAGATGGAGTTTCGCCGTGTTAGTCAAGATGGTCTCGATCTCCTGACCTTGTGATCTGCCCACCTTGGCCTCCCAAAGTGCTGGGATTACAGGTGTGAGCCACCGCACCAGGCCCACCGTTCCTCAAATTCTAAGCTCCCTGAAACTCTTACCCTTAAGGTACAGTATCAACATGTTTTGAAAAGAAAGAAAAGAAAATTTTTATACTAGTGGTAAATGCCGTTTAAAGACTTAAATCCTAAAAGCTTGTATTTACTCTTATCTTAAACTTCTTTGTCACAGGTATTTTCACTGTCTGCTGTATATTCAGCATTGTACTGAGTACTTACATCGCCTCAGTTAAAATTATTTCTTTTTATTGGCCTAATTTCAGATTAACATAAAAGTACCTCACCCTTGTTTAAACCTGCATTAAATGACTTGGATTATTGTATCCAGAGTGTTCCTAGCAACACTATGTCACACATAAAGCAAAGTACATACTAGGCTTTTGTATGTGTCTTTGTCCTTGGTTCAACAGCTCAGAGATAGTAGTGTATTAGTGACTTTTATTCTGGTCTTTTAGATGTGTCTTTGTCTTTGATATGACAGCTGAGAGTAGTGGCTTTTATTCTAGTAGGATAAAATTTAGCCTTTTAGCAATAGAAATCTAAGAGATTTTAATTTTCATTTGTAAAAATAGTGCACATTTAAAATCTGAATGTCTTGCAAAGTGGTCAGGTATTTTTATTGGGTCTCTCCTCCCTCAGTTAAAAGGATAACTGATGGGTGCCAAAAAACAGTATCCCAAAGTCACCTTCAGGACGTTGTGACCTGTGTATGGCAGAGAGTAGAGCTCAGTGGGCATTTTTTCCCCCTACTTCCAAGATGATATGTTAATTACACAAGTTTGAATTGTTTGCTCTGCAACCCATTTATAATACTCTTTGGGTTCATATGCTTTTGGAGTTGTATATGTGTGTAAAGTACATAAATATATTAGATGTGGTGCAATTCTGGGTTTATTGCCTAGATGCTGTTCAAAGTTAGAAAGCCGGTACAATTTTATCCTTGGAATAGTGTTGTGATACAGAAAGGCATCTGTTTTAAGATTTTCTTTTGTATATTGTTCCTCTTATCCTTTGGATTCAAAAACGAAGTTTAGGATGGGTATACAATCCAGCAATCATAAAATAATGTATGGGGGCTTTAGATGTTTTATACTGGAAAAGCGTTGTCCTAATGTATCACTTTTTATTATCACCAGTCATCTAGGTTATTGAGTCAAACCCCATTTCAGCTCTAGTTTGGCTTTTAAAGATGCGGTTACGATTCAGAATGCTCATATAGACAGGCTCTAATCGGAAATAAACATAAATGTGTTGAGGTGGTGGGGTTGTTTAACAAAAAGCTAAAAGGTTGAAGAACTTCTTTGAGGACTAGTGCAGAATCAAGGCGACTGCAGAGAAGGAGCACTTCAGAAGGCATTAAATTTTAGTTTGAAAAACCTTCAGGAAATTCTCGAGGCTTCCAACTGATTATATTCTATTGAAAAGTAAATTTGGTTTTCTTTGTCATTTGGTAAATATTCTGATGTTTTTCTGTTTCATTTGCTTAATGAGATCATGAAGTGATTATACTTTAATTGAGGAGAATTTGGTTTGTTAACATTTTAAATGTCATCCATTTGGCTGATGTTTAAAACTCAAAATGAGCTTGAACTTTTTGTTCTTTTGCCCTACCCATGTTTGAAACTTGTGGGCTAAGAATGAATTTGAAAACTAAGGATTTCAATTTTTTTCAAAGTTAGGAAACTAACAGAAGTTATTGCAACTTAGTTTATATCATTGCTACAAGTTTTTGCTCATTTGGTAAAAAAAAATGATGCACTCAGTAAGCAAGGAAGTATCTCTTAGACTTTCTTTAGGAAGCATGTTATCTAGTTAAGCAAATAACTTAATTCCAGTAGCAGATGCCAGGCAGATCAGTTGGAGTCTAAGTGAGTGATAGAGGAAGTACTAAAGAAGGAACATTACCTCCTGGCTGGGAGTTAGGAATGCTGCATAGAATAAGTGAGTTCAGTCCTGGGCCTGAGGGATGGGCCAATTCATCTGTTTAAATCTATGACTGTAACTATCGTTACAGCTCAGCTTCCATGATAGTGTTAGGACCCCTTCCATAAAATAAAAGCATAATCAATTTGAGATAGTTTCATCCAGCAGTATCACTTCTCCCTGCTTCATATAGGTTAACTAACAATTTTATATAAAGCTTATCTTCACTTACCGAGATTGGCACCCTCTACAGTCCTAGCAGCAAGGTGTGCTGGGCCTTGGGGCCAGACGGGGCTGGCTTCAAATCCCTGCCTGACACTTATGCGCTTGAGTAGCTTACCTCTCTGAGCCCCTTTGCCCACCTATGAAATGGGTGATCATGCCTACTTTTGCATGCTGGGTTTGAAGATTAGGATTCATATATGAAAGCATATCCTTTCTCATTATACTCATTTAAAGATTAACTTGTATCTTTTCACATACCCCTTCTGAGACTTAACCAAGTTTCCTGTTCCATCAGGTTTTAGCTGTTCTGGAGTCATAGATCTATAGATGGTATCTTGCAACCTGTAATTGTTGTTGCGAACGGTTCCAGATTCTGCAGCCTAGTTTTTTAGTCAGCTGACACTGAGTGATTGTGCAGGTGGAGATCTCATGTTTCTGGTTCATGTACCCAAATCAAGCAGCCTTTTCCATTTCTTGAGCAAAAAGATTCTGATGAGAGCGAATAAAAGTTAATTGAAAGTTTATTTTGTTGTTGTTTAAATCTGCTAGGTTATCTCCTATAGTTACTAACATTTTTTTCCTCGTTATAATCATATTACTTGGCCCTTAATGTTTCTGTGATGAGGATGAATGACCCAAATGCCTTCCAAGACCAGGGAAATACACATAAATAAGGGAATAAACTGCAGACGGTGTGCACCCCTGAGAAGCAGACAGCCCAGCCTCACAGTCACAGGCTTCGTGCTGAGCTTCTGGGTATTGTTTTAAGACTGAGAACCTAGATTTACATGTGAAATGTCTGGGAAATAGTGGATATACTGTTACCTGCCTTTTTTTTTTTTTCTAAACTACTATTGTAGGCCAAACCAAATACACTGTGGCCTGGTTTGCCTTGTGAGGAGTCAGTTTCCTACCTCTGTAGTAACTCTCTTGGTGCCATGTGCAAAGGGTACATTCAAGGGTTTGCCTGAATAATTCCGTATCTTTTCACTTATGTATGGATAGTGGATGTTTTGTTTCAATCACACATAGTGATTCATAATCTTCACTGTTCATGCCAACTATCATAATTGAAAGCATGCAATTAAAGGGAAAAACAAAAGTAGGTTCTAGTTGTATTCTGCCCAGAAGTCTGACTTTGGTGTTTAAGTCTTTATTTTTATTCGAATTCCACCAGGTATTGTTCATAAGTGCACTAGTGCATCCTGCATTGTAAATTGTATATGGTTTCAGATTGGAGAATTTGTCTTAAATTACTTGAGATAAACCAAAATTAAATTGTTGAAACCCCTAAAATAACTTCTCCACACGCTATATTCATGGTTATGGTTTAACTTTCCAAAAGTGGGACTGGTAGTAGGATTGTAAAAGTGTAATCTACCTCATTTATTACTCTGCCAATAAGTAAGTATAAGCTAACTTGACTGCAATGTCCAGATAACCTCTTTCTTAAACTTATAATAAGCCAACTGAGGAAATAAATTTTAAAATGCAGCTTCTTTTTTACAACAGCAGTTTCCAGAATCTTTGCTCCAAAATACATCTTTTTTGACGTACAGCTTGTCAAAATGGGTATCGACCTTTCCATAGGATATTAAGTAGGACAGAGGAAAGAAGGGGTGGAAGTGGCACTGCTGACTGATCCTTTCTACAGCTTTCCATATTATGCATATGAACACTTATTTTGTGCTGCACTGTAAGCAAATGTGACTGACTGGAGTTACTATGGATCCTTTACAGACTTCACGTTTCCCTGCCTTTTTCTTCTGGAGGTCACGCTGAAAACAAGTCTGGAAGAATGTTAATTTTTCTCACCTTTATTTTCAATAGGTGGAATACATGTTGGTATCTTTTGATCATGAAAATAAAAAAGTCCGGTTGGTCCTGTCTGGGGAGAAAGTTCTTGAAACTCTACAAGAGAAGGGGGAAAGGACAAACCCAAAGTAAGCTCTCATATGCTGATTTAGTGTTTCTGAAACTGCTAAAACTACTAGAATGGAGAGTTTTTTCTCAGTTATTGGAGGCAGGGTAGCATAACAGTTAAGAGTATAGGCTCTGGTTTCAGGTTGACAGAGTTTCAAATCATGGTTCCTTTACTCAATAGCTGAATAACCTTGGGCAAGTTACTTAACTGTTCTGTGCCTCAGTTCTCTCATCTGTAAAGATAATAGCAATACCTACCTAAGGTGTTGGAATTAAGTACATTAAATATGAAGGATTTTGTACAGTAAACTAAATATAAAGCCTGTTTTTTATTAAAATATTTTTGGGAAAAAATGTATTGTGGAAGTGTATAACTGGGATCACAAACCATGGTGCAAGATATAACTTGCAGATGGGTTTTGTTGGCTGGCATGATTTTTGTTTGTTTGTTTGTTTTTTGAGATGGAGTCTCGCTCTGTCACCCAGGCTGGAGCGCAGTGGTGCGATCTCGGCTCACTGCAAGCTCTGCCACCTGGGTTCACGCCATTCTCCTGCCTCAGCCTCCCGAGTAGCTGGGACTACAGGTGCCCACTGTCACGCCCAGCTAATTTTTGGTATTTTTAGTAGAGATGGGATTTTGTCATGTTAGCCAGGATGGTCTCCATCTCCTGACCTTGTGATTCACCTGCCTCAGCCTCCCAAAGTGCTGGGGTTACAGGCATGAGCCACCGTTCCTGACCTGGCACGTTTTTAAGATATTCCTGTATTTAAGGAGAGAGACCGGGGAGGGGGAAGGGGAGTATATCCTCCTCTGTTCATTTTCTACTCATTCGTTTTGGGGAAGCTGCGTTTGAGTTTGGAGGGCAGCACTGAATTGAAAGAACCCTTAAGGCTTCATCTTCTCTGCAGAGTAGGTTAGTTTGTCCCGGACAGTGAATGCTCTGTGTGCATTTTCAGTTATTTATAAAGATTTTGGGTCAGGCACGGTGGCTCACACCTGTAATCCTAGCACTTCGGGAGGATGAGGCAGGCGGATCACTTAAGGCCAGGAGTTTGAGACCAGCCTGGCCAACATGGCAAAACCCCATCTCTACTAAAAATACAAAAATCAGCCGGGTGTGGTAGTGCACGCCTGTGATCCCAGCTACACGGGAGACTGAGGCAGAAGAATCACTTGGACCAGGGAGGCAGAGGTTGCAGTGAGGCAGAGGTTGCAGTGAGCCGAGATCGTGTCATTGCACTCCAGCCTGGGTGACAGAGTGAGACTCTGTCTCAAAAGAAAAAAATTTTGGACCCAATACTTGTTGACCCTTATGTAGTTGAATAGCTATGGAAAAGTAATAATCACTGAGAACTATGAAGGAGTTCTTAGCTTCATTTATACCTAATGGTTTCTACACTTTTAAAGCAACTTTAAAAACTTAAAAATTGAGCAGACTATAGCAGAAGAATAAGATGGAACTAAATTATTTCTCCTCCATAGCCATCCTACCCTTTGGAGACCAGAGTATGGGAGTTACATGATTGAAGGGACACCAGGACAGCCCTACGGAGGAACGATGTCCGAGTTCAACACAGTTGAGGCCAACATGCGAAAACGCCGGAAGGAGGCTACTTCTATATTAGAAGAAAATCAGGCTCTTTGCACAATCACTTCATTTCCCAGGTTAGTTCCTATATTAACATGCCCCAGCAGATCTCTCAGAGATACAGGTAATGAAAAGAGCGAGTCATAACCCAGGCATTCCACCCTACAATCCCCTGTTCCACCCTACAGTGTATACAGACAGTTTATCTTTTATATGCTGCGCTTGATAGACTCTGTAACAGTAGAGCTGCAGGCACAGTTGCATGCCAGCTTCTGTCAGCTGAGGTGGCTGCACCGTGGTGAGCACACTCAGTGGGGCTCAGTGGGAAAGACCAGGATACTGTGATGACGGACCAGCAGTGTGGCCATGTCTGCCGCAGGCGAGGGTGGAGGGAGCAGCATGCCTGCCACCCAGTTCTGACTCTGTAAGCAGTAGCCAAAGCTTCTGGAATACTATCCCCTGGTGACTGTGATGGTTGTGCCCTCATGCACTTTCAAAAGGGAGCATTTACCTACTAGCATATGGCGGCTTCAGTGGCAGATCGGAGGGTCTGTGGTGCACCCAAAGCACTGTCGATACCGATACTCTGTGAACAACATGAGTCGTTAGGTCCTTGCATATTGTCCTGAAAAGGAGATTTAGGATTTGTCGTCAAATCTAGTTATGACCAGAAGTACATAGAAGTAAATAGTGAAATTATGTTCTTCACTTAGAATGAGGTACATGAATATCATATGTATTATACATAGAACCCCTATGTAAAAATATATTTCTGCCAAAGCATGAATGTGATTTATCTATGCTAGATGTCTGTCAGATTGTGACAGTATACTTGGCTCTTCAAAGTTCAAAGGAACTCTGGGGGTTGGTATCCATGGTGGAGAGAACACTTTGAACTATTTTTATACCTTTCCTCTGATAAATGTCCATCAGCCATTCAGGGTCATATCATTGGCCTCAGAGGGGCATTTAAATGGGAATTTTATTGTTTTTTATATCTCTATTGTAACATCTAAATAGTTGAAAACTTATTTAAGCCAGCCATCTAACATTTATAGAAATGTCTCTATTTCTGTGATACCTTCATTCTGTATGTATAGGCCACTTCTCTCTCCCCACCAGAAGGAAAATCCCAGCTGGGTGAGGGTGGACAGATTTGTTTTGATTAGAGTGGGCACGTTTCTTCGACCTAATGTTGGAAAGAGGAGGTGAAAAATCACTGGCCCAGCCATTCACTCAGACACTTGAGTGCCTGCTGCAGGCAGAATGGGCATGCTCTCATGAGTGAGGATGGACAGATCTGTCTCTGTGGAGCTGGGGGGACGAAGGACAATCAAATACCCATAGATTCAATACGTGTCAAAGTGGGGCCATGCTAGGAGGTGGAGATGAGGAGCAAAGAGTACAACCTGGGTATCCAGTGGACCCTGGTGGGTGGAGGGAGAGGGGGTGGCATGTCCAAGATTCCAGGAGGAGTGAAATAGGAATGGGGAGTGGAGGAAAGTCTTGGGGAGCGGAGGAAAGTCTTAGGGAGGGGAAGCAGTGTGTGTAGAAGTCCTAGGATGAGCCAAGCAAGCGGGGACTTCCTGGGAACTAGAAGAAAGCAAGCTGGCCAGTGTGACTAGGAGGCTGAGGAGAAAGTGCAAGTATGGGGTAAAGGGAAGCTGGCAGGTAATTGGCAGGCAGGTCAGGTTAACCACAAATTTTAGTTGTTCTCCTAAAAACAGTTGGAGGCCTTGGGAAGGCTGGGTTGGGCGAATGGCATCCCCTTTTTGCTTTGCAGCCCTCACTTGGGCTGTAGGTGCCAGGGCTTACTAGGAAGTGAGTGAGCGAGCTGCCTGTGGAGAGACAAGGGCTGCCTGGATGCTGGTGGGTGCTGGTGATAGGAAAAGTGTGTGGTTTAAAAGATGGCAGAGTCGGTGAACTGCTGGGAAGAGAAGACACATCAAGGCTTTTGCTATAGGTCGTTGTCCTGAAAACCTTAGAATACTAGAGTAGAGGCCAAGGAGTAGGTTACAGATGTTAAATGACAACTTCTAGTAATACCTTATATTACTAGAATGTAATACCTTATATTTTCCTTTTTTTCCCCCTTAACATTAAGAGGGTTGTACATTTCACTTAGCAAATTAAGAAAGTGGGAGGGGATTTGTAACACAAACCAGAACTGTTTTATATATTAAAGCTGAAGAATATATAGGATTGATGGGCAGTGGTGTTTCCTTCTGGGCCAGAAAATAAAGTTTTGGGTTAAACCTAATATGTCCCTTACCTTGAGAATGGTTCCGTATGGGATAGTTGCCTTTTTAAAAAAGATTTAGCATGCGCTAAATGCGTGGGCATGGTGGCTCACACCTGTAATCCCAGCACTTTGGGAGGCCAAGGCAGGCAGATCACCTGAAGTCAGGAGTTCGAGACCAGTCTGGCCAACATGGTGAAACCCCATCTTTACAAAAAAATACAAAAATTAGCCACGTATGGTGGTACGTGCCTGTAATCCCAGCTACTCGGGAGGCTGCGGCAGGAGAATCGCTTGAACCTGGGAGGCGGAGGTTGTGAGCCGAGATTGTGTCACTCTGCTCCAGCCTGGGTGACAAAGCAACCCTCCATCTCAAAATAAATAAATAAATAAAAATGAAAAGATTCAACATCTTAAGTCATTGTGAAGGGAGAGTTGAGACAGAGGAGGAATAAGCTTTATTCTAAAAACCCATAATTTTGAAAAAATTATATGTATAATTTTTTTATACCCTGTCCATATAGGAAGGTATTTTGGGACTTGAAACAATAATTATTAGTTATTTAGTGGTTAGAAGCCTCCCTATACATCCACAGTGAATGATAAAGTTTTGTTGTAGTGTAGGATCAAGAGAGAAAGGGGTGCTCTGGTTCTTAAGTGTAAACAGGGTGACTTTCTTTATAAAGATGCAAAGCTCTATAGTGTGGAACTGTATTCCAAAACAGTAACCATGTGACTATTTAAATTTAAAATTAAAATTATATAAAATGAAAATTATAGCTCCTGATGTGACTGAGGAACTAGCCTCATTTCAAGGGCTCAGCAGCCATGTGGTTAGTGACTACCACTTTGTTTTGGATAGTAGAGATATTAAACATTTTTATCACTCCAGAAAGTTCTGTGGGACAGCACTGGTCCAAAATGAAGCAGTGCCATAGGTGTCCGAAGATGCAAGTTCTGATTCTACCTTCTCCCTGCCACACAAACACATTCTCATTCTCTCTTCATCCAATCTGATTCTGGTGAGCAAGGAATCCCCTTAGATTTAAGTTTGTTACTCTCCCGAAGGACTATTCCTAAGGTTGTCGGCTCATAGTAAATAATGCACATAGCTTCAAGAATTCTCAAGAACCCTTGTAGCTGGGAACTGTTTTCTAGAGAAGATCACTACCTTCAGTTGTTCACAAGGTGGATATGGGCAGCCAACACATACTTTATTTTATATTAAGAAAAGGTAGGGGTTACAAATAAGGCATGGATGGCCAGGTGTGGTGGCTCACGCCTGTAATCCCAGCACTTTAGGAGGCCAAGGCAGAAGGATTACTTGAGCCTAGGAGTTCAAGACCATTCTGGGCAACATAGTGAGACCACATCCCTAAAAAAAAAAAAAAAAAAAAACATGTGGGCACAGTGGCTCACGCCTGTAATCCCAGCTACTCAGGAGCCTGAGGCAGGAGGATGACTTGAGCCCAGGAGTTCAAGGCTACACTGACCTATGATTGCACCACTGCACTCCAGCCTGGGAGACAGAGCAAGACCCTGTCTCAGAAAAAAAAAATAATTTTTTTTTAAAAAGATATGAGCTAGTCTTGACCCTCAAGCCAAAAGTTTCTTCCCACTGATTTAAAACTCCTCCCTTGTTTGGCTTTCACTTAGTCTTTGTCCTCCCTCACAGCACATGTAATATATTGACCTCAAATTCCTAACTTGGAAAAACTGGGGCCATCACTAAAAGTGATGTGGAATTTGAGCTTTACACTTAGGAATAAATATGGAGCTTCATTTTTCTGTGTTGAAAGTAGAGCACCTTAAGTAAGAGAAAAGAGTTGGGTTTCAGACTTCAGAGGGTGATCTCAGGGGTAGATGGGGAGACCTGCAGAGATACTCCCTAATCTTGAGGGATTTATGAGGTGACCTACAGAGGCAAAAAACAGGCTCCTTCCAGATTCAGAGCCTACCGGGAAGTGGGAGGCAGTGGTGCCATGCAGGGGGTCCAAAGATAATCTGAGAGTTTAGAGATGGAAAAGGAAGACACCTCATAGGCCATGTAGGGGGACACCTGTCACCCATGACAGCTGATGTGACCAAGGGATATGACTTCTGTGCTGTCAGTCCTTTCTATTAGATGAAGAGATGGAGAGGACCCGAGTAAATGCTGTGTGGATCGTGAGTGAGTGGAGACTTGGATAAAGTTAGTAGTGGGCTGGAATTAAAAGAAGGTCCTTGTGAGCAAGAAGTGTGGGGAGTGGTTGTAAAGGGGCACAGTATTTACACAACATTTGTTTTGTAAACACAAAACCCTCTGAAAAGGGGATACTAGAAATGAGGTGTCTTTAGCAGGTGCAGCGATGGCAAGACTGCACACAATTAATTCCTGAAAACAAATCCCATCTATTTAGTTCTTCAATTTGTTGTAGATTAGGCTGTCCGGGGTTCACACTGCCCGAGGTCAAACCCAACCCAGTGGAAGGAGGAGCTTCCAAGTCCCTCTTCTTTCCAGATGAAGCAATAAACAAGCACCCTCGCTTCAGGTGAGTATGGCTTTGTGTTGAAATGCAGATGCCCTTCACTAGACCCCTGACTTCTGAGAGTATAGTGTTTCTGTCTAGAAATCCTTTTTGAGCATTAACTGAGTTTTGGCTGTCCTCCTAAGTAACCAGAGAAGACAGCAGATGTGCACCTGTTCACATCTTCACTACCCCCAGGCTCCTTGGTTGTTGATGCGTGCACCAGGCTTGTCAGTTCTCCAAGTCATCACAAGTTATTAGCTGAGCCACTGACCTCTTTTAATGAGGAGATTATTTTCAGTCCTAGATCTGTAAATGCCTACTGGGATTTTTTTTTTTTCTTTTAGTCATTTCTACTTTTTTTCCCTCTATCTAACCATCAGTATCTGTGATCTGCCCATCTTACTCTATATAACTTATAAAATACCTGATATATATAATAAGCACTCTCTTCTCTTCCATTAACTTCGAGTTCTGTTGGTTTGTCATTCGATTCTGAGGTTTTAAGTTGCTTTAAGGCTGTCACTAGTCTGATCTTAACTTTATACAATGCATGCTCATCTGTCACCCTGAGCCTAGGCTCCTGACCCACAGTGGCAACATGGAGACTTCTCAGCATTCATTACTTTTAACAGGCCCGCACGTTTGCTATGTGTAGAGCCTTTTGGGGAAGACAGATATTTGTAGACATAGTTTCTAACTTCATATGTTGTCATGTGTTTAAAGGAAAATAAAAATAATTCAGCTGCTCAAGAAAAGATAGATTATAACAGATGTCAAAAGACGCACCAGAAATCCTTCTTGGAGAAAGTAAGGTGCTTCTGACTGAGGGGATCAAAGCAGGCTTCATGGAAGAAGTGGCATTTAGGCTGAATCTATAGCAGCACTGCCCATAGAAACATGTAATTGTAAATGTTCTCATAGTCACATTAAAGTAAAAACCAGATGAACATAATTTTATATTTTATTTAACCCAATATGTCCAAAAATGTTATTTGAACCATGTAATCCTTTATTCACAAGTAATTTCATGTTTTTTTGGTACTACGTCTTCAAAATCTGGTGTATATTTTACTCTCACAGCACGTGCATGTTTTAATTAAGACAAGCCATATTTCAAGTACTCAGTGGCCACAGTGTGCCTGGTAGCTTCTGGACTAAACAAGCATGAGTCTGGGGGATAAGGATTAATTCTGCAGATTTGAAGGAGGGAGGAACCAAGTTATTGGGGCTCCAGAGATGCCTGGGCAAAGTGGGTACTAAAGTTTGACCAAAGTCTTTGGAGTTAATTTGGGACATGTTGGAAACAGTGAAAGCAGACCATGGCAGACTTTGAACACCTGAATTGATTTGGTAAGTTAAGGGAGCCGTGGGAGCAGGGTTTGAGCGGGAGACAGAACAGCATTCTTGAGCAGGAGCCAAAGAATTGATACTAATGCAAAACCTTTCATCAGAAAGTTCCCTTATAGTATCTTGACTCAGATACGTTATCTGTTGAGTTGTCTTAGAGAACTAATCTGAGGTATGATTTCATTCCACTTACTTGTGTGTAATCAAATTCTTCTTTTACACGATGACTGTTAGGTGACCAATTTATGACGTTTGGTTGTCTGTTTTAGTACCTTAACAAGAAATATCCGACATAGGAGAGGAGAAAAGGTTGTCATCAATGTACCAAGTAAGTCTACTGAGAGGTGGTGGGGTGGGAGAGAGACATGTTGAATTGTTGTTTAATCCTGAATTCTAAACCATTTTTATTTTTGTATTTTTATAATACAGTATTTAAGGACAAGAATACACCATCTCCATTTATAGAAACATTTCCTGAGGATGATGAAGCTTCAAGGGCTTCTAAGCCAGATCATATTTACATGGATGCCATGGGATTTGGAATGGGCAATTGCTGTCTTCAGGTATTGTTTCAAACATACAGAGAGGCAAAGTGTTCCATCCATTTCTGTTTTTTAGCTTCTTTATATATGTATGTTTCCTGTTCCAAAAATCACATTTTAATGAGGTTGAAATGGTAGCTGGTATGCCTTTCTGAAAAACAGTGAAATTATATTAGCAAATTCATTGGTAGCTGTCTATGACTAATCGTTCTACAGACTCTGTGGTTGACCACAAAGGTATACACAGTATATATACCTTTATAACTATAATTTCAGTTAACTTAAAATGCAATATATTCTGTCATTGTTTCTCTTCTCTTTTTATATGCCTAGTTTTTACTGCCATCTTGTGACAGGCTAATGAGGTGGCTTCAATATTGTTCCAAACTCTGAAAATGAGCTCTGATGGAAGTATTCCAATGATTTTGTGATCCAAGGGATTTGTGCAAAACTGTCTAGAGGTATAAAAAGAGTAAATAACTTAGCAGCTTGTGTTTGTCTTGCCCCTGAGTGAAGTATACAGGAGCCTGTCTCTGTTTACCCATTAAAAAATTTTCCTGGATCTGTTTGAATTATGGTGCCCCTGGCAGTGAGTGTCCAAGCACGCTCAAGACCGGAATGGAAGAGCATGGAACCTGTCAGGTGGCCACACGCAAGCCTGCAGTTGGGTTTTGGCTCTGTCACTACTCAGGTATTTGGGCAACTCCCTTTACTTCTTTTGGCTCAGGTTTTTTGTCATTTGAAAGAAGGGCTGATATTAAGTCCCCTTCTAGATCTGACTCTAAGCTAATATTTATTTTATTGCCTTAACTAATGGAAGTAAAAGAGAGAGGCTGCTTGTTATTTAATGTCCAAGGAAATTTTATCCAGTTCTGATTACTTCAGCTGATTAAAAACAGCGTCCTTAGAGGCGCGGGGCCGTGCAGAGCCTGGACCCATTAAGACCCTTCTGAGCCCCCAGCATGACTTCTCTCAATGCAGAGGCCCAGAACCCAGCCTTCCTTCACCTCAGACAGCTGCAGCGTGTACACGCATTTCTTGCGCATATATCTCTGGTCTGTTTATTTTCAAAACTAAATATAATCCAAATTGAATGCTAGAATCAGATTTTTCCGTTCTGAATGTATTTAAATAACATGACTGAGGATAATTTCTTTCTGTTTTCTTGACATTTATAGGTAGTATAAAATATGTGACTTCCAAATAAACATAAACCATCACACTTCACGAAAAAAGAGATTTTTCAACTTTTAACTGCATATCTGTTTTCTTATCTTAATTACAAGTATTTCTAAAGAAAACCATTAAGTTCTAAAGCTTACAGTGCATGGTTTTAGAATTGTGTAAGTGCTGTTAGCGTATTGATTGCCTTTTCTTGGTTTAATATTAAACCAGGGTGTTCTGCCAAGGACCGCATAGTTTCTCTGATATAGTTCCAAAGGGATTTCTTTCCACTGAAACACTGTATGTATACCCATAAATGTTTCCTAGTGGTAGATGATCAATATTTTTGTTGCTTGTAGATAGAACTTTTCCATCCAGTGTAAGCTTTGTCATGGGTGTCGGTTAAGTTTTCTTTTTCCCAGTGACATGTACATGTACAGTTTCACTACGCCACTTAAATCATTAGCACAGATAAAGCATTTCATGTGTGGCACATGAAATGAATTTTGCCAGTTCACCGCCAGAATCCCTGCTTTATATCTCTTCAGTGGAACGCTAAAACAACTTCTTTCCCAAGTACACTGATTTGATCTGTACAAATTATATGAATGTATTAAATTATCACGTGTGCCCTGAAGCTGTGTACATCTATTATGTATTATTAGAGAGATGGGGAAAAAAAAGAAACTACTTATTACAGTAAAGCAGAAAAAATAGTTTTAAAGTAGTTTTTTAAGGCTAATGGAAGACTTACTGTATAAAACAAAAAGCATTTTAACCACATTCAAATTCTTGACTGTTTTGGGGCTTTTCAGGAATCACTTAAAAAGCACCAAGTTCACAACCTGGCGCGGTGGCTAATGCCTGTAATCCCAGTACTTTGGGAGGCTGAGGTGGGCAGATCACTTGAGGTCAGGAGTTTAAGACCAGCCTGGCCACCATGGCAAAATCTCGTGTCTACTAAAAATACAAAAATTAGACGTGGTGGCATGTGCCTGTAATCCTAGCTACTAAGGAGTCTGAGGCATGAGAAACGCTTGAACCTGGGAGGCGGAGGTTGCAGTGAGCCAAGATTGTACCACTGCATTCCAACTTGGGGAACAGAGCAAGTCTTTGTCTCCAAAAAAAAAGCACTAAGTTCATGACAGGTTATGAGAGCCCCCCACCCTCCCAAAGTCATGTGACTTCAAATCTGGGTTGTAGATAAAGTTTAGATTAGATGTTTAGGTTTCGAACATATATCTTCCTTAGTTCCTCCCTCCACCCCCAGCCCCACCCCCATCAGCTTCCTGGCAGCATTGTGCACCTCCTTTATATGATGCTTTAAAAGGACACTAGAAGCCCAAATTACTCATGTATTCATAGCATTTTAAGGTATAAGAACTTTTTTTCCTTCCATTAAAGCCATTATCCACAGTGATGTCCTATTTAATTTGATGATTGCATATCAGCCCTAGAGTAAGAAAGCTAATTACTAAAGGTATTTAAAATAACTAAGTCACTTCACTGTTGTATACTTCTGGGGTTGGATTTCCCAGGATTCACCTACGAATTATGTATTGTGTACTAGGCCATCTAAGAGAAGCCAGTTGAAAACCTGGAAAGAAAACCTGCCTCTCATAGTATCTTTTTAAAAACAAAAATGACACACACTAAAATACCTAAGAGTAACACAAAAAAGAGATAAAAAAACTAAGAGAAGCATGTTCAAAATAATTCTTTAGTCAAAATACTTAGGAAACATGTAGTTTTTTGTTTTTTATTTTTCTTTAAATCTCAATGCCTTGTCAGTTGGCCTTTGGGATCCCTGTCTTTCAGGTTTCTCACCATACCTTTGACTTTATGTTTTCCTCTTTAGCACCCTCTTGTTTTTTTTTGTTTTTTTTTTTTCAAGATTCTCGTTTGTTAAGCACTAACCAGGTGTCAGACACTGTCCTGCACACTTGGGATAGAGAATGGGAAGAAAGATCCCCGCCCTTCTGGAGCTTCCACTTCAGCAAATAAGTGCATGAAGACTTTGCGTGCCAGCTCCCATTTCCTCACTGCTCGTGTAATTCATGCCATACGCAAAGTGATTTCCAAGTTCCCACCTCTTTGCAGCAACTCCCCTTGGTTCGGTTATCAGTGACCTAATTGCCAACTCTTATCAATCTTTGTCTGCTTTAACCTTTGAAACACTTATTCTTTGGTGCCCATGACACAGCTTTTCTCCGTGTTGAATTAATTATTATTATTAAACTAGTAATGCCTAGTTAATATAGTCTCCACACTGACATGAAATGCGATTAGAATTGAGCAGGCAAACTTGAGTCCCCAGTAGACGTTGTCTGCTGTGGAAAACAAAGTTGAGATCTAGCTGAAACCACTGGAACTAACAAGTTGAGATTGTAACAGTCAAATACTCACTTAGCTGCTGTTATTTCAAGTCTTCAACACTGAAATTATTTCGTGTTCCAACACTAAATTCAAGCTGTCATTATTGAATAACACGAAAATCAAACTGTCGTTACTGAATAACAACAACAGAGGAGATTAAAACTGTTGCCAACTTGCAGTTATTACTAATGTGCTAACACAAACACATTTGTGTTCCTTGTCTCTTCTACCCTCTTGGAAAAAAAAGCAGGTCTTTTTTTTGTTGTTTTTGGTTTCTGTTGGGTAACAAAGAATTTATGCTCACCAAGTTATATGATCTTTTTCTCTGCCTAACTCTGAAGTGTCCTACCTACCCTCCTTGTGCAGGCTTCCTGGGTGATCTCCCCATCTTCAGGACATTGTCTGAGCCTACTCCCCAGGTATTTCTACAACTCAGATTTTTCTTCTGAGCACCAGCCCTGGAGACCTAGCCACTTAGAGGACCTCTTTTTCTGTCTGTTCTCTTGGCCTCATAAGTCCGTCACGTCATGACACCTCTTTATCTCTAACCTCTGAACACCCAAACCAAAACCTAAGCCATCCCCTACTCTCAGTCTCCCCTTTTGCACCAGTGCCTGCTACTTTGACTTTAGTATCACTCTCCCCCACATCCTTCCTCAGCCTTTTCCTTGACAGGTGCAGTATTTTAACTGCTTCCCTGTCTTTCTAGTCTTGCCCCCTTCCAAGCTCTTCACCATACTGCCACCAGTGAAGTTTGAAAACAATAGTTGTCCAGGTGCGGTGGCTCACGCCTGTAATGCCAGCACTTTGGGAGGCCGAGGCGAGCGGATCACGAGGTCAGGAGATCGAGACCAACCTGGCTAACACGGTGAAATCCCGTCTTTACTAAATATACAAAAACAAAATTAGCCGGGCGTGGTGGTGGGCACATGTAGCCCCAGCTACTCGGGAGGCTGAGGTGGAAGAATGGCGTGAACCCAGGAGGCAGAGCTTGCAGTGAGCCGAGATTCCACTGCACTCCACTGCACTCCAGCCTGGGCGACAGAGTGAGACTCCATCTCAAAAAAAAAAAAAAAAAAAGGAAAGAAAGAAAAGAAAAGGGAAGGGAAGGAAAGCGAAAGGAAGGGAAAGGAAACAATAGTTAACAGGTCCAGATCCCTTTTGCATCCCTCACTAACTGAAGGGATAGGAAGGCAACAAGCCAGTAGAAGAGAAAATGCTTTGCTAAAGGTCATTGTATGTCTGTGTCTTATTTTTCTTTTTTGACTACTTAATCTTATTTCACTTAGGACTTTGGTTATTTATATTAGTTGCCTACAGGCAGTGGAACATAATTAAATACCATTTTCTAGTTAACTTCACCTAAGACAACTTTTAAACAAAACTCTTGCATTAAATGTTGCCATTAATGAAGCATTGTTAACTTGCCCCTCTCTCCCCAGCACCTTCCTTATCTGATTTCACTGCTTGGGGAGCATGCTAATGATTCCTTGGTGTTAATAACTTTGCAATTCTTAAACAGGTGACATTCCAAGCCTGCAGTATATCTGAGGCCAGATACCTTTATGATCAGTTGGCTACTATCTGTCCAATTGTTGTAAGTATACCTCTTATTTTAAATACTACTTCGTAGGAAATAAGATAGCATATGCAGAATTTACTGATGGTGTGCTATTTAAGTCTAGTTAAGACCTCAGTCAGAGATGGACTAATATAAGTAGTATGCAGGTTTAGGTATAATGAACTGAGAGTCTACACCGTAGAAGTTTACTGTTGCTAGTACAACACTGATTTGTTAAACGTCAAGTTTGAATGTGGCCATTTTCCCTCTCCCATACTTCATGTCCTCACGTTAGAGAGAGGATGATTTAAGTGAATCAAACCCAAGGAACTGGATTCTTCCTGGTATATTTCACTGTAAGATAAGCACAGGTACATGTGGTGGAGCTCTGTATGGGTTGCATAAATTGATTATTTTTTATCAGAAATATAACTGCATGGAGCTTGTTTTAGCATGTAAGTGACACTTTGAATTTGCAGCTGACTTTTCTTTGTTTTTAGATGGCTTTGAGTGCTGCATCTCCCTTTTACCGAGGCTATGTGTCGGACATCGATTGTCGCTGGGGAGTGATTTCTGCATCTGTGGATGATAGAACTCGGGAGGAGAGAGGACTGGAGGTGGGAATTATTGTTTCTTAATAGCCCTTTTAAATCAAGCAGGTAAAAATGGATCTTTTGTAACTACTTGCAATTTCAGGATGTCTCCCTGAAATTTTTATCTGAAGTGAGGAAAAAGATTTGGTCTAGGTGAGGAGTTAATTTTTATCATATGTTGATGTCTGTATTTGTTTTAGCTTCATTTAAAATTAGTAGTGCCATTTTTCTATATTTTGGAAGTACTGATGGCTGTTTTTACCAAAAGGCTTTTTGGTGCCACATGAGTGTTTTGTATATGGTGCTTTCTGCTGTGGAAAGTATATTTGTGTCAGAGATTCTTTTTTCATGTAAAAGGTTAGGCATTGACTAATAAGGGTGAGATGGCACCTCTTGTTTGCATGTTGAACTGTAAAGTAACCCTTGCACCTCTCCAGCAAGGGGTGTGCCTCAGAACCACCCATGGAAATCTTTAAAAATAGACACCGAGACCCTATCCTAGACCTACTAAATAAGAATCTCTAGGATGGGACCTGAACAGGGTGTTTTAAAGGAGTCCTCGTAAGTGTTTTTGATATTCTTAACCAGGGCTATACTACTGCTGCTCTGGTCTTCATGTAATTGTTCATAAATTGTTGAACATGCTTTCTAAGTAGAAATAAACTTTAAAGGATAAATTATTTTGATAGGTTTATCTTACATTATAGACTTATTTATTTATTTGCTTTTAACCTTAGCATTTATTTTCCCTAGCTTAATAAAAATGAAAGTGATCTACTTTTAAAAGAAAAAAGTATATTTAAATCATACTAGAAAAAAAGGGTATTTAAATTACCTTCAGATTTTAAAAAATATAATTTTCCTTAATACTTTTTAGGGCTCACTAACTTTTTTTCTGTATCTTATGTTGAGGTTTTTATATAATTATCATATATAAAAATATATTATTTTCAACTCATTTTATATAGCATATTCATTTATATATATATTTTTAATCTTTAGCCATTGAAGAACAGTAACTATAGGATCAGTAAATCCCGATATGACTCAATAGACAGCTATTTATCTAAGTGTGGTGAGAAATATAATGACATCGACTTGACGATAGATAAAGAGATCTACGAACAGCTGTTGCAGGAAGGTGGGTTCCCACTGCATCTTTCTGGGTTTATTGTACGCCTTTAGTTCTTCAAAGCTCTTATACACTTTTTTGCTGACTCCTGGTCTGGTTTCTATTTTTAGTGTGAAGTCTTTAACTTTCCTTATGAGGCTGCTTGTTCCTAAAGTTTCAGGTTCCAAATACTTGTGAGATCTTCTCGACTTTTAGCAAAAGGAGCTTACTTTGGAGGTCTGTGTGTAGGTACACACCAGTGCCCCAGCAGGCATTGTGTAAGTAGTGAATAAAACGCTGACATTTCTGCAGTGTCCGCAGGATAAAATACTGGGCGAGGTGAGGATACTAACCAAACCAGCTATTTCAAGCTTCTAGACACCCTTTCTTCAAACTTCCTGAGCTATCCTGTCATCTTTCTGGACTAAGAGGAAGTGGTATCTCCTGCTTTGCAGTGAGTTCCCATATGATCTCTCTTTGCAGGCATTGATCATCTCCTGGCCCAGCATGTTGCTCATCTCTTTATTAGAGACCCACTGACACTGTTTGAAGAGAAAATACACCTGGATGATGCTAATGAGTCTGACCATTTTGAGGTATCTCCTCAGTTTTGTTTTTATTTATTTATTTATTGACTTCTGAGAGTCTAGAATCCTCTGTTTTATATGCATTTCACTTCACAAACCAACATGGGGAGGCAGTTTTCTGTACCTGTGAAGAATACAAAAGAAATTTCGTAACTTTCATTTACCCAGTGCAGAAAAGAACTTGAACAAAAGAAAAATTGGTTTCAAGTACTCTTATTTTACGATTCTTACTGTTTATCTCACTTATTATATTTTTTTGTTGTTGTTCAGTATTTTCTTATTTGCCTAGTGGTGAAAAATTCATACACTACACAAAAAATAACCTCATCAGTTATTTCAGTGCTTCAGACATACCACCTTTTTTTTTTTTTTTTTGTAGATAGGCTTCTCGTAGGCTTATTTCTGTGTCATGCTATATGTAGACATTAACATATATACCTTTTGAAATACCACTTATATCCCCTATCTTTCCCCCACCAAACTCACAAAAGATATAAATCCTTCCAGTCTTGCCATCAGATCCCAAGATGGTTAGGGCCAAGAAAGAACTCTCTCTCCATGTCTTGAGAAACAGCTACCCTTCTTAGGCTCTGGGGTCATTGAAGCAGCAGCATTCCCAGGAGAGGAGGAAGAAAGGAAACAACTGTTGTGTGACAGGGTTCTCAGATGAAAGTGTCCAGTGTCACCTGGAATGGCAGGCTGCCTCCTAAAACTCTCAGGGATGAAGGTGGGGGCCCCGTGGCTCTTCAGCTGCTGCCCCCTAGGTGGGAGGTAGGGAGTAGGAGCTGGGTGGGATTAAGCTTGCAGGGATAGGGCCTCTAGCTTTTGTTAAACACTTGCTGTTTTGTTTTCCTGAAAGAGCACACTCCAAGAAAATCTTAAATTGTACCTTTTTGTCTTTGTCAGTTGAAGAAATTTGGTATGGACAGTGAGCAGTCTTCTTTCCTAATTAAATATCAGATCATCTTAATATTTTCCTGGATGTATGAAAAGTTGGTTTTCTTCTGTGCTTTTGTATCATAGAATATTCAGTCCACAAATTGGCAGACAATGAGATTTAAGCCCCCTCCTCCAAACTCAGACATTGGATGGAGAGTAGAATTTCGACCCATGGAGGTAAGACACATGCATCAGCAAGAACTGATTCAAAAGTACTCTTTCGCCAGCTGTTCATCACCCTTCTGATGGTGCTATCAGAAGGCTCTTAAATATAAAATAAAAATTAAGTGTGTGCATAGTAACAAGTCAGTCCAAGTTATGGAGGGTTGATTTCTGAGAATAGATGTGGGCAAAGGGCTTCCAGACCCAGATGGGGAATTAGGAGATGGCTTGGGAATGACATGATCTAAGGAGGGGCCTGGGTCAGGGAAGAGCACGTTTGTGGAGTTGGTTCGTAACTTCTCTGAGCTTCTGCTTGTCTAGGTGCAATTAACAGACTTTGAGAACTCTGCCTATGTGGTGTTTGTGGTACTGCTCACCAGAGTGATCCTTTCCTACAAATTGGATTTTCTCATTCCACTGTCAAAGGTAAGGATATGTTTCTTTATGGTGATGGGTATAGATCTATCTGTAGATATATTTATTTATATATGCTGTTTTTTTACAACCTGATTTCATTTGGAATTGTTTACCCTTTGCAACAAAATGTTTCTCCATCAGCCCTATTCTTTATTTTCTTTTAAACCTAAGCTTAATTTCTAGACGCTTTCCATTCAAGATGATTGATGGTTCTAGAAGTAGTCCCACACATTGATTTTATCCACTACAAAATCCCAGGTTGATTACAATGTTAAAATTAGGATGGGGAGGGAAAGTGTAAATGCTGGAATGCCGGGAAAAGTATTCTCAGTAGAACTGAACTTGAGATGTTTCTGAAGAATTTGGATGGGATTGGACTGTCAGAAAAACAAATTGGAGTTCATCAGCCCCCCAAAAGACCAAAACCAAGCTTTGTGGGAGCGGTTTGCCAGCAGAACAACTCCAGGTGATGAGGGAGCAGAGCTGTGGGTCGTGGGGCAGTAGCTGAGGAGGTGAAGGCCTTTGGTTTCTGGGCCAGGGTTCCTCTTGGCAGAGAGTGGCTGGACAAAACTGCTAAACAGAGAGGGCCCTGCCACAGGAGCTCCTGGTTGAGGGTTTTAGGGCCAGAGAATGGAGGAGTAGGGCAGTCCTGTCACAGCAAACATGGAAGCAGGAATGAAACTGCTTAGCTCCAGCATCTGCCCCTAGGGCATCTCCTTCCTCCATAAGGAGTTTGCCAGAATGTGCCCATCCCCACACCCTCTGAAGGAAGTCAGGCTGTCAGCCCATCCCTGCCTGCTCCTCACACCCAGACCAAAGATCACTCATAGAACTCTGTGGGCCCACATTGCCCTCATGCCTACCTACTGGGGAGACCAAATCCATCTAAGAGAGATTACATGTAAGCTACAGGTCTAAGCCTTTGCTTATAAATAAGAGTAGATGCCTGGAAGGCAACAGAAAATTGAGAACAATTAACAGCCTTAAAGAGAAGGGCCCAACTGGTCCTGCAAGGGTATGCTCTGTTCAGTGAAACTTAGTTACTTCAAGGAAGTAAGCTGGGCCCAGCACATACCTATAATCTCTGCTCCTTAGGAGGCTGAGGCAGGAGGATGGCTTGAATCCAGGAATTCCAGTGCAGCCCTGACAACATTGCCAGATCCCATCTCTTGAAAAAAAAGATAAGAAACTAGAAAGAATTATTATTATTATTTTTAATTTTTAAGAGACAGGGTCTCACTGTGTTGCTCAGGCTGGTCTCGAACTCCTGGGCTGAAATGATCCTCCTGCTGCCAAGCCTTCTAGGTAGCTGGAATTAACGACACAAACCACCATGCTCAGCTTTGGAAAGAGTTCTTAAAGGAATTCTAATTAGTGGCCTCAGACAAATTCCACAGAGGTTCAGTCACATCCATAAAACAAGCATTATAGATGGTGCTTATTTAATGGTGAGTATTCTCACCAGTAGAGGAGATGTTGTTGAATATCCAAGGTAGTGATTTAGAAGATCAAATTAAGATTAATCCCAGCAGGATGGTGCAGAAATGGAAATTATGAAAAACCCGAAGCCTGGAAAACTCTAGGAAATTCGATGTTTATGTAATAATTTAGAAGAGGAGAATAGTTTATATAGAAAAAATATAAAATACAATAATCAAGGAAACAATAGAATTTTTCCTTAGTAAGTCTCCCTGAAGGATGAGACAAATACTTAACTCAAATGTAGGCATTTATTAATTTCAAAGAGAAAATTAACTGTCTGGACAAGAGAAAAAATTAGGAGACCTGCCAAGGGGGAAAAAATCAACTGATACTACTTCTCATTTGCAACATTAAATGCTGGATGGAAAGAAGTTTTCTGAATCTCAAGAAGTAAAGAATTAGCAACCACAGAATTATCTTCTCATCCAAATTATTCTTTAAATTTCGGGTGATTCTAACAAACCTGAATGGATCAAGTTAGGGCTAAAAGTGTGCCAGAAGTCTTATCTAGTGTCTCAGTTTGTTTGGGCTGCTGTAACAAAAATACCTTACACTGGGTGGTTTATAAACAACGGGAATGTATTGCTCACAGTTATGGAGGCTGGGAAGTCCACGATCAAGTCACCAAGGCACCGGCAGTGTCAGTGTCTGGTGAGAGCTTTTGCTGTCTGGTTCATACATGGTGCCTTCTTGCTGTGTTCTTACATGGTGGAAGGGGCTAACTAGCTCTTCAGGTGTCTCTGTCATGAGAGCACTACTCCCATTTATGAGGGTAGAGCCTTCATGACATCCCAAAGGAGGTCCTCCCAATCACACCCCAAAGGCCCTACCTTCTAATACTGTCACAATGGGCATTAGGCATCAGTGTATGAATTTGAGGGAACACAAACATTCAAACCATGGCACCTAGTAAGGGGATATGGAAGGAGATGAATGGCAGATACTCATTAGTGCTTGACACTTAGAGAGTTATAATTTCAAAACTAACTCTTTAAAAGTAAGGAAAACTATTAATAGTATAGAAACAGGATTTATTACTCCTAAACTTGCTGGCTAAAAGGGTGGTAAAATGAACCAGGAATACATTTCAGTGCCACAAAATTGGGTGTGGGGCCAGGGGAGTGAAGAAACAATAGCCCACAGAACATAAAACGGTGAAAATGAAATGAAAACAAATTTGAATAGACTAAACTCTATCCTATTAAACAGCTAAACCAGATAATATAAAATAGCAACAACACAGTTTGCACAAGATACACCTAGAACAAGGACAGATGCCGAGAAGAACTGCATAGTGACTTTTTGGAGTGATAGCAGGAATGGCAAAGCAATATCAGGCAAAATGTGAGGTAGAAATTATTAAATGGGATAGAGAAAGTAGTTTTATATATTCTTCCAAGAAGATGTGAAAGCTGTGGTCCTTTTTGTACCATGAAATGTAACATGAAAAGAATTTAGTGTGATGGGTAATAATGTGGCTTTGATGTGAGAACTAAATGCATAAATCCCTGGTACTACTTAGTAGGCTTTTAACCTGGACAAGTTACTTATTCTCAGTGCCTCAGTTTCCCACATGTATCCCAGAGGGGGATAAGTAGGCTGTTGTAAGCCTGTGTGAGATTAATGAGGTAAACCACTTAGCAGAGTACCTTGCCTGTTACCTAGTAACTGACAGGCCATATAATCAAAGGATGGGAAGGGCCATGGGGGAGTTAAATGGCACGGTTAATAAGCTTGGTTGTATGGCCTGTATTACATATCTCGTACCACATCTTTTTTCAGATGCCATGAGTAAGACTTACAAAAAATAAAGAAAATCTTCACGTCTCAAAAGTAGACACAATAGAGCATGCGTTCCCACTAAAACTAAAGAGATATTCTGGAGAAATTTAACATTGGAAATTAAAAATGTCTTTCCTAGTAGATTTTAGATTCGCCAAAACTAGAATTACAGATTGTGTAGGAAAGTGAAAGACAGTAGGTTGCTGGCAGAGCTGGTGTGTAAGGAAAAATTATGTCTTAAAACAAAGATTTTGAATCTAAGTAGTTGAGAATCTAAAGAACAAAATAAAATATACTTTGAAAGGAAGTCATAAAAGCAGAAATTAGAAGTGGTCATTATCAACCTTTTTCAAGACTAAGGAAAAAAGAAACAAATATAGTAATGAAAGCAGATGTTCACAGCCATGGTGGAATTTATACTATTTATTTGAGTGTGCTCCTAGAGTATCTAGATTGTTCAGAAGGTCCTGTGTGTCTCTTCAAAAATGAAACCATAACAGTCGCACTCCCCGCATAATGAATATGGGAGGAGAGTTGGTAATCAAGAGAGCTTATGTACCATCTGTCCCACATCAGCCTAACTGGTCACTGTTGTATATACTGAGGTCCCACATAAGATTTCATTATAGAAAATAAGGGATTACTACTAAAAAGTTTTTAAAATTCTGCTTTGAGAGTCTTAAAAAGTCATTGGAGATGTAGAGAATTCACAAATGAAACAGTTTTCGGTTTCATGAGTGAGTCTACATGTCCAGAGCCACCAGGTGGGCAAAAAGCAGTGATCTTCTGCCCTTCGGAGGGCTGTAACCTTATTCCAGATACGACAACCTATGAACTGTCTTTGCCTTTCCTCGCTATAGTGGGGAGGCAAAACCCCAATGGCGAGGCAGCAGGGGAAGAGCATTCAACTTAGAAGAACCTGGTTATAGGCCAGGCGCGGTGGCTCACGCCTGTAATCCCAGCATTTTGGGAGGCCGAAGCGTGCAGATCACTTGAGGTCAGGAGTTCGAGACCAGCCCCATCTCTGCTAAAAATACAAAAAAAATTAGCCGGGTGTGGTGGTGCAGGCCTGTAATCCCAGCTACTTGGGAGGCTGAGGCACGAAGAATCACTTGAACCCAGGAGACAGAGGTTGGGGTGAGCTGAGATCACACCACTGCACTCCAGCCTGGGCAACAGAGCGAGACTCCATCTCAAAAAAACAGAAGAAGAAGAACTGGGTTCTAGTCCTGCCTTCTGCCTTCATTACCCTGGGACTCCTGGTGGGACACTGCTATGTAAATGGAACCAGCCACCTGCCCTCCCAACACTGTATATCTATTGCAAGCCTCAGTCACAGAGGTGCTTTGAAATACAGACATTCCACGTGAATATAAGTTTTGGGTTTTACGTTTCTCTTAAAATTCCCTGATTAGTTAAAAAAATCACATACCAATCTATGATTGAGTGACACAGTCCTCACGTAAATAAAAAGCCTGTTCCTCCCACTGGGAAGCATTTGAGCAGAACGTAGAATCCCTAAGGGAGTGAGTCCTCATTGCAAAAGTGAGGAAGGCGCTGCAACCTGTATGTCCGATCAAGACTATTTTGACTTAGTCGTGATTCTTTTTCTCCCTTAGGTCGATGAGAACATGAAGGCAGCACAGAAACGAGATGCTGTCTTGCAGGGAATGTTTTATTTCAGGAAAGATATTTGCAAAGGTATTACATTGTCTTAGATTTCTAACGTCAGCTTATGCTGCTGCAAGCTGCTAAAGCTCCCCTGACCCTCTTCTCCGACAGGTGGCAACGCAGTGGTGGATGGTTGTGGCAAGGCCCAGAACAGCACAGAGCTTGCTGCAGAGGAGTACACCCTCATGAGCATAGACACCATCATCAATGGGAAGGTAGGAGGGTGGCCCTGTACAGTACGCCTCGCTGTGCACATCTGCCGGCAGGGAGTTCATAACGTGTCCTGCTTCTTGTAGGAAGGTGTATTCCCTGGACTGATCCCAATTCTGAACTCTTACCTTGAAAACATGGAAGTGGATGTGGACACCAGATGTAGTATTCTGAACTACCTAAAGCTAATTAAGAAGAGAGCATCTGGTATGGTATCTACTTTTCTTAATCTCATAATGTAGACAGAACGGTACAATCTTAGAATGTTCAGTTTCTATAAGTCTTTTAAAATAATGCCGTATTTAATTCATGCACACTGTTTCACATTTTCATATCTCTGCAATTGTATTCACCTTTTAATCTTTGACACGTCATTTAGATCAGCAGTGCTTTTTTTCTTATCAGTTCAGAAAATAGGGGTGCATCTTCAAATCACTGGCATCTCAGATGATGAAATGGTATCTGGATTGTTTACTTACCATTTACGTCCAACTGTGTTGATTGTACATCATCATGCGCTCTTTTACAGGACTAAGGGACTCTGTAAGTTAAATAAGCTGAACTGTTCTTCAGCCTGCATTTGTACATACAGTGAGGCTCCTGAGAATCCCCTTTCTTTATTAGCTTAAAGGTTACATTTACAGTGCCTAACACGGTATTTGGCACAAGGGAGCTGTCAGCTGTTAATAAAGTGACAGCAATAATGGTAATGGCATCTGTATTTAACTTGAGGCTTCTGTACACTTTCTGGAGTCACAAAGGATAGCTGTAGAACCCCACCTCACCCCTCAAATGGTATACTGCCAATTCCCCTCTTCATCCACTCTACTTAACTGTCCTTCATTCTCTCCACCTCTTTGATCAAAGATCGCTCAAGGGACCCTACAGTCCTCTGAGGCAGTCTCGGCATTTGTAGTCCTAGCCCTGTGGCCAAACGGGAGGACACATGCTCTTGTACACGTGTGCTGGCTCCTGTCCCTTAAGAGCTAGCAGTGTCGGCATATGGGGGGCCTCTAACAGGTACCATAGAAACTGGATGTATGTGTTCTCATTGCCTGCCCGCAACCTAGAATTCCTGCCCAGGGGGACTTCTTCAAACGCTAAGAAAGATGTTCCCACCGCCTGCCATGCGGCTACACTAAAAGGACACAGTGATTTCTCTCCAGAATTGCGTTTATGTTGACCACTAAATATCAACTTATTAAAAAAAAACTTCTGTGGTTTTAATTTTTTTTTTCGCTTCCCCGCCCCACAGGAGAACTAATGACAGTTGCCAGATGGATGAGGGAGTTTATCGCAAACCATCCAGACTACAAGCAAGACAGTGTCATAACTGATGAAATGAATTATAGCCTTATTTTGAAGTGTAACCAAATTGCAAATGAATTATGTGAATGCCCAGAGTTACTTGGATCAGCATTTAGGAAAGTAAAATATGGTGGAAGTAAAACTGACTCATCCAACTAGACGTTCTGCAGAAAGAAAAATGCGTTACTGTTTTATTGACGAACTGACGGCAGTACCATGCCTCTCAGCCCATGTGTATGATATGAAGACCAAATGATAGAACTGTACTGGGCCAGTGAACCAGAAATTGATTAAGGCTTTCTTTGGTAGGTAAATCTAGAGTTTATACAGTGTCCATGTACATAGTAAAGTATTTTTGATTAACAATGTATTTTAATAACATATCTAAAGTCATCGTGAACTGGCTTGTACATTTTAAAATTCTTACTTTGGAGCAACTACTGTCTAAGCAGTTTTGTAAATGTAATGTACTGGTAATTGTACAATACTTGCATTCCAGAGTTAAAATGTTTACTGTAAATTTTTGTTCTTTTAAAGACTACCTGGGACCTGATTTGTTGAAATTTTTCTCTTTAAAAACACTTTCATTAATTTTCCTTTGTCATTTCCTTTGTTGTGTATATTAAATCACTTGAATCCACTGAAGTGCTTCAAGGGTAATCTTGGGTTTCTAGCACCTTATCTATGATGTCTCTTTTGCAATTGGAATAGTTAACCACTTGGTCACCTTGCCCCAAGCTTTCCCCTCTGAATAAATACCCATTGAACTCTGATGGCTGTTATCAAAGGAACTTTTCTTTGTTTAAATTTGCTGATGCAGGAATTAAGTTTAAACACAACTCTGTGGGAAGAAAAGAGATTATTACCCAGAATTCACATGTAGTGATTATTAAGGACATTTTTTTTTTTAATTAAAAAAGTTGGCAGCGGGGGTGGGGGATGGCAATCATTTTTCTTCCTATACATACAAAGGATACTGTCAAAAATGGCATTAGTTCTTCTGTTGTGGCCTGTTATTCTGATTGCTGCTGTATACAGTTTTGTTACTCTTTAGTTTTTAGTTAAGCATATTGATAGGCTTTGCTCTAAAAGCCATTCACTCCAGATTTTACCTGGGGAATATTCTACATACTGCTTACTTTCTCTGTAAAACTCATCAATAAATCATGAAAGGCACTGAGTTCTGTAAATCAGGACCCTAAATGTTTAATTGTAAATAAGTTTCAGATAATTGTTACAGCTTTGCGTTGACGTTTTGTTGGTTTTTTTTCAATTAGTTAAGTTTTAACTGCTTCTAAAATAACTCTGTATTGTAGATTATGCAGACCTTTACAGGCATAAATATTTAAACTGTAATATGCTAACTTGAAGAGATTGCAATAAAGCTGCTTCAGCTACCCGTTTATGTTTAAATACTAGGGTTTGTTCTATATTTTATACACGCACTTTGGATGATTAAAGAATGCCTGGTTTTCGTTGCAATTTGCTTGTGTAAATCAGGTTGTTAAAAAGGCAGATAAATTAAAATGTTTGTGGTATGAGGAAATAAAAGAATGGAATTAGCATTCATTCAGAAACCTTTGAATGTGTGTGAGTTCCACAGCTCAACAAATAGTGGGAGAGTTTGGTTTTTGTAATTAACCCAAATACCGTGAAATCATTTTTTCATCATTGTGACCTCAGACGTTTCTAGAAAGAAGCATAGTGATGAAGACAAACAGATGCCTTATCTCCGCTAGTAGCTATCAACCCCTGTGGGGAGACAGAACTTGAAGTGTGACTGAATTGACTGCTGGGCCACTGAAAGATTTTTTTTTTTTTTCCCACTCCTAACTGCTATTGTGCTGGGTCAGTGGGGACATGGTGAATGAATGTTGAGTAACCTGGGTGCTGTGTGCACACTGCAATCTAAGCAGGAGATACTTAGACTGTGAGTCAGCAAGTCCTACAGAGAGCTGTCTTCAACTCCTGTCTTTGGATCAGTGTTCAGCCCCCCACACACGGTTCATGAAATAATGTTCATCTGAGCAACACACTTTTCTCAGAGCTCTAATTTCTTTATTTAAATGTTCCTAGGGCAGTGCTTATCAAACTGTAGTCTACATACAAATCTCTTTGGGGTGTTATTCTGGCTTGGTAAGTCTGGGGTGGGGCCCACATTTCTTAACAAGCTCCCAGGCGATGCTGATGCTGTGGATTTGCTGGCCCCATGGATAATAAGGACTTTCTCTACCTGAGCTATGGACAGATCAACATTAAGTCTCAAATAACACTTGTTTTTAAGTCTAATGTGATATGTCTAGATTTTCTCTTATTAAAGACCAGATAGTGGTCTTCTTTCTCCAGGACAGAGAATGTAAGCCTCACAGCTCTCATGAGCTTTACCATGTGAACACAGCTGAGAATTTGGGATTTTTAGGAACAGAACTATAAATCTTAAAGTAAGCAAAAAGTGTTTTCTCCTTGGTAGAAATACCTGTGGCCAAGCCCAGACCTTCAGATCCTAACTTGGGATACAACTGATTGTTACTTAACCTGCTGCTAACCTAAAGACTAGTTTTCTGCCCATCTGGTCCCTTGTGTGAATAAGAAGTTTCCTTTTGGTCCCAGGATGCCTCTGCTGCTCGGCTCGTCTCTAAGGCTGTGAGCCTTCCAGTTCAGAAATGGAAGGAAAATCCATTGCCTTAGATGCCTCGTTCTAAACCACCACCGAAAACAAAAATGAGCCAGGAGACGTAGAAATCCCGGATGTGTTATGGGTTAGGCCATATTCTGAGGAGCTGGAAGGTTTCTCAGGGACCTGAAGTCTTGTGAAGAGAAAATGTGGAAGTAAGTGTCCTTCAAGCCACTGTAGTGCTTGACATGGGGAAAAGAGGCTGGGGGACGGGACCTGTGGTGCTAGGGCCTTTCAGAGCTTGGCTAGATGAGGGGGTCCTTCTCAGAACTGTAAATAAGCTGCTCAGTTGCATGGCTTTCAGAGGGCCTGCTAATGAGCTTTTTGTTTAGGTTAAGCCTCCCCTGCTTTCCCTGAAGATAAGCCACTGAGTTCTATCTGCTGCTGTCTTCTCTCCATTATGCTTTCGTATAAATATTTAACATTCCCTATAAGCAATTCTGGAAGTACATGCCAAGTGATGTTTATGGAAGTGTAAGAAGATGTCTTAGTTCAGGCTGCTGTAACTACCACAGACAGTGACTTACACAACTGACATTTGTTACTGTTAGGGAGGCTGGAAGTGCAAGAGCAAGACACCGGCAGATTCGGCTCCTGGTGAGCGGTCTTCATGGTTTGCGGATGGTTGTCTTGCTGCATCCCCATGTGTTGGAGAGAGCATTTCTCTTGTATCTTCTTATCTAAGGACATGAATCCCCTTCGTGAGGGTTCCACCCGCATGACCTAATTACCTCCCAATGGCCCCAACTCCAAATACCCTTATACTAGGGGTTAGGCCTCCACACAGGGACCTGGGGAGACATTCAGTCCATAACAGAGGGGAACTGGTAAGGGACTAGACTGGAAGTGAGGAGGCCCTGGTGGGCAACCTTGGCTGGGAAAGATACATTCCTCACTATTGTATTTTCCTGGTAAGCAGAGGCTGAGATAGGCTAGATAATCCCTAAAGTAAGCCCATTTTTACTCTCAATATTCTATGAAATGAAACATTACAAATCTAAGTATGGAAGATGCATTAAAGAGAACCATGAGCTGGGCGCAGTGGCTCATGTAATCAGCACTTTAGGAGGCCCAGGCAGGAGGATTGTTTGAGTTCAGGGATTCAAGACCAGCCTTGGAAACATAGTGAGCCCCCATGTTTACAAAACAAAATTAGCTGGATGTGGTGGTGTGCACCTGTGGTCCTAGCTACTCAGGAAACTGAGGTGGGAGGATCACTTGAGCCCGGGAAATCGAGGTTGCAGTGAGCTGTGATCATGCCACTGGACTCCAGCCTGTTACCTCTGGATGGAAATGAACAAGTACCAAATAGACAAACTTCTAGGTTGCTAGACATGTTTTATATCTCAATCTGGGTGATGATTCATGGATATCAAGATGTTTAAAAATGACTGGGCTGTACACTTAAGATGAGAGCAGTTTACACATTTTGGGTTTGTTATGCCTCAGACAGAAGCACAATGTGGGTTAAACTGGTTCAGAAAGGAGGAAGGAAGAAAAGAAACTTTTCTGAGCAAAAACTAGTGTATTAGTCCGTTTTCACACTGCTGATAAAGACATATCTGAGACTGGGTAATTTATAAAGAAAAAGGTTTAATGGACTCACAGTTCCACGCAGCTGGGGAGACTTCACAATCGTGGCAGAAGGCAAAAGGCACATCTTACATGGCAGCAGGCAAAGAGAATGAGAATCAAGCCAGAGGGGAAACCCCTTATAAAATCATCAGCTCTCATGAGACTTACAAACATGAGAACAGTGTGGGGGAAACTGCCCCCATGATTCAATTATCTCCCACCAGGTCCCTCCCACAACCTGTGGGAATTATGGGAGCTATAATTCAAGATGAGATTTGGGTGGAGACACAGCCAAACCGTATCATAGTGTGGTGAATGTGTTGAAAAACTGCATTTTTATGCCCTTTTAATACATTACACTTTCATCATGGCAAATGAAAGCAGTTTAAAAGCCAACATCTCAATCAAAAGTGATGCGTTCTGAAGTTCCTAGGAAGTTTATCAGCACTGAGTTGGGTGGGACAGGATACCAGTACTTCTAGCATAAAAGCAAAAGTATAGAACTGAGTTCCAATCCTAATATTTATACAGACTAGCTGGGTGACTTTAGACTTTGTCTCTATATCATCTGTGGAATAGATACGAGAACACTTCACCAATTTGCTATGTGGTGGAAATAAGGCGATGTACATAAAAGCGAAGGACATAAACTGTTGAGGCAAGCCATATTCGCTCCCTACTCTGCCCCTGGAGAGTGTGACGACACTATTGTACTAAAGATGACACAACTTGCATCTCCTTTCTACCAGTATATAACACACATTTTCTTAATAGTCTCCTTCGAAATAATTTAGCCTTCCAAGAATGCAATGAAGTCAGCAGAGAAAAACAATCATACTGATGACTTAGGATCTAAAATTTCTAGAAAATGAAACATGAGAAGCTCTTCATATGTTTTTATCACCTCTCAAACAGTCCTGGTGAGTTTCCCAGAACCTTTTTTGGCTTTGTCCAACATAAAGCCATGTGTTTTGAATACTATCGGTCTTTCTGCAAAGTAGACACACTTGGCATATTCAGAAATTTTGGATGCAAGCGATAGAAAACTCCCATACCCACCAGCTTTAGATAAAAAGAAAATCTACCAGCTTGTATCACAGAAACGTCCAAGAGGTGGCACTAGCTTCAGGCACAAGTTATTGGCTCAAATGCTCTCAAGTCCCGTCTCCCCATTCCTGGCTTACACCTTCCACTATAACGGGTTCACTCTCAGGCAGGCTTTCTCCATAGGGTACACTCCCCCAGTGCCCAGCCCTATCCAGAAGCTCCAGCAACACCAGGCATGTATTACAGTAGCTGGGCAACCCCGGTGGAAAAGAGCCTCTCATTTTCCATAAGTGTATAGGAAAGTCTGGGTCTGTCTGATTTCGTGCAGAATCATGATGTGATTGGGGTTCTAGTTCTGACTCTACAACTGGGGTTCTAGTTCTGACTCTAAGCAAGTTATTTCCTCCCTTTGGACCTCAATTGTCTCATCTATAAAACAGAGGAATCAAATAACGCCATCTTGAGTCTGTTTTAGAGCTAATAACTTTTCTTTATCCACACTAAAAGCTTTTTCCTCTGGAAATTAGGTAATAGTGCCCTCTAGTGATCTTTTCAGTAGGTGCCTTTCTTACTTCATTTGCTTTACAAATACTCCTCAATTCACAGAGACATTCAAAGCACATTTGCGATAAAATGAAATTCCACATCGAAATGTATTTTTCCATTCTCATTTTAAGATAGAAATATGCTTGTGCTCTAAAACAAGCAGCTAAAACTGTGTATTTCACATTTATTACTGTTTTAGCTGCACCCTGGTCATTTGGTTATATTGTACTTTCATTGTTGTTGATATGTGTTTTGTTTCTTTTTTTAAATTTTATTTTATATTTTATTTATTTATTTATTTATTTATTTATTTATATTATACTTTAAGTTCTAGGGTACATGTGCACAATGTGCAGGCTTGTTACATATGTAT
>NW_012118599.1:3561103-3561449 GCF_000951035.1 Colobus angolensis palliatus
AGAATATTGCTGAACAGCGAGTGTTCCTGTCTGATTCTTGCTCTGGAAGCTTCGTCTCAGGGGTGTACCCCACCGTGTGAGGTGTGGGATGTCGGTCTGCATCTAGTGGGGGATGTCTCCCAGGTAGGCTACTCAGGGGTCAGGGACCCACTTAAGCAGGCAGTCTGTCCATTCTCAGATCTCACCCTCTGTGTTGGGAGATCCACTGCTCTCTTCAAAGCTGTCAGGCAGGGTCATTTGCATCTGAAGAGGTTTCTGTGCTTTTTGTTTAGCAATGCCCTGTCTCCAGAGGTGGAGTCAAAGAGACAGGCAGGCCTCCTTGAGCTGCTGTGGGCTCCACCCAGTT
>NW_012118599.1:3562586-3562977 GCF_000951035.1 Colobus angolensis palliatus
TGTCTCAGTTCCCCTGGCTAGGAAAAGGGATTCCCTTCCCCCTTGTGCTTCCCAGGTGAGGCAATGCCTCGCCCTGCTTCAGCTCTTGCTGGTCAAGCTGCAGCAGCTGACCAGCACTGATTGTCCGGCACTCCCTAGTGAGATGAACCCGGTACCTCAGTTGAAAATGCAGAAATCACCCATCTTCTGTGTTGCTCGCACTGGGAGTTAGAGACTGGAGCTGTTCCTATTTGGCCATCTTGCTCTCAACCATACGTGTTTTCTACTATCCCTTGTGATTTCTTCTTTGGCCATGGGTTACTTAGTAGAATGTGGCTTCATTTCAAAACCTTTGGGAATTTTCTGGATGTCTTTTTTATTACTGAGTCTAGTATAGTTTCATTTTGATTGT
>NW_012118599.1:3564518-3564988 GCF_000951035.1 Colobus angolensis palliatus
ACGCAATTTCTTATAAAACTAAATGTGTGATTACCATTCGGCCCAGCAGTTGCACTCTTGGGCATTTATCCCAGAGAAATGAAAGCTTATATTTACACAAAAGCCTGTACACAAATGTTCACGGCAGCTTTACTCCTACTAGCCAAACACAGGAAACAACCCAGATGTCCTTCAAGGAGTAAATGACTGAGCAAACAGTGGTACATCTATCTCATTGAATACTACTGATCAACAAAAAGGAATCAACTAGTGATACCAGCAACAATCTGGATGAGTCTCCAGTGAATTATAATCAAGAAAAAAAAAAAAAAAAGCCCAATACCAATCGGTTGCCAGAGTTTCAGGATGGGGTGGGGGGATACAGGAGAGAGGTTAATGTGGTTATAAAAGGCCAGTTCAAGGGATCCTCATGAAAGATAGAACTGTTTGGTATCTTTACTGTGAAGTGGAAACATGAACCTTCAAAGGTG
>NW_012118599.1:3566008-3592708 GCF_000951035.1 Colobus angolensis palliatus
GGAGGGAAGGGGAGAGGGGAGGAGGGAAAACAAAAGTCTTGGGTTCCAGTCCCACTCTACTATTGATTCACATTTTAACTTGAAGAGTGATTCAATTACTTGGTTGTCCTACTTAAAAAAAAAAAAAAAAAAAGCTGGAGTACATATCTAGAATCCTCACCACATGGACATTCTATATTTTTGGTTCTTTGACTCTGAAATGGTCAGTATAAAAGAGTGTTTTTCATCCCTGTTTTGGCTGTTAGAGCCATCCCTGGTGATCTTACCCCTTTCCCCTGAACCCTTCGTATGTTTATTGAGCATCCACTCCAGCTGTACACTGGGTGTTTTCACGGGGTTACTGGTGCCCTCCATCCTCACCCCTCTCTCTTTCCCTGCAGAAGGCTTTTCTAATACTTTTCTAATACTTTTTCAGCCATGGTCAATTTCAGGTGATAGCAATGGTAGTCATTTATTGAGTGCTTACTAAATGCTAGGGACTGACACAGGCTATGTCATTTTTTCAACACAAAGCCCTGTGAAATGGGTACTATCAGACCGTTTTTACACCTATGGCTTAGAAGACTTAAATGTCTAGTGTAAGGGCAGTTATAGTGGTAGGTAGGCAGAGGCAGGTCTCAAACCCTTGCCTACCTAACTCAGACACACTTGGCAATACTATATATCTCTTTAAGCCTTCCAGAGGATATGTTTTCGGAGGTGGATTGTTCCATTTTATATATATATATATATATGAACATAATATAGATACATAGATAGACAGATAGATAGATATTTTAAACGTGCTCACTTTCATTTCTGAAAATGTTCATTTGTTAACTAAAAGAGCCTTGCAATTCCAGAATTTCCCTCATGGTGGCAGTATAAGACTAATCCATGTACACGCAGCCTCCAGCACCAGCAACTAACCCAGAAGAAACCTCCTTAATAAATCAGCTTTGGGTCAAGACTGGTGTTACATAAAATGCAAAATTAGGACCCTCGGAAAGGGAAGAAAGAGTCTCAGGTATCTAGGTTATTGACCCCAGACACAAAAGAAATTTGACAAACTTGCAAAACAGACAACAACTTCCTATGGTGAAAAAACAAACAAACAAACAAACAAACAAAGCAACTACTTGTTGCTGCCCACCCATTTAGTAACCGGCCTTGGTAGTCTTCCAGCAGCAAATACAATAGCCCTGTCCACAGATGCTTTTCCCATTTTCTCCGTCCCCTTGAAACCAAACATTTAAGAACAAATAATTCATTTCTCCTTTCTTAATTTGCTCTGAAGGTTTTAAACACAGGGATAACTGGCACATAGAAATTTCACATTTTTTTTTGATCACTATGGCTTATCAACCCCTGCCTGATGATTAAATGAAGGACGATGTATCCAAGGTTCTTAAAGAGCTTGGTTGCAACTAATGAACACACACAAAAAAACACCAGACAATAAACAAGTATTGAATTACATCTGGGTACAGTAGAAATCATTGGGCAGACTTCAGAATTAGCCCCCAGAAGTTTTGTTTTTACCTGACTCTTGGTCATAGCTGATTGGACTAGAAGTGAACACCTGACTCAGGAGGAGGCAGTCCATTGGCTGACCAGGAACCAATTAGGGTCTCTCTCTTGAGAACTCCAACTAAGAGACAGAGATGCAGGTTATTTAGTCCACTTGTGGGTGTAGCATTAGACAGATATAAAACCCAAGAATTCTTGGTACTGAATCCTGGTTGTTCAACTTTCCTCAGATTTTAGGGGGTGACCAGGATCCCTCCGAGCAAAGTATCATTTTTGTTTAACCTTAATTTCAGTGGGTTATATTACATGCATTCTCCATCAAAGACTCCAAGGCCTATGCAAAGTGCAGTGAGGGAATACAAAGAATTTATGACATTTCCCTGCTGTCCTGGGTATGGGCGATTTTCCTTGCTGTAGAAGAGAACAGGGTCTCTGGAATTCAACCCACCTTTGTGACCGTGTGAACATTCCTTTTTTTCTCTGTCAGAGATTCAACTTTGTTCTCAGTAATATGGAAATGATAGCATCTGCTTAACAGTCGTTTTGAACAGGAAGCGTCCATCTGGCTGGGTGCCTGGTTCATGGCAGATTCTCAGTAAATGTCAACCTCTGCACTGCTTTGCAAGTAGGTCCTTTGGCTGCTCTCAAATGCAAGTCACACAAAGATTGTGGGAGGTTTTTTGTTTTGTTTTTTATAGAAAATACATCATTCCTATAGAGAAAAAAATACAGTCACATTTAATAATGACTGTTTAGACAGGGATAGGTTCTCTTTGGAGCCTCTGGACCAGGTGGTGGAAAGTGGAGGTGGGTTACTGATCCCAATAAATAGGCTTCAGGACTGAGGCCAGTTTCTGGAGAGAAGGGATGGTCACTCCTATATTTAAGCCAATGGTGAAGGTTAAGTAGGAAAGTCCAGAGGGACCCTTGACCCCACTTGCTTGACAATATTGGTGTAGGACAAGTCAAACCCTCCTAACTGGGCAACTGACCCCTCCCACTAGTGGTCTCTCTTGTGGAGAAAATTTTTACCTGATCAACTTATTCTCATGAAGCACAAGGGCCTGATATGGACACCCCTTCTGTAGGCATTTTCAAAGAAGTTAGCGAGGATAACAGACAGAAAAACCTCTATGCATTGAATTTCAGGCACCATCGGGGAAATGTTGTTTCTTAGGGTGGCTTTCAAAGTATCTTTAAATCACCCTTTTACAAATGGGGTATTAAATAGCCTACTCTGCCTAGAGAAAAGATTCCCAAGATTCCTTGTAGCTGCTGGGAAGTTACTGAACTCCTCAGTGCCCTGTTTTGAAAAAGTGTTGACAATGCAGCAGAAAGTTGCATCTGGCAGCTAACAAATATTTCTTGAGGGTCCACTCGATGCCAGGGATTGTTGCACTGAAAATGCAAGGCTACCAAAACAAGCAGTTCAAGCCCTCAAGAACCCTGCGTGTTCATGAGTATTCACTAAGTATCACACAGAGCTTGTGTCTCAGATGTTTTTCACAGTCCAGTCCCCCAGGATTCATTCCCAAATTCTGTGGAGAGCCTAGAACCCTTTCCTCAAAGCCCTTTAGCACCAATCTCTCTCTTTATTACTCCTTTTTCTTTTCTTTCTTTCTTTTTTTTTTTTGTTTGTTTTTCGATTCTCCCATCTCAGCCTCCTGAGCAACTGGGACTACAGGCAAGCACCACCACGCCCAACTTTATTACTTCTTTTTTAAAAATAAAACTTTTTTAAAAAAACAGCAGAGAACGTACTCATTCATTCTGCAGCTGGATCTTGAGTAACTTTGCCACTTGAGAGTTCCGACCCCAAAAACACTGCTGTCACTTTCCAGGTATTCTATTCTTCCTTGGACCCCACAGCCTGGCTGCCCAAGTCAGACAAGTATGGAAGATTTGTTTGTGAGGACGCAGAGACAGCCACTGGCAACATACCGAGGTATTACAGAAACTCGCTGTGAAGCAAGGCCAACAAAACATTACTTACACAATCAAATAACAAAGAGGGGCGTCTTTTTCAAAATTAAAGGTCTATGTGTAAATAAATTCTTTCTGTAAAATAAACAAGATATGAGATAAGGATCCAGGTTTGCTTTGGTATCACCATGGTTACCAGAATGATATCCAAGACCTTTTCACCATGTTCTCCTCCTTTTGAATGCATGCCATAAGTAAAGCATGCCTGAGTTTGGTCTAGAGAGCCTAGGGTGCATTCTCCTTTATGGATGTAGAAGGGATAGGTTTAGCACATTGCTAAGCTTAAAAACAAACAAAAATCTTAGGGAAGATTCTCTTCTTTACTGGCTCAAAAAAAGCCCCTGGTAAGAAAAAGTTGTTAGTTATACTATTAGTGACATGACTGTTTGGTATTGTCAATATCACTCTCAATCAACCAGTATTAGTGAGCGCTTCTGAGGACACTCACCATAAGAGTCATTACTCAACAGTTATTGAAACAGTTTCATATGAAATTTTGAATTAGTTGCTTAATGTTCTCATTTGTGCCACAGTGTTTTTCTTGACCTAGAGACAGGTTCAGTTCAAATTCCTCCCAAGAACAAACTCTTAACTTTGCTCCTCTAACCTAGACTGAGGACTCAGAACTGACCTCGTTTTACTGCTGCATAATACCATATTTCCTGTTTGACAAAGATCCTACCTTGAGCTTGCAAAGACTCCCTGCTTCTTAAAACTGAAACTGGACTCCTTCCCTACACCTTACACAAAAATTAACTCAAGGTGGATTAAAGACTTAAACGTGGCTGAGGTGGGTGGATCATGAGGTCAGGAGATCGAGACCATCCTGGCTAACACGGTGAAACACCGTCTCTACTAAAAAACACAAAAAATTAGCTGAGTGTGGGGGTGGGTCCCTGTAGTCCCTGCTACTCAGGAGGCTGAGGCAGGAGAATGGTGTGAACCTGGGAGGTGGAGCTTGCAGTGAGCCGAGATCGCACCACTGCATTCCAGCCTGGGAGACAGAGCAAGATTCCGTCTCAAAAAAAGAAAAAGAAAAAGAAAAAGAAAAAAAAAAAAAGACTTAAACGTAAGACCTAAAACCATAAAAACCCTAGAAGGAAACCTAGGCAATACCACTCAGGACATAGGCATGGGCAAAGACTTCATGACTAAAACACCAAAAGCAATGGCAACAAAAGCCAAAATAGACAAATGAGACCTAATTAAACTAAAGAGCTTCTGCACAGCAAAAGAAACTATCATCAGAGTGGACAGGCAACCCACAGAATGGGAGAAAATTTTTGCCATCCATCCATCTGACAAAGAGCTAACATCCAGAATCTGCAAAGAACTTAAACAAATTTACAAGAAAAAAACAACCCCATCAAAAAGTGGGCAAAGGATATGAACAGACACTTCTCAAAAGAAGACATTTATGGGGCCAACAAACATATGAAAAAAAGCTCATCATCACTGGTCATTAGAGAAATGCAAATCAAAACCACAATAAGATACCATCTCATGCCATTTAGAATGGTGATCATTAAAAAGTCAGGAAACAACACATGCTGGAGAGGATATGGAGAAATAGGAATGCTTTTACACTATTGGTGGGAGTGTAAATTAGTTCAACCATTGTAGAAGATGGTGTGGTGATTCCTCAAGGATCTAGAACCAGAAATACCATTTGACCCAGTGATCCCATTACTGGGTATATACCCAAAGGATTATAAATCATTCTACTATAAAGACACATGCACACATGTGTTTATTTCAGCACTATTCACAATAGCAAAGACATGGAACCAACCCAAATGCCCATCAATGATAGACTGGATAAAGAAAATGTGATACATATACACCATGGAATACTATACAGTCATAAAAAAGGATGAGTTCATATCCTTTGCAGAGACATGGATGAAGCTGGAAACTATCATTCTCAGCAAACTAACACAAGAACAGAAAACCAAACACCACATGTTCTCACTCATAAGTGGGAGTTGAACAATGAGAATACATGGACACAGGGGAACATCACACACTGGGGCCTGTCAGGGGTTGAGGGGGCTAGGGGAGGGAAAGCATTAGGAGAAATACCTAATGTAGATGATGGGTTGATGGGTGCAGCAAACTACCATGGCACGTGTATACCTATGTAACAAAACAACACGTTCTGCACATGTATCCTAGAACTTAAAGTATAATAATAAAAAATAAAGACTCCCTGCTGCTTATCCATTTTCTCTGATAAACATATGTAATGATTGATCATGAATAGAGAGAAAAAGGCACAAATAAGGACAGGAGGCAGTAGAACATAGAGCTCAAGGAACAAGGTCTCTGCCATCTGACTGCTTGACTTTAACTGTGTGACCTTGGGGAAGTTATCTAACCTGCTTGTGCCTTAGTTTCTTCATATGCAAAGTAGGGATGGTAATAATAGCACTTATAGAGTTGTGAGGATAAAAGAACTAGTACATGTCAAGCATTTAAGATAGTGCCTATATAATAGTAAGCACTCAATAAATGCTAGCTATTCTTCTAGCTGAGTGCAGTTTTAAAAAATTATCCTAAAAAAAAAAAATTCAAGAGACTACTGTAAACTTTAACTTGACATGAAACTCATAGCAAAATATCATCAAGAAAATGGAAAACTGAGCTGGGCATGGTGGCTCATGCCTGTAATCCCAGCACTTTGAGAGGCCAAGGCAGGCGGATCACTTGAGGTCCGGGGTTCGAGATCAGCCTAGCCAACATGGTGAAACCCCATCTCTACTAAAAAATACAAAAATTAGCTGGGTATGGTGGCGGGTGACTGTAATCCCAGCTACTTGGAAGGCTGAGGCAGGAGAATCGCTTGAACCCAGGAGGTGGAGGTTGCAGTGAGCGGAGATTGTACCACTGCACTCCAGCCTGGGCAACAGAGTGAGATTCCAGCCCACCCACCACCCCCTGCCCAAACACACACACACAAAAAATAAAAATAAAAGGAAGAAAAGGAAAATGGAAAGCTGAATAGCTAGCTGGGGAAAATATATGACACAATATAACAAAAGGTGAATGTCCTTAATATACAAAGAGTTGATAAACGTTGGCAATTGAAGATATTAAGACTGCCTAGAAAAGGCAAATGATATGAAAAAATTTCACAAGAAAAGGGAAAGCTTGAAAAGCTGTCTTGTGTTAATGGATTGGAAAACAGTACTGTTAGGATTCAGTACTACTGAAAGTGATCTACAGATTTAGTGCAGACTTAAATGAAATGTGGCATATACATCTCACACCAGTTGGAATGGCTATCATTAAAAAGTCAAAAAACTACAGATGCTGCCAAGGTTGTGGAGAAAAGGGAGTGCTTACACACTGCTGATGGGAAAGTAAATTAGTTCAGCCATTGTGGAAGGCAGCTTGGTGATTCTCAAAGAACTTAGAACTGCCATTCAACCCAGCAATCCCATTATTGGGTATATACCCAAAGGAATAAAAATTGTTCGAGGATAAAGACACATGCGTGTGTATGTTCACTGCAGCACTATTTACAATAGCAAAGACATGGAACCAATCTAAATGCCCATCAATGGTAGATTGGATAAAGAAACTGGTACATATGCATTATGGAATCCCACACAGCCATGGAAAAGAATGAGATCATGTCTCCTGCAGCAACAAGGATGGAGCTGGGGGCCATTATCCTAAGCAAACTAATGCAGAAACAGAAAACCAAACACCACATGTTCTCACTTATAAGTGGGAGCTAAGCATTGAGTACACAAGGACGTAAAGAAGTAAACAACAGACACCAGGACCTACTTGAGGGTGAAGGGTGGGAGGAGGGTAAAGACAGAAAACCTACCTACCTATCAGGTACTATGCTTATTACCTAGGTGGCAAAATATTCTATACACCAAACCCCTGTGACGCACAATTTACCTAAATAACAAACCTGCACGTGTACCCCTGGATCGAAAATAAAAGTTACCAAAATAAAAACAAATAAAGATTTAACAAAACCAAAGGGGGAAAATGTGGTTGGTATATACATGCAATAAAATATTTAGCCTTTTAAAAAAGGAAATTCTGACACATGCTACAACATAAATGGAACTTGAGGACATGCTAAGTTCAACAAACCAGTCACAAAAGGACAAGTATTGTATTTTTCTAATTATATGAGGTATTTAGAGTAGTCAAATTCAGAGACAGAAGGTAAATCATGATTGCCGGGAACTATAAGGAGAGGGAATGGGATACTGTTGTTTAACGAATGCACAGTTTCAGTTTGCAAGATGAAATGGGTTCTTGAGATTGGTTGAACATGGATTTACTTAACTATAGAACTGTACACTTAAAAAATGGTTAACTGGTAAATTTTATGCTATATGTATTTTAACCACAATTAAAATTTTAAAAATAAAAACTAAGAAAAAGGGAAGGCTAGGCTGGGCATGGTGGCTCACACCTGTAATCCCAGCACTTTGGGAGACCAAGGCGGGTGGATCACCTGAGGTGAGGAGTTTGAGACCTCCTGGCCAACATGACGAAACCCCGTCTCTACTAAAAATACAAAAATCAGCCGGGTGTGGTGGCATGTACCTGTAATCCCAGCTACTTGGGAGGCCGATTGCTTGAACCTGGAAAATGGAGGTTGCAGCGAGCCGAGATTGCGCCACTGCACTCCAGCCTGGGCGATAGAGCAAGACTTCATCTGAAAAAAAAAAAAAGAAAAGAAAAAGAAAAAGGGAAAGCTAATGAACAAATAGAAAAATATACAAACCTACTTGTAATCAAGGAAATGAAACTGAAAATGGGATTAATTTTTGCTAATAAAATTAGTAGAGTCGGTTTTTTTAGAGTATCATACACAATACTGGCAGAGATAAAGCAAAATTGGCACTTTCCCACACTTCGATAGCACTAACCTAAGAGCTTTAAAATATTCATATTTTTACTGAGATAGTCTATTTCTAGGAATCTATCATAAGATGATCAGAAATGCAAAGTGCATATTATATACATATATATTCATATATATCAGTATAACAATATCTCTTCACAGTGCTACTTATAATTTAAAAAAATTAGACAACCCAAAGTCTACTGATACAGAAACAGTTATAAATGCCATGTTATGGAATGAATGGTGTGTACCATTTGCAACTGCTAGAAACGGTACTTATGAATACTTTTTCTTGACATGATAAAATAATTATGATGTGGTTTTAGTACATGACACAGATCGTGGAGCTTAATATGCAATAAAATAAGAACTATGCAACAAATATAAGTAAACGCAGTAAAAAGAATGGAAGCAATTTGAAATATGCACAGTGATTTCCTTTAACTAGTCAGATTTTGGATGGTTTTAATTGTTTCTTTATACTTTTCTGTCATTTTCATTATTTTACAGTGGATCTAGGAACCCTGCAAGGCCTCCGTGGAAGATGCTATCTTTACTTTCAATCTCATGCCAGATCTGTTAGCCAATGGCTCTCAACTAATGGACATTAGGGTTAACATCAATTAACTCTTCTTCAGTTCTCAAGTACATGTTTGTTTGTGTTCTAGACTCCAGTCATAAAAGATAGTCTTAAAATATTACTATATGTCAATGATGTGAGGTTGAGAAAAAAACAAATATAAAAATAAATTAAAAATAAAAAATAATAACACAACAAGTTTTTAGTTACCATCTTTTTGTTGCTCTGTGGTAGCAAAATACATATGCAAGAGTATTATTATAATTTTTCAATGACTAATGACATTATTTTTGTTTGTCTTTTTAAGGGCAATTTTATATATTTGTATATTATTTATAATATATTTATAATATAATTATATATATTAAATATATATATTCTAACAATACCACTACAATTTTTATAGTCTTAAAATTTGCCATAAACCAGCTTCTTTCAACTTTGTTCTACAGAGCACCTTTCTAAAAGGTGTTACCAGGTAAGCCAATTTTGAGAAATCCCGCTCTTTTTGTTTGTTTGTTTTCCAAACTTGTTTGACCATGGACCACTTCTTTCAAGCAGTGTCTTTTAACATCCCATGAAACTGGGTTTCCTAGGAACCCATTTGTGAAATGCTGCAGTCATAGGTATGATAACAGAATGCTAGTAAATAGGAGAATGTACTTTCTGGAAAATGTAGGATTTTTGTTTCTACTGTAATCATATCTAAAATACTTTATAGATTGGGTCAAGAATGTTATGGACTGAACTGTGTCCCCCTAAAACTCATTTTTGAACTCTCTTAACTCCCAGTATCTCAGAATGTGACTTTCTTTGGCGATAAGGAATTTAAAGTGGTAACTAAGTTAAAATGAGGCCATCAGGGTAGGCCCTAATACAACATGATTGGTGTCTTTATAAGAATAAGAAATTTGAACACGGACTCACAGAGAAGAAAGATCATGTGAAGCCACAGGGAGAAGATGGCCATCTACAGGCCAAGGAGAGAGGCCTTGGGAGAAGCCAATCCTGCCAACACTTTGATCTAGGGTTCCTTGTCTCCAGAACTGTGAGCAAATAAATTTCTATTGTTTAAGCCACCCAATCTGTGGTGCTTTGTTATGGCAGCTCTGGAAAACTCATGTAAACGGTGTACAAACACAAACATTCCTGTCCAGGCAGGGCAGGAGGGCCCTGATAGGAGTATTTGGCTGTTGATATTGTTTAGAATTCTGGGAGTAGGGTGATAATAGCAAAGACTGATTTTCAGTTGACTTTCTTATTGCTTTTAAATTTTCTACAGACAGTGTGTCCCTTTGCTGCCTGTACCTTCACCAATCCTCTTGGCACACCATTAATGTCAATCCGTGTTGTTGGTTGAATTGTGTCCCCACAAAAGACATGTTGAAGCCCTAACCCCCAGTGCCTGTGAACTTGACCTTATTTGGAAAAAGGCTTTTGCAGATGTAATCAAGTCAAGATGAGGTCTTATGGGATCATGGTGGGTCCTAAATCCACTGATTAATGTCCTTATAAAAAGAGAGATTTGGAGACACACAGACACACAGGGACAAAGTCTGTGTAAAGATGGAGGCAGAGATTGGAGTTACACTGCTGCAAATCCAGGAATGCCAAGGATTGCCAGCAACCACAGGAAACTAGAAGAAGTAAGAAATAATTTTTCCATAGAGCCTTCAGAGGAAGCATGGCCCTGCTGACACCTTGATTTTGGACTTCTAGCTGCTAGCACTGTGAGAGAATAAATTTCTGTTGTTTTAAATTGCCCAGCTTATTATATTGTACTTCATTACAGCCGATTCAGGAAACTAGCACAATCAGGAAAAGCTGAAACTTATTGATTACTGGCTTAAACAGTCCTCTTCCTGTTTCAGTCTATTCACCGTTTGGGATACTAATTACAGACTTACCTGTTTCTCCTATTCTGAGCCCCCAGTTAATTGGCCAGTCAGAAATGATTGAAGGGAGGTAGAGCAAGATGGCGGGATAGAAGCTGCCACCAATTGTCCTCTCCACAGGAACGCCATCTTGTAGAGGAAATTGAACACATATCCACATAAAAACACCTTCATAAGAACCAAAATTTAGGTGAGAGATTATAGTACCTGGTTTGAACTTTGTATTACTGAAAGAGGCACCCAGTGCTGCCCTGTCACAGCAGAAGGCAATACCAGGCAGAACTCAGCCAGTGCCCATGGAGGAAGCATCTAGACCAGCCTTAGCCAAAGCAGAATCAGCCACCCTAGCAGTCAAAACCTGAGTTCCAGCCAGCCTTGACACTGTGAGTTAAAATGCTCTGGGCTTCTAAATAAACCTGAAAAACAACCTAGGACACAAGAACTGCAATTCCTGGGCAAGTCAAGGTGCTACGCTAGTTTCAGAGCCAGCGGACTTGCGGAGCATGTAACGTAGTGAGACACCAGCCAGGGTAGCCAAGGGAGTGCTTGAGCTGCCCCTCTCTGAACCCCAGGCAGAGCAGCTCACAGCTTCAGAAGAGACTCACTCCTTCCTTCTGCTTAAGAAGAGAAGGAAGACTAAATAGGACTTTGTCTTGCAACTTGGATACCAACTCAATCACAGTAGTATAGAGTACTAGGCAGAGTTCTGAGGCTCCCATTCCAGGCCCTAGTACCCAGACATTTCTAGATTCAGCTTGGGCAAGAAGGGATCCTGTTGCCTGGAAGGGAAGCACGCAGTCCTGGCAAGATTTATCACCTGCTGAACAAAGAGCCCTTGGGTGCTGAATAATCAGCAGCAGTACCCAAGCAGTGCTCACCATGAGCCTTGGGTGAGACTCAGAGCTGCGCTGACTTCAGATGAGACTTGGCGCATTCTCAGGTGTGGTGATTGTGAGGGACTGCTTCTGCTTGAGAAAAGGAAAGATAAGAGCAAAGGGGATTTTGTCTTGCAGCTTAGGTACCACTTTAGCTACAGTGGGGTAGAGGATCAAGTGGACTTTTGGTGTCCCTAATTCCAGGCCTTGGCTCTTGGATGATATTTCTAGACCTGCGCTGGGGCAGCGGAAAGCCCACGTCCCTGAAGAGAGAGTCTCAGGCCTGGCAGCATTCATGACAAACTGACTGAGGGCTCCTTGGGCCTTGAGTGAACATCAGTGGTAGCCAGGCGGTACTTGCCATAAGCCTGGGGTGTTGGTGGCCATGGAGAGAGACTGCTCTCATTGTGGAAAAGGGAGAGAAGAGTGAGAATAACTTTGTTTTCTTGCTTGGGTGCCAGCTCAGCTGCAGTTGAAGAGAGACCAGTTAGATTTCTATGGTTTCTAACTCCAGGTCCTGGCTCCCAAACAGCATCTCTGGACCCACCCAGGATTGGGGAACTCACAACCCTGAACAGAAAGACACAAGCCTGACTGGCTTAATCATCTGCTGATTGTAGAGCCCTTGGGCCTTTGCGCAAACATAGGCAGTAGCTAGACAGTGGTTACTGTGGGCCTTCAGCAAGACCCATTGCTGTGCTGGTTCCAAGTCTAATACAGAGCAGTGCCAGTGTTGGTGGCCTCAGCAGCGCTCATGGCAGGCCTCCCCCAGGAACAGGCAGCTTTGCAGAGAACGAAAGAGAGAGAGAGAGATGCTGTTTATTGGGGAGAAAGTAAAGGAAGAGAACAAAAATTTCTGTCTCATAATCCAGAGAATTCTTACGGATCTTATCTAAGACCACCTAGGTGGTACCTCTGTGAGTCTACAAGAGACACACCATTGCTGAGCTTGGGGTGCCCACAAATGCAGATACTGGTGCAATGATCAAAAACTTAGATAACAACACCAGGTCCCTTCAAATACCTGAAACTCTTTCCTAAAAAGAACAAGTAGAAACAAGCCCAAACTGTGAAGACTATGGTAAATACCTAACTCTTCAATGACCAGACACTGATGAATATCAACAAACATCAACACCATCCAGCAAAACATAATTTCACCAAACAAACAAAATAAGGCACCAGGGACCAATCATAGAGAGACAGGGATATGTGACCTTTCAGATAGAGAACTCAAAATAGCTGTTTTGAAGAAACTCACTGAAACTCAAGATAACACAGAAAAGGGATTCAGAATCCTATCAGATAAATGTAACAAAAGGAGTGAAATATTTGAAAAAGAAACAAGCAAAAATTCTAGAGTTGAAAAGTGTGATTGACATACTGAAGAATGAATCAGAGTAACAACAGCAGAATTGATCAAGCAGAAGAACGAATTAGTGAGCTTGAAGATAGGCTATTTGAAAATACACAGTCAGAGGAGACAGAAGAAAAACAAATAAAAAAGCATGAAGTACACCTACATGATCTAGAAAATAACCTGAAAAGGGCAAATCTAACAGTGATTGGCCTTAAAGAGGAGGTAGGTAGAGAGAGAGATAGGGGTAGAAAGTTTATTCAAAGGGATAATAACAGAGAACTTCCCAAACCTAGAGAAAGATATCGCTATTCAGGTACAAGAATGTTGTAGAATACCTAGCAGAATTAAAACAAATTAGACTGCCTCAGAACATTTAATAATCAATCTCCCAAAGGTCGAGGATAAAGAAAGGATCTGCAAACAACAAGAGAAAAGAAACAAATAACCTACAATAAAGCTCTAATACATCTGGCAGCAGACTTCTCAGCAGAAACCTTACAGACCAGGAGAGAGTGGCATGATGTATTTCAAGTGCTGAAGAAAAAATCTTTTATCCTAGAATAGTATATCCAGTGACAGTATCCATCAAACATGAAGGAGAAAGAAAGACTTTCCTAGACAAACAAAAGCTGAGGGATTTCATCAATATCAGACCTGACCTACAAAACAAGGTAAACAGATTTCTTCAATTTGAAAGAAAATAAAATTAATGAACAACAAGAAATCATTTGAAGGTTCAAAACTCACTGGTAATAGTAAGCACACAGAAAAACACAGAATATTGTAACACTGTAGTTGTGATGTGTAAACTCCTCAGATCTTGAGTAGAAAGACTAAAAGATGAACCAATAAAAAATAGTGACTACAACAACTATTTGAGACACAGAGAGTATAATAAGACATAAATCGACAAAAAGTTAAAAAGCAGGGGGATGTAGTTAAAATGTACAGCTTTCGTTACTTTTCTTTTTGCTCGTTTGTTTCTCTGCTTGTTTCTCTTTGCTTGTGTATTAGTTTTCTTTCTTGGTTGTTATTTTGTTTACACAATCAGTACTAAGTTGTTACAAGTTTAAAATAATGGACTGTAAGATATTATTTGCAAGTCTCATGGTAAACTCAAATCAAAAATCATACAACAGATACACAAAAAATAAAAACCAAGAAATTAAAACATACCAACAGAGAAGGTCATCTTGACTGAAAGGAAGACAGGAAGGAAAGAAGGAAAAGACAAATAACAGAAAACAAATAACAAAATGGCAAGAGCAAGTCCTCACTGATCAAAAATACCATTTAATGTAAATGGACTAAACTCTCCAATCACAGAGTGGCTGAATGGATTTAAAACAAACAAACAAAAAAAGAGCCAATAATCTGTGGCCTACAAGAAACACACTTTACCTACAAAGACATACATAGACTGAAAATCGAGGAATGGAAAAACCTATTTCATTCAGATGGAAACCAAAAAAAGAGCAGAAGTAGCTATACCTGTATCAGACAAAATAGAATTCAAGACAAAACTATAAAAAGAGACAAAGAATGTCATTATATAATGATAAAGGGTTCAAGTCAGCAAGAGGATATAAACATATAAATAAATAGGATATATTTATGTGTAAATATAATATAAATATATAAGTATATTTATATTATAATATGAAGAATATGAATATACACTTATAAATATGAAGTGTCCTTTTATCATTGTATTGGGGTCTATGTTTATATCCTCTTGCTGACTTGAACCTTTAACATTATACAATGAGCTGCAAATATATGTTGTAAATATGTGTGTACCCACACTGGAGCACCCAGATATATAAAGTAAATATTAAAGCTAAAGAGAGACACAGACTCCAATACAATGATATCAGGACATTTTGACACTCCCACTTTCAGCATTAGACACATCATCCAGACAGAAAATTGACAAAGAAACATTGGACTTAACCTGCACTACAGAGCAAATGAACCTAACAGATATTTACAGAACATTTTATGCAATGGCTGTAGAATATGCACTCTTCTCTTCAGCCCATGGATCATTCTCAAGAATAGACCTTATGATAGGCCACAAAACAAGTCTTTAAAGATTCAAAAAAATGAAATTATATCAAATATCATCTCTGACCACAGTGAAATAAAACCAGAAATCAATAACAAGAGGAATTTGGAAACTACAAAAAAAAAAAAAAAACCATGAAAATTAAACAATGTGCTCCTGAATGACCAGTGAGCCAATAAACAAATGAAGAAGGAAATTTAAAAATTTCTTGAAACACATGAACACGGAAGCACAACCTACCAAAACCTATGGGATACAGTCAAAGCAGTACTAAGAGGGAAGTGTACAGCTCTAAGTATCTATATCAAAAAAAGTAGAAGAACTTCACATAAACAAACTAATAATGCATCTTAAAGAACTAGGAAAGCCAGAGTAAACTAAACCCAAAATCAGTAGAAGAAAAGAAATAATAAAGATCAGAGCAGAAATAAATGAAACTTAAACACAGAAAACAATACAAAAACAAATGAAATGAAAAGTTAGGTTTTTGAAAAGATAAACAAAATAGACAAAGCTTTAGCCATACTAAGAAAAAAAGAGACATACCCAAATAAATAATACTGAGGATGAGAAAGGATACATTATAACTGATACTGTAGAAATGCAAAAGATTATCAGAGGCTACTATGAAGAACTATAAGCCAATGCGTTGGAAAATCTAGAAGAAATGGATAAATTCCTAGACATATATAACCTACCAAGATTGAACAATGAAGAAATCCAAAACCTGCACAGACCAATAAAATGTAACAAGATCAAAGCTGAAACGAGAAAAATCTCCAGTAAATAAAAGCCCAGGACCTGATGGCTTCACTGCTGAATTGTACCAAATATTTAAAGAACAACTAATACCAATCCTACTCTGAAAAATAGAAGATGAGGGAATACTTCCTAACTCATTCTATGAGGCCAGTATTACCCTGATACTAAAACCAAAGACACACAAAAAATCAAACTAAAGGCCAATTTCCCTGATGGACGTTAATGCAAAAATCCTCAACCAAATACTAGCAAACCAAATTCAACAACAGATTAAAAACACCATTTATCATGACCAAGTGGGATTTATCCCAGGCATGCAAGGATAGTTCAACATACACAAATCGATCAATGTGATACATCATATCAGTAGAATGAAGGACAAAAATCACATGATCATTTCAACTGATGCTAAAAAAGCATTTGATAAAATTCAACATCCCTTCATGACTAAAAAAAAAAAAATACTAAAAAAACTGGGTATTCACAGAACATACCACAACACAGTAAAAGCTATATATGACAGACCCACAACTAGTACCATACTAAACACAAAAAAACTGAAAGCCTTTCCTTGAGATCTGGAACAAGACAAGGATGCTCACTTTCACCACTGTTATTCAACATAGTACTGGAAGTCCTAGCTAGAGCAATCAAACAAAAGAAATAAAGGTCATCCAAATTGGAAAGGAAGAAGTCAAATTATCCTTGTTTGCAAATGATATGATCTTACATTTGAAAAAAACTAAAGATTCCATTAAAAAAAACTATTAGAATTGGTAAGCAAATTCAGTGAAGTTGCAGGATACAAAATCAACATACATAAATCCATAGTTTTTTTTTAAAAAACAGAGTCTCACTCTGTCACCCAGGCTGGAGCGCAGTGGTGTGATCTCAGTTCACTGCAACCTCCACCTCCTGGGTTCAAGTTATTCTCATGTGTCAGACTCCCGAGTAGTTAGGATTATAGGCGTGCACAACCATGCCTGGCTAATTTTTATATTTTTAGTTTTCACCATGTTAGCCAAGCTGATCTCAAACTCTTGGTCTCAAGTGACCTGCCCACATTAGCCTCCCAAAGTTCTGGGATTACAGGTGTAAGCCACTGCATCCGCCCAATCAATAGCATTTCTACATGTCAACGGCAAACATTCTGAAAGAGTAATCAAGAAAATAATCTTATTTATAGTAGCTACAAATAATATAAAATAAGTAGGAATAAACTTAACCAAAGAACTAAAAGATCTCTACAATGAAAACTATAAAACATTGATTCAAGAAATTGAAGAGGACACAAAAAACTGGAAAAAATCAATGTTAAAATGTTCATTCTAACCAATGCAATCTACAGATTCAATGCAATCCCTATCAAAATACCAATGACATTCTTCACAGAAATAGAAAAAAAGTCCTAAAATTGATATGGAACCCCAAAAGACCCAGAATAGCCAAAGCTATCCTGAGCAAAAAGAACAAAGCTAGAGGACTCACGTTACCTGACATCGAATTATACTACAGAGATATGGTAACCAAAACGCATGATACTGGCATAAAAACAGACCAATAGACAAATGGAACAGAGTGGAGAACCTAGAAACAAACTCATACACCTAGAGTAAACTCATTTTTGACAAAAGCCGCAGGAACATACTTTGCACAAAGGACAGTCTCTTCAATAAATCCTGCTAGGAAAATTGGATATCCGTATGCAGAAGAATGAAGCTAGATCCCTATCTCTTACTACATACAAAAATCAAATCAAAATGGATTAATAACTTAAATCTAAGACCTCAAACTATGAAACTACTACAAGAAAACATTGGGGAAACTCTCCAGGATATTAATCTGGGCAACGATTTCTTGAGTAATACCCCACAAGCACAGGCAATCAAAGCAAAAATGGACCAATGGGATCACATCAAGTTTATTTATTTATTTATTTATTTATTTATTTATTTATTTATTTATTTATTTATTTATTTTTGAGACAGAGTCTCACTCTGTCACCCAGGCTGGAGTGCAGTGGCCGGATCTCAGCTCACTGCAAGCTCTGCCTCCCGGGTTCATGCCATTCTCCTGCCTCAGCCTCCCGAGTAGCTGGGACTACAGGCGCCCGCGACCTTGCCCGGCTAGTTTTTTGTATTTTTTAGTAGAGACGGGGTTTCACAGTGTTAAGCCAGGATGGTCTCGATCTCCTGACCTCGTGATCCGCCCGTCTCGGCCTCCCAAAGTGCTGGGATTACAGGCTTGAGCCACCGTGCCCGGCCTCACATCAAGTTTAAAAGCTTCTGCACAGCAAAGGAAACAATCAACAAAGTGAAGAGATAATCCACAGAATAGGAGAAAATATTTGCAAACCATCCATCTGACCAGGGATTAATAAACAGACTTATAAGGGAACTCAATAGGGAAACAACTCAATAGGGAAAAAAAAATCTAATAATCCAATTTAAAAATGGGAAAAAGATCTGAATAGACATTTTTCAAAAGAAGACATACAAATGGCAAACAGGCATATGTAAAGGTGCTTAGCATCATTGGTCATCAGAGCAATGCAAATCAAAAGTACGAGATATTAACTCACCCCAGTCAAAATAGCTTTTATTCAAAAGACAGGCAATAATGAATGCTGGGGAACATGTGGAAAAAAGGCCACCTTCACACACTGTTGGTGGAAATGTAAGTTAGTACAACCACTATGGAGAACAGTTTGGAGGTTCCTCAAAAAAATCTAAAAATAGAGCTACCATATAATCCAGCAAACTCCATGGCTAGGTATATACTCAAAAGAAAGAAAATCACTATGTCCAAGAGATATCTGCACTCCCATGTTTCTTGCAGCACTATTCACAATACCTAAGACTTGGAAGCAACCTAAGTGTCCATCAACAGATGAATGGATAAAGAAAATGTGGTACTTGTACACAATGGAGTACTTATCAGCCATAAAAAAGAATGAGATCCAGTCATTTGCAGCAACATGGATGGAACTGGAAGACATTATGTTAAGTGAAATAAACCAGGCACGGAAAGACAAACTTCACATGTTCTTGCTTAGTTGTGGGGACTAAAAATTGAAACAATTGAACTCACAGAGATAGAGTAGAAGGCTGTTTACCAGAGGCTGGGAATGGAGGGGCAGTGGTGGAAATGGGGATGGTTAACTGGAACAAAAATATAGTTAGATCGAGTGAGTAAGCTCTAGTTTGTGATAGCACAACAGGATGACTACAATCAACAATAATTTATTGCACATTTAAATATAACTAAAAGAGTATAACTGGATTATTTATAACGCAAAGAAAGGATAAATGCATAGGGTAACGGATACCTCATTTACCCTGATATGGTCATTACACATTGTGTACCTGTATCAAAATGTTCTGTGTACCACATAAATATATACATCTACTATGTACCCACAAAAATTAAAAATAAGTTTTTAAAACATTAAAAATAAGTTTTTTTTAAAGAAACGATTGACATCTCCTGAATTCCCCCAAATAATCTAGCCAGCTACCAGAGTTCTAGATCAGAGGTGTCCAATCTTTTGGCTTCCCTGGGTCACAGTGGAACAATTGTCTTAGGCCATACATAAAATACACCAACACTAATGATGAGCTAAAAAAAAAAAAAAAAAAAAAAAAAAATTGTGAGACCAGGCTCAGTGGCTCATGCCTGTATGTAATCCCAGCACTTTGGGAGGCCGAGGTGGACAGACCACGAGGTCAAGAGATGGAGACCATCCTGGCCAACATGGTGAAATCCCATCTCTACTAAAAATACAAAAATTAGCCGGGCGTGGTGGCATGCGCTTGTAGTCCCAGCTACTTGGGAGGCTGAGGCAGGAGAATTGCTTGAACTCAGGAGGCAGAGGTTGCAGTGAGCCGAGATTGTGCCACTGCACTCTAGCCTGGTGACAGAGTGAGACTCCATCTCAAAAAAAAAAAAAAAAAATTGCAAAAAAAATTTCATAATGTTTTAAGAAAGTTTACAAATTTGTTGGACCACATTCAAAGCTGTCCTGGGCTGCATGCAGCCCGCAGACTGGGAGTTGGACAAGCTTGCTGTAGAATGTTCTGTGATGACTCATTATTAAGTTACACCAAGGGAGGGCAAGGATTTTTACCAACATCTTTTGATTCTGTTCTTACTGTTTAAAATATTTAAACTATGAAACAACAGAAATATGTTTACTGCTATAACCATGGCACTTTGAACAATGCCCAGTCTACAGGAGGCACTCAATAAATTTTGGTCAAAGAATGAAGGAACACATAATTGTCACAGTATAAGGCAAGCACTATCCAATCATACCCCTTTCCCATCACTCCAGAAACTTTCAGTCAGACCAACCTTCCAAAATCACTTTCTTTCTCTGTAGATAAAGAGAACTGAGGCAGTGTTCCAGTCGCTCTCTAAGGAGTAAGGCAGATCTCTTCCTGTCTCATGCCACCCTTTAGAAACAAGGTCCCTGAAGCAGAAACCTTCAAACATTCTATATGAAGGCCCCTTCCAACATGCTGTGTTATCGCGTAACACATCCAGCCTCATCAGCTAACACCCCTGCTGGGACCAAAGCAAAGTCCTGGCCTGCAAGTGGATGTGGGAGTTAGTAAACAGCAGCCTCAACTGTTGCACAATTTTGCCAAGGGCCATCTTAGTTCAGAACATAGAATTCCCTGTTCCATGCTTAGGAGGTCATTCTAAGATGCCTGGCCTGTTTTGTTTCATGGTGTGCTGATGGGTAAGCAGCGATCAGATACTTAACAGAGATAAGATTGAATTGGGCCTGCAGGAACAGGCCCTTCTCAGAGAGAAAGCAGCATTTGTCAGAGACTCTGTCCCATGAGTCCCAGCCTTGCTCACAGCAAGGAGCGTCACGCTTTGTGGCGATTTCACTCTTTTGTCCATATTTCCTTGTGCAAACTGCCCATTTGTTCATGAGGCTTCTTCTGTTCCTTCAACCTTCCCACTCCAGGGGCACAGTCCTCCACCCTTGTGTGTAATTGATCCCATCTTCAGGAGCAGTAGGTTCCCCAGACTTCTGCTTCTGAGCCCAGAAAAGAGAACATAATGGCTGCAGAAGAAAGCATGGGCTTGGACTAACTCTTCTCTCTGTCAATGATGGCATGTCTCTAAACTGACCTCTCCTCTCAGAACCTGCTGGCACACTGGGCTCACCTCCCACTCAGGAGAACCCAGCGGGGCTGGTCTGGTGGTGAGTTGTGCATTGTGCACATTTTAGCCTGGCCTCGAACTACGCACAGGCTCACCACCTCTTAGCCTTGATTCTACTGATATCAACTCTCAGAAACTCAACCAAAGACGCAAAGCCAGCCACTCCTTCGTACCATTGCACATGCTGTTTCCTTGGCCTAGAATTTTTCTTCCTCCTTATCTGCTGGATGACTCTTCTCATTTTTCAAAACTAAGATCAGTATCTCTTAAAGTCCAGAATCTTTACTTTCGCTTGCAAATGTCACAGTGTCCTAGCCAGAGCTACCCCTCTGACCTAATTTCCCAATACCCTCTCATCTCACTGCTCAGGTCACAATGGGCTCCTTGCCATCCCTTGAGCTTCCAAGCACACCCATGGCCTTTCCCCTTGTGATTTCCTCATCCTGGAGTGCTCTTCTCCCCACTCTTCACATGACTCCCACCTCTTTTCATTCCTTTTCCTACATAAATGCCACCATCTCAGGAAGCCTTCACTGATCCCCGATTAAAATGGTGTGAGCCCATGCTACACAGGCACTGTCTTTCTACACCCCCACCTCCTCTATCTTCTTTCATTGTACACACCATGATCTGATTTTATGTTAAACATTTATATGTTATGTTCACTGTCGGCCTCCCCAGTGGGATGTAAGTCCTGTGGCTGCAGGAGCTTTTGTGTTCATCACAACATCGTAAGTCCCTGGAACATTTCGTGGCAGGCAGCACTCCCTAGTAAATAGTAGCTGAGTAAATGTTGTTTCAGGTTGATTTCTAACTTGGTATTCTAGTGCCTCTAGGCAGTTCTGTGAATAAACAGAAAACTCCAGGTAAGGTTCATGTAGATTTGACTCAAATGACATGTGCATGTCTACATGTGTGAGTGTGCATGCATGTGTGTGTATGTATGTGTATATATGCATACATGTGTGTATTTGTATGTGTGTATATACAGTTGTCCCTCAGTATTCATTGGGGATTGGCTCCAGGATCATCTGCAGATACCAAAATCCACAGATGTTCAAGTCCCTGGTATAAAATGGTGGAGTATTTGCATATAACCTATGTACATCCTCCCATATACTTTAATTCATCTCTAGATTACTTATAATACCTAATACAATGCACCATGTCATTTCTACCATGCTGTTTATATTATTTTGTGTTTTCCTTCTGTATTAAGCCAAGTTAACAAATATTTAGCAGGAAGATATTTCTAGGAAGCTTAGTTTAACTAAATGAGGTTTTCCAACTCAACTCATCATATTTCATCCTAAATTTCGTATTGGTGTTTTGTCTTCTCTGGAATTGTAATCTCTCTGGAGACACTGACAGGTCTGATTCACTTCATTGTGCACCACAGTAATTAGATAAAGAGACAAAGCAACATCTCATTGTGTCTTAAATACTTCAGGCCTGGCGCGGTGGCTCACACCTGTAATCCCAGCACTTTGGGAGGCCAAAGTGGGCGGACAATTTGAGGTTGGGAGTTCAAGAATAGCCTGCCAACATGGTGAAACCCTGTCTCTACTAAAAATACCAAAACTAGTCGGGCGTGGTGGTGTGCGCCTGTAGTTCCAGCTACTCAGGAGGCTGAGGCAGGAGAATTGCTTGAACTCAGGAGGCAGAGGTTGCAGTGAGCTGAGATCGCATCACTGCACTCCAGCCTGGGCAACAGAGTGAGACTTGGTCTCAAAAAAGAAACCAAAAACCAAAAAACAACAAATACTTCTGCTGCTTTCCCTCCACTATCCATGATGAAGTCTCATAGCTCTCACCATGCTGCTTCTATGTTCATTGTCTCCATTCTCTAACCTTTGTGAAGAGGTGTGGCTCTTCTCTGACGTTAGACCCTTTACCTCAGTGCCTGCCTTAGGCCTTTTCCAACCAGTCTTTTCAAGGACTCTTCCTCTCAAGACCCCTCCCCTGTGTAATCCTAGACCCTGAAACCCCTTTCTTCACCCTACTCTTTCCTCTGTCTCCCTATTTTTATTTATTTATTGATTTATTTACTTATTTATTTTTGAGACGGAGTCTCACTCTGTCACCCAGGCTGGAAAGCAATGGTGCGATCTCGGCTCACTGCAACATCTGCCTCCTGGGTTCAAGTGATTCTCCCGCCTCAGCCTCCAATAGCTAGGACTATAGGCATGTGCCACCACACCCAGCTAATTTTTTTGTGTGTTTTTTTTTGAAATGGAGTCTCTCTCTGTCGCCCAGGCTGGGGTGCAGTGGCCGGATCTCAGCTCACTGCAAGCTTCGCCTCCCGGGTTTAGGCCATTCTTCTGCCTCAGCCTCCCGAGTAGTTGGGACTACAGGCACCTGCCACCTCGCCCGGCTAGTTTTTTGTATTTTTTAGTAGAGACGGGGTTTCACCGCGTTAGCCAGGATGGTCTCGATCTCCTGACCTCGTGATCCACCCATCTCGGCATCCCAAAGTGCTGGGATTACAGGCTTGAGCCACAGCACCCGGCCAAGATGGGAGGTTCTTGATGAGACTGTTTGCATTTATGCCTGTTGTCCCAGGGTAATTATTAGTAGCATCTTTTTTTCACTCTCAGAAGCATCCCTGTTTGGCCACCCTAGCTACTGGTGAACTTTGAAAGACAGTGTCAGTTGAGTGGTTGGAAGTAAAAGCCAGACTTCTCTGAGTTAAGGAGAAAGATGAAAAAGTGGAGGCAGAGCCCTGTCCTTCACAGCTCAGGGGTCCCCAATGGAATCGCTTGAGTGAATAGAATAGAGGAATAGGACAATGACTCGTTTTACAAAGAGGTGTCTGCTCTTCCATTTACCTGTTTTTGTTTCGATGACGGTAAAGATAAAAATAGAGAAGCTGTCTGCCCTTATACTAACAAGAATAAGTGCAGTGTGTTCTCCTGCTACGTGCTGTGCTCTTTGTTGGAATGAATGTTTGTGTAAAGTTCCAACACGAAGTCTGCAGGAGCTTTGGCTGCTCTTCTGCAGCTGCAAGACAGTTCGGAGAGAAGGCGGCAGACAGCAGCCACACCCTAGCGAGAGTTTAAAGCACTTTCCCCTTTCTATTGTTTGACAGGGAGGAGTGGAGTTCAGAGCAATCAAAAGGGTGCTACAATGGTTTTGCATTGTAATTTTATTGCTTAATATATTGTAAAATGTAGTTAATTCTAATTCGTGTGTGTGTGTGTGTGTGTGTGTGTGTTCATCTCCTTGTTTTCTGGGGTGTGGAATGGTAAGAACATTTTTAAAGCCATGGCTTATTTACTAAAATGAACCCTTGTTTCCTTTCTCTGAGATGCATGAAACCAACAGAGAAAATTAGAAGAGGGTATCATTTTAAGGAAGAGAAAACATGTTAGTGAGAGGAAGCTGCTTCATTTGTTTAAAATGTACACCCAGATGGGAAAGTTATACAAATGATTATTCAAATAAAAGAGAAAAAGGACATTAGAAGCTTGATATATCACTTGTGCGAATCTAGTGCTTCTCTGTAGAAAAAGTACTTCCCTGATTCTTTTCTTCTGTGGGATCCAGTGGTCTGGCTCATAAGATGTGAGGGAGAAGCAGGTGTAGATCAGGCTTTGGAACCACCTGCTTTCATCCATAGGGGGCTTCCTTAGGGGGCACAGCAACTAAGTGTTTCTAATCAGTGACAATCCCATGGTGGAAGAAGTGAATACTAGTAATGAAAGTTGGGGCAGTTCTCTCAGCAGAGTGTCAAAAAACTGCATTCACTTTCATAGTCTACCCCTCCAACATACTTCAAATGAATACAGTATATTTCCCCATCTTTGCCTTTTGCAACTTGTTTCCCAATTAGGGTTACCAAATTTAGCAAAGAAAAATGCAGGGTATCCAGTTAAAGTTTTAGAAAAACAAGAAAGTTTTTAAAATTTTTCTACTTTTAATTTTTGTGGGTTCATAGTAGGTGTATGTATTTATGGAATATATATTTTGATATAGGCATACAATGCACAATAATAGCATCAGGGTAAGTAGGGGATCCATCACCCCCATGCATTTATCCTTTCTTTGTGTTACAAACAATCTAATAATATTCTTTTAGTAATTTTTAAATGTGCAATAAATTTTTGTTGACTGTAGTCATCCTATATGTCTGTTTATATGCCTGTGCCATGCTGCTTTGGTTGGTATAGCTCTGTAGTGTAATTTGAAGTCAGGTAATGTGATTCCTCCAGTTTAGTTCTTTTTGCTCAGGATAGCTTTGGCTATTTGGGGTCTTTTGTGGTTCTATATCAATTTTAGGATTTTTTTTTTTCTATTTCTGTGAAGAATGTCATTAATATTTTGATAGGGGTTACATTGAATGTGTAGGTTGCTTTGGGTAGTATGGACATTTTATTTTATTTTATTTTAAACAGAGTCTTGCTCTGTCACCCAGGCTGGAGTGCAGTGGAGCAGCAATCTCAGCTCACTGCAACCCCCGCCTTCAGGATTAAAGAAATTCTCATGGCTTAGTCTCCTGAGTAGCTAATTTTGTACTTTTTTTATAGTAGAGACAGAGTTTTCCCATGTTGGCTGGCCTCAAACTCTTAGCCTCAAGTGATCCTCCTGCCTAGGCCTCCCAAAGTGCTGGGATTATAGGCATGAGCCAACATGCCCAGCCCTTGCATGGACATTTTAACAATACTGATTCTTCCAAGCCATGAACACCAAATATCTTTTCATTTTTTGTGTCCTCTTCAATATCTTGCATCAGTGTTTTATAGTTTTCATTGCAGAGATCTCTGACTTCTTTGCTTAAGTTTATCCCTAGGCATTTTATATTATTTGTAGCTACTATACGTAAGATTACTTTCTTGATTTCTTTTTCAGATTGTTTGCTACTGGCATATAGAAATGCTACTGATTTATGTATGTTGATTTTGTATCCTCCAAACTTACTGAATTTGTTTATCAGTTCTAATAGTTTTTGGGTGGAGTTTTCAGGTTTTCTCAAATATAAGATCCTATCACTTGCAAACGAGGATAATTTGCCTTCTTCCTTTCCAATTTGGATACCCTTTATGTCTTTCTCTTGTCTGATTACTCCAGCTAAGACTTCCAGTACTAGGTTGAATAACAGTGGTGAAAATGGACATCCTTGTCTTATTTCAGGTCTTAAAGGAAAGATTATAAGTTTTTCCCTGTTCAGCATGATATTAGCTATGGGTCTGTCATATATGGCTCTTACTGTTTTGTGGTATGTTCCTTGAATACCTAGTTTTCTTAGGGTTTTTATTATGAAAGGATATTGAATTTTATCAATGCTTTTTCAGCATCAATTGAAATGATCATTTTTGTCCTTCATTCTAATGATAGGATATATATCACATTGGTTAATTTGCATATGTTGAACCATCCTTGCATTTCTGGAATAAATCCCACTTGGTCACGATGAATTATCTCTTTAATGTATCGTTAAATTTGGTTTGCTAGATTTTTGCATTAAAGTTCATCAGGGATATTGGCCTATAGGTTCCTTTTTTTTCAGTGTGTTTGTCTGGTTTTGGTATCAGGGAAATATTAGCATTATAAAATGAATTTGAAAGTACTGCAATCAGGGGCGGAGCAAGATGGCCGAATAGGAACAGCT
>NW_012118599.1:3598819-3609756 GCF_000951035.1 Colobus angolensis palliatus
TCAACATGGCACAAGTATACATATGTAACAAACCTGCACGTTATGCACATGTACCCTAGAACTTAAAGTATAATAATAATAATAATAATAAAGAAAGTACTGCAATCTCTCCTCTGAATTTTGGTTCTTATGCAAGTGTTTTTTGTGTGGATATGTGTTCAATTTGGTGTTCCTGTGGAGAGGATCATTGGTGGCAGCTCCTATCCAACCATCTTGCTCTACCTTCCTTCAATAACTTCTGACTTGCCAATCCACTGAGGGCTCAGAGTAGGAGAAATAGGTAAGTTTGTAAGTGGTATTCCAAAAGGTGAATAGACTTTGAAATAGGAAGAGGACTATTTAAGCCAGTAATCAGTAAGTTTCAGCTTTTCCTGATTGTGTTAGTTTCCTGGATCTGCTGTAATGAAATATAATATGATAAGCTGGGTAGCCTAAAACAACAGAAATTTATTCTCTCACAGTTCTAGCTGTTAGAAGTCCAAAATCAAGGTGTCAGCAGGGCCATGCTCCTGCTGAAGGCTCTATGGAAAAATTCTTCCTTGCTTCTTCTAGTTTCTGGTGGTTGCTGGCAATCCTTGGCATTCCTTGACTTGTAGCAGTGTAAGAAGGGTTGATAAAGGGGCAGGCAGGCTTCTTGGGAAAGATGTGTTTCACCAAGTTGTGCACTTTCAAAGGAGAAGTGAGTAAACAGAGCTCTATGCAGAGGAAATCACAACAGTAAAAACACAGTGTGGGGCCAAAGAGAGAGGCAGAGTGGGATGGGGTAGATACCTGTTCCTGGGTCAGAAAATTGTTATTGTACATGGTGGGGATGGTGGGAGGTACATTTAAAGGCTTAGGTTAAGGCTACTTTAGGGTAGGCCTTAAGAAGAAGCTGAAAAGTTTTTCTCCTCTATATGACCAACTTCAGGTGCCCAGCCAATGCTTGCTTCTGTGCTTTTGTGCCTTGGCTTGGTTTCCTTCTCTTAGACAAATAGGGAGCCAGGGTGTACTGGGATGGAGGCGGCATACAGGAGGCCCGTTGCCTTTGTCTCTTTGTCCGTAGTCTCTACAGAAGGATGACCTAACCGATGCTAGAAAGGAAGAGAAGTAGGTAGAGCCAGAGAGGAAATGAAGGAACCATTTAAGGAGCCCCTTGTATGTACTTCTTGTTCATGCATTATCTCATTTCATCCTCACAGTAACTTTAGAAGGTAGGTATTGTATTGTTCCCATGTTCCAGCTGATGACACCAGGGTTCACTCAGTTCACATGGATAGGTACAGTCAGGAGGCAAATCCACATCTAACTCAAAGTGGGGAGAGATGAGACACAGAGTAAGATTTCTGAAAGAGAGTAAGTATGAGGGTGGTAGGAAAGTCAACGATTCAGGTGCATGAAATCCTGGAGAACAGTTTTGTTCTGAAGCAGCTTCAGTGCTATGTGAAGACAACGTACAAAAGGCCTGTTATATAACAAAAGGCTAACCTGATACAAATACTGTGCAATAGACTTATGTTTTACTTAAGGCAGTAAATCTAAACGTATCTCTTATCTCCTGCTACCTGCCCCACTTTGCTCTTTTTCTCTTGTGCACTAAAGAAGAATGAATGATAATAGCTCTTCAAAGTATGCTGGGTGGAACCTTTTTTATTTCCCATGAAAATTAATTCTTTATTGAGTTTCTGCTCATATGTTTGAGAGCGAAATCTTCACTCCCCCCACCAAACACACACACACACACACACACTGCTCACTGCTGTTGGTTAAGCACTAGCTATGTGCCAGGTGCATTGTCACATATTCCATTACTAGTTCAGGTGCAAGTGTAGGCTATGACACTCTTAGGTACTGTGAGGATGAAATGCTGAGTTCACTGTCAACTAAAAAGGACTGTAAAATTATGCCTGTTTTCACCACAGACCTTTGGCCTCAGAGACTTAATTGCAGTGTTCAAGTCATCCCAGTTCCTCCTCATATAATTGAGAGATATTAAAAGCCTAACCTGTTTTTTTGTCAGTTTTGATTACAGTTATTCAGAAGAGTGACAGAAAGCACCTCATCTTGTATTGATTATAAGGCCCGTTTCTACCCTTAACACAACTATTGAAATCATTTTCTACATTTGATAAGCGATGCTAAATGAAATATCTCTTCTGAGCTCTCCTCAGATTGCCTTTGTGGAAGGCAGATTTGTCCCAGATATTTCGGAGCATTTGCTCATTCAGCATGGTGTGCGAATCTCTCCCCACAGGAGATCAATTTGCTTCTACATGATCATGAGAAGGCATTCAACATGAGAGTCAGCTTACTTTATTACACTTTTAACCTCTCAAGTTAAGCTGGATGGACATACCTGAGAAGCCCTTTGTTCTTTCCACAGTTGTACTCACTGAGCACCTCACCCTAACTGGAGAGGTCGGAATGCATGCTTGGAGTCATCCCAGTTGTGGGCAAAGGAACGGAGCTGAAATCAAGAACACAGGCAGAGAATAGCTGGTCAGAAAGCACCAGACACAGGGCTGAATTCAGAGAGCTTCAGTGAGAGGTAAGAAGCTGGGAAGATTACATTCAGGGTGGACCTTTCATGTGCCACAAACTGTGCTAGCTATTTTGCTGGTCTTATTTTATTCAATAACAACACTGAATAGTAAGAATTGGGATCCTCATTTTGCACAAATGGAGGTAATGCTTATGGAAATAGTAGAAGATAAGTATAGATCAGAGAAGTTAGTATTGTGCCAATAAGAAATGTGATAATGGAGAGTCTTAGGTTATGATGTCATTAGGTTTCAAGGACAGGACACACCTGATGAACTCATGCAGGGGAGCAGAACTTAGTGCCCTGTAGGGCTGAAGTAGAGACAGATGAACTTTTATTAGGGTGGTGCAAAAGTAATTGTGGGTTTTGCCCTTGCGTTTAAAGGCAAAAACTGCAATTACTTTTGCACCAACCTAATAGCTTTACATAAAGTGGGACATGAGGCAGAGATCCATGGTGGGCTGAAGGGAAGAGGAGGATTGAAGGCCAGGGAATCTGGCACACCACCACAAAGAGCTGACATCTTCTAGGCTTTGAATAAATCATTTATGATCATGGAAATTCTTTAAGTTAGGATTCATATAACTGGCCACAGTGCAGGAATCATCTTTCCAACACTTCTTGGCTATGTCCAGGGTCAATACCAAACTTATTGGTCAGGACATACTATTATATACATATATACAACATTCTATGACATACAAAACAGGTCATGTAACCAGGGACTTAGTTATCACTCAGTGAGGAACCAAGGTGGAATTTGGGATAAGAATAAAATTGAAGAGGTTCACCAGAAGAAGTGAAAATGAAGTCAGGTAAAACTCCTCCAACCCCCATCTTTTGAAGGGGCTCAAAAAAGAGAAGAGCAACAGTTATTTGCTATCCAACATGAATGCTCATGGCAGCATTATTCACAATAGCTAAAAGTTGAAACAACCCAAATGACCACTGATGGATGAATGAACAAAGAAAATGTGGTTTATCCATATAATGGAATATTATTCAGCCATAAAAAGGAGCAAAATACTGATACATGCTGCAGCATGCGTGAACCTTAAAAACCTAATGCCACATGTTGCATGATTCCATTTATAAGAAATATCCAAAACAGGTGAACAGAAAGCAGATTGACAGTTTCCAGGGGCTGGAGGAAGGAGGGAATAGGGAGTAAAACAATAGCATTAACTGGTACAAAGTCTTATTTTGGAGTAACAAAAATGTTTTGGAACTAAATAAAGGCAGTGGTTGCACAACATTGTGAATGCACTAATGCCGCTGAATTGTTCACCTTAAAATGGCTTTTTTTATTTTATAAATTTCACCTCAATAATAAAAGTTGTTTGCAATGAAAATTGTAGCATAGGTTAAGTGACTCTACAATCCCACATTTATTTACTTCTGAACCCATTATGGTGAGGCCAGTAACCCTTTAAATGGCATCCACTTGGCCACATAGACAGAGTGACCTCTCACTCTGAAGCAGATGCCAAGGCACAAGGCCCACTCCCCTGGAGGCAAGCTGATTCTTGATTATTCCTGGTAACAGGGAACATGCCCAGACGTAAAAAATTGAAATCCATAGGTAACCTAAAACTCTCTTTCAGGTGACTTTCTGCATCCTTCTCAAAACTGTGATTAAACAGAAGCAAAATGGTTATATTCTCCATATTCACTTCCCTTTGTACCGCCCACTTTCTCATAGCATCCACCCACAGAAGAAGAGAAATGCATACAATTTGCACCAATATGCATCTTTGAAACCCAAAAAGGCCAGACAATTGGTAACACCATTTCTGTTCACTCCACCTCACCTCAGACTCTGCTCCTCCTTCAGTAAGTCACTCTTCAGTAAGTCCAGGGTTGAGCTTGGCCTCTAAGCATTCTGGGTTTGGTCCAATGGTCTGGGGAGGGCCGTAACCGAAGTGTTAACTCTATAGTCTCCATGTTTAATGATTGACTATGTAATTTCATGTACAATAACCTAGACTCTGGGGTTAGACTTCAAGGGATCTTAAGACCCAACATCAAATCTGTCCCAAAGTAATTGAATACTGACTGGCTAGAAAGATATGTGGTAAGCAGAGAGGTCAAACCAAGGTACCCAAACTTACACCAAAAAAGCCTGGAGAATGGAAAGTTCATGGGAACATCCTACCTATGTCACCTCAAAAATCTGAAGCTGCCCCTCACTTCAGGCCAGAAGTGGCTTTCCTGAATGAAACATTAACTCTGCAAAATAAGGTGTATATGTGTGTGTGTGTGTGTGAAGCTTTATAAATGAAAAAAATCTATAAAAATGAGAATTCTCTATCTACTATATAGTGATAACACTATGTCGACTGATATTTTGTCTTATATCCTTCACCCTAAGATTTTCAATTACTAGAAATAATACTTACGTTTTTATGTGGCACACAGCAGATAAATTTTAAACTGTTTCCTTGAATTTTAAACTGTTTCTGTGTTCATAATTCCCCTTATTCCTTTGTCCAAAGAGTGATAAGATTCCACGCCAATCTCAGCAGCTAGAAATCATTACTGTGTGCTCAGAGGCTCACTATTCTAACTGCCCTTCTGTTGAAGAAACCAGCTGAAGGGTTACGTAAGTCAATCAAGCAAATGGATGCAGCTGCCTGATTTACCTAGCAAGCTCTCTTGGCTTGATCTATAAAGACTTATTAGGAGTTACAGGAAAGCTGATTCACAATTCACAATTTTTGCTTAGCCTCTTTGTGTGATTCAAAAAACAGTGGGAGTGGCCAGGCGCAGTGGCTCACACCTGTAATCCCAACACTGTGGGAGCCTGAGGCGGGCAGATCACCCAAGGTCAGGAGATCACCAGCCTGGCAACATGGTGAAATGCTGTTTCTATTACAAATACACAAATTAGCTGGGCGTGCTGCTCAGGAGGCTGAGGCAGCAAAATCACTTGAACCCAAGAGGCAGAGGTTGCAGTGAGCCGAGATTGTGCCATTGCACTCCAACCTGGGTGACAGAATGAGACTGTCCCAGAAAGGAAAAAAAAAAGAACAGTGGGAGGGGGAAAATTTTCTGAATGCATGTTCCTCTTGTAAGCACTATTTGTTTGTTTGTTTGTTTTTTGAGACACAGTCTCACTCTGTTGCCCAGGATGGGGTGCGGTGGCGTGATCTTGGCTCACTGCAACCTCTGCCTCCAGTGCTCAAGTGATTCTCCTGCCTCAGTCCCCCAAGTAGCTGAGATTACAAGCATACACCACCACACCTGGCTAAATTTTGTTTTTCTTTAGTAGAGATGAGGTTGAGCTGTGTTGGCCAGAGTGATCTTGAACTCACAGCCTCAGGTGATCCACTTGCCTCAGCCTGCCAAAGTGATGGGATTACAGGTGTGAGCCACCCCTCCTGCAAATCCTTTTAATGGCCATTATTACTGGAATTCATCACTCCACCAAGGAAGCTGAACAAGGCTCAAAGTTTCAAAACTATTAAGACAGATGGTAGATTAAGAAACTGTGAGTCTTAGTAGTTATCAAGGAGAGAACTGCTGTCTGAGTTCTGAGCAACCTGAAGTCCTCAGGGTTTTCATCCTTAGCTGTAACAGAAAGTTGAGAGCAGAGCTAACCTGCTTCAAATGCCTGTAGTCTCAAGACACTGCCCATGAAATGTAGTAAAAGTTTCAACTTTTACTACATGGTTAAATTGTCCACCAATGACAAACATCCCACCAATCCTTTAAAAATATGTACCTAATAAACAACCACATGCTTTCATGGCAAAGATCACATTGGTGTTAAACAAAACCTGCCGTTATAATTAAGTTGTAGTGTCCAACTTACATTGAAGGCCTAGGCACTACCACTTTAGGGAAGAGTCTGTAACCAAACTGACATTTGCTTGGTGGCCTCCAACCCCAAAAGGAGAATGTCCCAGGGACACCTTCCAATACAGACCAATAGAGAATTTTCCTGACTTGTGAATTTATTTATATAAACAAAATTTTGAAAGATGTAAGTTAAATTACATTTATTTGAAATTGTGATGATCACAGAAAAACTATACCATTGGATCACTGTACAAAAAATAGATCTGAACATTTTTTGTGTGTGTGTCTCTCCATGGCAAAAGAGGAGTTAAGATATGTTTCTTTGCTTTGGAAATAGAAAAAGTATTCTATATTCTTTCCTTACTTACAGAGCTCGCTTTTATTTCTAAATCAATAAGCATATAAATAGAAAAAAAGCATATTTTACCCAGGAAACTGTGAGTCATATTGAATTGAATTGATGGGAGAGTGGCCATATAATTCTCAAACTTTTGACTCTCCACCACCACCCTGACCCCGTGCCACAGGGCATTCTTTTGTAGGATACCACTGGAAGTAAATCCAGTTCCAATGAAAATAAAAGCCTCATCTATTCTTAGTCTTTTAAGGGGACAGCATTGTTGACATTCAGAGACCTTCATGCAGCACTGCGCAAGTTCTTAGAGGAAATAGCTGTTCCGTGTTTATGACAGCATGCAAGCAAAGGTTTAAACCAAAAAGTTCTGCATCTTTTCTTTAGGCTGGTAAGACTCCAGCCTCTGTGTTGCTTTTATGAATGGTTGAGTTGCAGAGTGGAATGATATTACTTACTAATTTTTTGAGGCCTACTTGGTAATGAGATTACTAGTACAAGTAAGATATAACCCAAAATCTCCAGGAAAGCTCATAGACAGGTACAGTAAAGACAGGTACAGTAAAGTAAAGCTTTACTGTATCTGTCTGTGAGTTTTCCTGGAGACTATGGATTATATCTTACTTGTACTAGTAATCTCAGTACTATCCAGTACTAGTACAAGTAAGATATAACAAATATAATAAAGATAGCGCCACAATTCAAAATAGACCATAGACTTAAATGTAAAACATAAAACTATAAAACTTCTCAAAGATCACGTAGGCAATAAATCTAGATAAATTTATTTCTATCTAAATAAATATTTACATATTTACCTAAATAAATCTAGGAGACCTTTGGTTTAGCAAAGACTTTTTAGATACAACACTAAAAGCATAATCTACAGAAGAAAAAATTGATAAACTAGACTTCATTAAAATTAAAAGCTGCTCTGCAGAAGTCACTGTTAAGAGAATGAAAAGACAAGCCACGGACTGGGAGAAAATATTTGCAAAACACATCTCTGATGAAGGACTTGTTTTCAAAATATACAAAGAACAGTTAAAACTCAACAATAAGAAAACAACCCAATTAAAAAGTGGGCCAAAGATCTGAACAGATACCACCGAAGAGGTATACAGATGACAAACAAGTGCACAAAAATTGCTCCACATCATGTCATTAGGGAATTGCAAATTAGAATAAAATGAAATACCACAGCATGCCTATTAGAATGGCTAAAGTCCAAAACACTGACAACATCAAATGCTGTCAAGGATGTGGAGAAACAGGTACTTTCATTCATTGCTGGTGGAATGCAAATGATACATGCACTTTGGAAGGTATTTTTGCACTGTCTTACAAAGCTAAACATCATCTGACCTTATGCTCCTTATAAATACCAAGGAGCGATCTCACTCCTTGGTATTTACCCAAAGGATTTTAAAACTATGTCCACACAAAAATTTGCACACGGATGTTTATAGCAGCTTTATTTATAAAACTTGAAGGCAACCAAGATACTCTTCAGTGAATGGATAAACTGTGCTACATCCAGACAATAGAATATTATTCAGCCCTAAAAAGAAACAAGCTACCAAGCCATGAAAAGATGAGAAGGAAAGTTAAATGCATATTGCTAAGTGAAAGAAGCCAATCTGAAAGGCTCCATACTGCATAATTTGAACTATATAACATTCTAGAAAAGATAAAACTGTGGAGACAATAAAAACATCGGTGCCTGCCAAGAGTTCGGGGGGTTGGGGAGATGGATGAATAGGTAGAATGCAGGACATTTTTAGGACAGTGAAACTGTATGATAATGGTGGATATAGAACATCATGAATTTGTCAAAACCCATAGAACTATACAATAGAAAGAATAAACCCTAATGTAAACCATGGGCTTTCGGCTAATAGTATGAACCAATAGTGGTTAATTGGTTGTAATCCTTTGATAAACTAGTTGTAATTAATATACCAGACTACTGCAAGATGTCAATAGGAGAAACTAAGCAGAGGAAGGTGGTGGGGAGAGGAAGTATATGGAATTCTCTGTACTTTCTGTGCAGTTTTTCTGTAAACCTAAGTGTGCTCTTAAAAATATGTGTGTGTGTGTATATATGTGTCTGTGTGTGTGTGTATCTATATATATATATATACACTTGTGTGTGTGTGTAGCTCCACAGCTCCACAGAGGAGCTAGACTAAATGTGGCTCTGGGGAAGTCAGGGAAGGCTTCCTGGAGGAGGCAAACCCTGCAGTGAGTTCTAAAGAGGAGGAAACATAGAGAAAAGGGGACTACAGGAATAGAGGTTATTACAAGTGTAGTAGGCTGAATAATGGCTTCCCAAAGATATCAAGTCTTTAAAAAAAATTTTTTTTTAAGAGACCAGGTCTCACTATGTTACCCAGGCTGGTCTTGAACTCCTGGGCTTAAGTGATCCTCCTGCCTTGGCTTCCCAAAGTGCTGTGATTATAGGCATAAGCCACCACACCCACCCCCCAGAGATACCAGGTCTTAATCCATGGAACCTGCAAATGTTGTAATATAAGGAAAAACATCTTCATATAAGAGACATGATTAAGTTAACGATCTTGAGATGAGATTATTTTGGTCTATCCAGGTGAGCCTTAAATCTAAATACAAGCGTCCTTAAAGAGAGAAACAGAGGGAAATTAGACACATGGAGAAGGGGATGTGAAAATGGAGGCAGAGATTGGCATGATGCAACCACAAGCCAAGGAATGCTGGCTGCCACCAGAAGCCTCTGGAGGGAGGGTAGCCCTGCTGATACCTTGATTTCAGCCAAGTGAAAATGACATTGAACTTCTGGCTTCCAGAACTGTGAAAGGTAAATATCCGCTGTTCATAAGCCACCAAATTTGTGATAATTTATGACAGTCACAGGAAACTAATATAACAAGCAAATGCAATAATGTATTTCTAGAGTGCCTACTGCATGCCAGATGCTTTTTTTTTTTTTTTTGAGACAGTCTCACTCTGTAACCCAGTCTGGAGTGCAGTGGCACAACCTCAGCTCACTGCAACCTCTGCCTCCTGGGTTCAAGCAATTCTCCTGTCTCAGCCTCTTGAGTAGCTGGGATTACAAGTACCCACCACCACACCCAGCTAATTTTTGTATTTTTAGTAGAGACGGGGTTACACCATGTTGGCCAGGCAGGTCTCGAACTCCTGATCTCAAGTGATCCACCTGCCTTGGTCTCCCAAAGTGCTGGGATTACAGGTGTGAGCCACTGCACCCAGCCTGCCAGATGCTATTCTAAGTGCTCCACATATAGTGATTCATTTAATTCTTGTGACAACAAATGAAGTGGATACTGTTATTATCTCATCCTCATTCTGTATATGGAAAAACCAAGGCTCAGAGAAGTTAGGTAACTTGACTCAGGTCACCACTACTAGTAAATGCTATAGGTGGCATTCAAGGCCAGGTAGACCAGCTGCAGAATCCTTGTGCTTAACCACCAGGTAACACTGGCTTTGGATAGGAAGCAGCTGTAGTATGTGTAGGGGATACGCATGAGGTTTGGGCATGAAGCAGTGAGCAGCAAGAACAGGCTACAAGGGTCAGCAGGAGCAGACCATGGGGTCTCGCTGTCATCTAAAGATCCAGCTTGAGTGTGCTGCATCAGAATCACCCCCAAGAACTTGTACACACCTAGACTGCTGAGCCCCACTCTGTTTCAGATTCAGTGAGGTGGAGGTGTAGCCTGAGAATGTGCATTTCTATCAATTGCCAGGTGATGCTGCTACTGCTGGTCCAGGGACCACACCTTGAGAACCACTGTTCTTATTGTTGTACTAGGTGATGAAAAGCTATTCAAGAGTTTCAAGTTAAGAATTAACACTGTTGGAACTGCACTTTAATAAATTACCTAAAGGCTATGTGGGAGACATGCAAAGGTGTCAGAAGCAAACGCTCCATATTTAAAATAGAAAAAAGTATAGCTGTTCTGTTTCCAGAAGGAAGTGACAGGAACTACTAATATATGGTAATTCAGCTTGTAGACTCTAGCATCTGTGAGAACTTAGGTAAATTACTAAACTTCTCCAAGCCTCAGCTGTCTCATCTATAAAGTGGAATTAGAATCATGAGGCCGAAATAAGCTAAAGAAAGTATAACAGTTGCCATATAGTAAGCACCCATTATATAGAAGATGTGTTTATGTTTATTATTATATTATTAGGAGGGGCAGGGCAGAAGCTCTGCCCTCCAAGATGGATATAGTTGATCTCTGAGGCTTTTTTTTTTCCTGC
>NW_012118599.1:3609888-3622130 GCF_000951035.1 Colobus angolensis palliatus
GATGGTCTCGATCTCCTGACCTCGTGATCCGCCCGTCTCGGCCTCCCAAAGTGCTGGGATTACAGGCTTGAGCCACCGCGCCCGGCTTTTTTTTTGCATCTTAACACATTACTTTCAACATAAGTATACTTACAGGAATACACTCATATTGGTTAGCAAAGTGTATATTAATTTGACTTATCCAACGCAATTTGGGCCAAAAAGTTGTGCATACATTTTGGGAGGCTGAGGTGGAAGGATTGCTTGAGCTCAGGGGTTTGATGCCAGACTGGGCAACATCATAAGACCCTGTCTCTACAAAAAGTTAAAAAAATTGTTTTTTAAATCAGCTGGGCATGATAGTGTGCACCTGTAGTCCCAGCAGCTCAGAAGGCTGGGCTGAGGATGGCCTGAGCTCGGAGTTTGAGGCTGCAGTGAGCTGTGATTACATCACTGCACTCCAGCTAGGTGACAGAGCAAGACCCTGTCTCAGAAAAAAAAAAAAAAAAAAAGTATATGGTTTAAATTTTAAACGGAAAAAAACCACAAGACTCACAATCTGGATTATTTTTTGTCTATTACAAATGTATGAAGGATCCTCCCTCAAATGCTGTAAGGTAGGCAGCAAAAACGTGGAGAAATTTGCGTTTAGTTTACTTTAGAAAATAACCTGTGATGGGCTGCAAAAGGCTAAATATTGGAGCAAGAAAGCATCTTTGTCATGTTTTAATGCCAGATTACACAAATCCAATAATTATAGTGTAGCCTTAGGGTGGAGGAGGGTATGTACACATGTGAGACAAGTGCAGTAGCTGTGTAGATCGAGTTCATGTTGTATGTAGCTTCTAAATCTATATTCTCTAAGAGTCAACCTATTCCCTAAGTCTCAGATAACGCTATCAGTCTGAAGGACATCTTGAAAAACACTGAATTCGATCATTTTCTAAACACCCAGTTCTAAAATTATGTGGTTTTAAGTGAGCATCTTCCCTGACAAGTGAATTAGACTGATTTTTGCCAGATTTATAGAGGCATGCATTGAATAATGTGCCTGGTCTTTCAAGGTGCTGGAAACATTTTCTATGTTAGGCCATTAATCTTGATCACATTTCAATGAGACATGGAAAAAGTAGGTCTCGTCCTCCTTAAGTTTTAGATGAATAAGGCACTGAAAGTCTACACCCAAGGTCACTGAAGAAATCTGTTTCAGAGCTGCCACTAGATTCTGTGCCTCTGGAGATCTCTTCCAAAGGACTTCCTGTTAGATTGTGCTGATACCCTTAAATAAGAGAATTCACGTGGAATTTCAATCAGGTGGCATCTGGTCAACCAGAGTAACGCAAGACTCAGCAAATATTTATGTTAAAAAACAAGGGGATTATCAGCTTTTTTCTTGTTTGCCAATATACCGAGAAAAAGAAAAGAATCTTATTTTTGTTTTACTTTACAGTTCCTTAAAAGACATTGAGTATTTTTTCATATAGTTATGGGCATTTTAATTATCTCATTTGAATTACCTATTCTAATCCTTTGTTTTTCTACAGTTATGTCTTCTTATTAAGGACATTAGTTCTGTGTTATATGTTTTTGGAAAGTTTTTCCCATAGCCTATTGCTGATATGAATGTATACACTTGGATGTCCAGAGAGAATGTAGTTTCTTCATTTTGTCCCTTGTCCATCATCTTCATGAGGCCTACCTGCTAAAGAGAAGAGAAAAATAACTAAATGTCAAGCCAATTTACACCTTAACCTGATTAAACAATTTAAACAGGCCCTTTAGGTAATGCTCATTTTTAGGGGATAATTGTTTAGTCAATCTTGTGTGCATCCCACCACCACTATCTCCACTTTCACCGCTACTTCTCCCAAGATCAGATTTAGTAGATGAAAGAGGTGGGTTAACATGAACTCAGGAGACAGAGTGAAGGGGGGCTCAGGAATGTGCACAGTGCTCCAGATTCCACTAGCGCCATCTGCAAAACAGCTGTCCTGGTGCTCATTGGGTGACCTTTGGCTCCATCCAAGCCACATGTATTCAGTAAGCATCTACCACTGGCATTCTGCAGCTGGTGACACCAAAGTCTATTTCTTCTCAGCTTGGTAAGAACCCTAGCAGCCTCCCCACTCCCTTGGCTTCCTCTGGTCTTTGCTGAATTGCCGACTCCACTGAGCATCTGCCACATATTTCCTCCTGCCCTCTTTATAAATTACCCAGCCTCAAGTGTTCCTTTATAGCAACACAAAACAAAGACAAACATACATATATATATACACATATAGGAATACATACATACAAATATATATGGCCCTCTGGCCTAGGTGACCAACAGTTAATTGTTTGGTGCAGGGCCAACCCACCCACTTTATAGCAGGCTCCGATGGCTCTTAACTTGGTGTATCCACTTGGAGAAGCACAGGAATTCAGAAATACAATGATCCTCTACCCAATCTGTCCCTCTCCTAACCTTGCTGGACACCACCATGTTAGCACACAACCCAGACACAGCCATGTCCTCCACAACCCATGTAGAAGTAAAGCAAGAGCTCTTCTGCCCTGGTTATCCTCAATTGATCTGACATGACTTCCTCTCTTAGGACATGTGTCCAGTGATTTCCTCTCCTACTCTGTTGTCCAGTTCTTCTTCCCACAGTCCCCCAGGACCAGAAAGGGTGAATTTTCCCTGTCTCTCCTTCTGTCTGCCTGGGACTTGTCTAAGGTAAAACGCTATAATCTGTCTCTGATTCCTGTCCCTTGGTATGCTTGTTTCTTGTGGCAGAATCCTATCCTGAATGTCAGGTGCTGATTATTAATGCTCTCTTGGCAGAAACAATATGCTTCTACTGTTTTCTTTGACTTCTTACCATTTTCTATGTTTAGCTCTTTAAGCCATATGAACTTTTGTATATTGTGTGAATCAAGGATATAACTTTCTATTTTTCTCCATGGATAGCTACTTGACACTATACCGTTTACTGAATCCAAACCCCCCTGATTTTTATCACAGATGAAATTTCCATTAATGCATTGATCTGTTTCTACATTTGTTTCTCTAACCCTGCAATATCATGGTAAGTAATTGTAGGGAATGTTCTGAGACATTTTTCCTAAGTTGGGTTTTGTCCTTTGCCTGCTATATTCCTTTTCACCATATATATTTGTATGGACGTATTCCTATATTTGTATATATATGTGTGTGTATACATATATATGTATGTATGTGTATGTATGTCTTTGTTTTGTGTTGCTATAAAGGAATACTTGAGGCTGGGTAATTTATAAAGAAAAGAGGTTTATTTGACTCAGTTCTGTAGGCTATACAAGAAGTCTGTCTCTGGCATCTGCATCTGGTGAGGACCTCAGGCTGCATCCATTCATGGAGGAAAGCAAAGGGGAGCCAATGTGTGCAGAGATCACATCGCAAGAGAAGAAGCAGAAAGATGGGGAGAGGTGCCATGCTCTCTTTAACAACCATCTCTTGTGGGAACCAATATTGTAAGAACTTACTCAATCATCCCCCTGCTGCCAGAGAAAGCATTAACCTGTTCATGAGCGGTCCACCCCCATGACCCAATGACCCAAACACCTACCATTAGGTCCCACCTCCAACATTGGGGATCTAATTTCAACCTGAGATTTGGAGGGGAAAAACATCCAAACTATAGTAATGTATACATGTATACATGTAAGTGTGTGTGTCTATATCAGTCTTGCAAAATTTCCATATAGTTTCTTTCATTTTGCTAATGGTTGGAAGCTCTGCTGGATAATTCCATTTATTCTTACATAATACATGTGATTTATTTATCTTCTTTTCACCATATTTAATAGTATTTTGCTTCCCTGAATCTATATATTGACAGCTGACTCTCATTTTCTATCATCTAAAGAATGATATTTGGGGTAGGAAGGACAATTGCTCTCACCTGAGATTTTGTATAGTTGTTACAGTATCTGGGTTCCACCTCCTCTTCTGGGATGTGGGCGACTGTCCTATTACCAAACTCTTTCACCTGCAGAGTGGGAAGGAGTGAAACAGCCTATTCCCATTGGCTTCACTTTAAAGTAAGTGGATGAGAGCCTGAGGTACCCTGAATGCCAGAATGAGAAGGACTTTATCAGGAATATCAAGTTCACACTAGCTGCCCCAGTTTATCCCTGTTGATTTGTTCTATTACTTAAGGAAAAATCCTTTCAGTCAACTCTTGACCAAGGAATGAATACCCAGTTGCTGTTGAGGTTGATGAAGGAGAAGGGGTAGGTATGTGGAGCCACATAGTCTGCATCTGAATCTTCAATCAGTCCCCTTGATCTCCACCCCACCTGTCAACTCAGACTTTTGAATCTGGAAGTTCTATGTAGTCTGCTGGGTAGATCAACTACTTCTTGTGTTTATTTTAGTGTTAATTTCCTTGACTCATCTTTATTATTAAGTATTTGCTTTCTGGATGTGCCCTGCTTTGTTGTGGGCTTACACTTTTTAAAAAATTTGTTTATCATCATTTTACTGGGAGTCTCAGGAGGAAGAGTGGATAAATGTTTCTGCTTAATTCACCACCTGAATTGAAAGCATTTCCCTCTGGTTTACACATTTGATAATTCTTCAGAACTGTGGGTCTGTTCACGGTGTTCTTTTGGTTTCTGGCATTTGATGGGGATATCTATAGACATTGTAGATATAGATACAGATACACCACTTTCCCCTGTGACTTCATAGGATGAACCCAAGGGGAGACTCATGTATATTCAATCTGTGTCTTTTCTTTCTTTTTTTTTTTTTTTTTGAGATGATCCTATTTTTAGGATAAAAATAAATCAGGGTAAAAATATTTAAAAGCAGTCTTTCTAATTCCCATATTTTATGAAAGACACAGAGCAAGTGTGTGGATGCTTGTTTGTGAGGTGATGTGCAGCCGCTGGTGAGGGGCAGGGCAGAGCCCTTGCCCTTGCCTGGGCTCCAGGTCCACCGTAGAGGGGTAAGAGCTCGAGCTCTGGGGCCAGACTGTAAGAATCTTGATCTGCTTCTTATTGTCTGGTCTTAGACAAGTCACTTAACTTCCCTAAGCCTAAGCCTTAGTTTCTTCGTTTGTGAAATGGGAGTAATAACAGTAACTGCCATTAAATTCTCACTCCACTCTTTACACAAGAATTTATTCTAAACGGACAAAGCTGAATGTTTACCCAAAACAACTACAAAACCAGCAAAGTAACTACAGGTGAACATTTTAAATTCTTGAGAAAAGGAGGACTAAACTAAGAGTTTCAGTTATTGATTAAGCAAAAACTTCATGGCTCAAAACAACCATCATATTTGTAACCACGATTCTGCAACTGGACTGGCCTCTGCTGGGAAGCACTTTGCTGGTGTTGCTGGCAGTCACTCAACTCAGGTGTGGAAATCTCAATGGTTTCATTCATATGTCTGGTGCCTCACAAGGAGGGCTGGAAAGGCTGTGTGCTAGTCAGATATGCCCCTCTTTCTCTAATAGCATGGAGTTTCGACATGTCTGGACCTCTTTAGATGTTGGCTCAAGGCTCGGTGATAGAGCGTTCCAAGAGGAAACGTTTCAGGTGTAAGTTTCAGTGTGTAAGTTTCAATGTGTAAGTGCTTATCAAGCTTTTTCCTTGCATCATGCTTTGCTAATTTCTCTTTGGCCAAAGAAAGCTTCATGGCCAAGTTGCAGTGGGAGAGGACCACACAAGGGCATGGATGCTTGGAGGCGTGATTCAATGGGAAACATGAATGTAACATTCTACTACACTAAAGCAAGAAATGAAATAGAAAACCATTTTTAAAAAACATGTATTTGACCACATGCATTTAAAAATTTGTCTTTGGAAAAACATCATTATTTAAATTGAATGAAGGAAATATATACATCTTTCATATGCAAAAGTCTTACAAATTAATAAGAAAGCATTCTGTCAGAAAATGGGCAAAAGGCAATAACAATTTCCAAAAAAAGAAAAATGAATGACCAATAAGCATATGAAAAAAAGTTTCAACCTAACTAGCAATCAAAGAAATGTACATTTAAAATAATTATATTATTCCATTCCCACTTTTCATTGGCAAAGATAATGTGGTAGATTGTATTTTTTTCCCAATTATTCACTGCCCTTTCCTTTTCAAGGATTATAACTCTCCGCCTCACTGAAATCAACCTTTGCAGTATGACTTTCTCTGACCAGTGAAACATAAGCAAGTGCGACACGTGTCATTTCTGAGCAGAGACTGTAAGAGTCATTCTGGAGTTTCATTATCCCTCTGCTTCCTTTGGCATCAGACTGAGACGGGGCTGCTCCTTTAGTCTGAGCCCTGAGATCAATGGCACATGGAGAAGAGCTTAAGTCAATCTGCAGTTAACATAGGTGAAAAGGAAAAAAAAATGTTTGTTGTAAACCACTGCCATTTGCCGGGTCATTAGTTGCTACAGCATAATCTCACAAACACTGACTGACACAAATGACAGCATTGGCAAGTTCATGAGGAAATGAGTATTCTTGTGACTGTTGGATGGAATGAAATTGGTCTAACCTTTCTGGAGGGCAATTTTTCAAGTGTATCACAGTTATAGTAATTGTAACTTTTGACTCAGTAATACATTTCCTGGAAACTTATTCTAAGAACATACACATAGAAGTACACAAGATATATGCAAAAAGATTTCCACTGCAGCCTTAGTTATTGTGAAAAATAACCTAAATTATTTCTTCAGTATATACCTCATTTGCCTTTACAGGTTTTCTTAGTTGTCTCATTGGCCCTGGTTCACTTTGTTTTACCTAAGCACTTACTGTGGCTGACCTGCTAGGTGTAGACCTATAAAAATCTACCTCCTGGGGCCATCAGCTACGCATTTACAGTCTCTGGTCCTGTCACTTCCAAATTTAGACAGAGAATCTCATTTCAGGACATGGGATGTGGTTTGGCAAGTGACTCCCAAAGATGCTGAGTAATGTGAGGGAGTAAACTTCCTCATGAGACAAAATTTGACCAGTGGAAGAAAGAAGTCAAAAGGAGGCAGCAGATAAATTCCTTCCCCTTCTTTCCTTTAAAAGACTGTTCCAAGATAGGATTTCTCCATACGGCCTTTCTGAGCACATAGTGCCTGAGCCAGGAAGTGCCCCTGCTAAGGAACAGACTTTGCCTCTGAGAGTATCATCAGGAAACAAAACACATTGCATGGTATTGCTCCTTCTGTGTCACTATTTCCTATATATTTTCCTCCACTCTTGCTGCCCTAGAATTGCATGTCCCAATTAAAATCTGGGCTTATACAAGTTGGTTTTGAAAGTTGGTTGTAAAAATCAATTATGCCAACAGCAGCAATTTAAAATGCAGATGTATACCTATATTCACTAACTAGGAAAGAGGTAAGGTACACTTGATTGCTTCTAGATGGTAAGAGTTCGAATAGTTTTCATTCGTCTTTTGGTCAGTATGTATTTATTGTTGCACGTTCTCCAATGAATATGATTACAATTATAAACAAAATAGTTTTTTAAGAGCACAAACAATTCCTACGCTGAAATGTTCCCAAAGTTTTGACACTATATAATTTATTCTAATGAATAAATCTTAATGAATAAATATTATATCAATGCTATGTCGGCCTGGAAGTAATCTTTACATGTGTAAATAGAGCCATACTTAGTATGAAAAGTACACAAACCATTTTTGAGGGAACTTTTATCAAATTATTTTCTTTTATATTAGACTGTCTACTGACAAACGGCTTTACTCAGCTTCCAGTTTCAGAAACAACATTTAATAATTGCTTATTCACAAAGAACAGCAGTCCCTTTATTCACTCAAAAATTTTTGGCTTACAGCCTTGTAGGCAGAGTTCACTGCACTATTTATAACTGTCCACACAAACTGGTCATAAAAGAATGGTATTTGGCATTACATCATTCAGTTCCCTGCAGAATTCAGTAATAAACCTAGTAGCGACACTTAGAAATGCTACTTTATTGTTTATATGTAGAGTTTTTTTCTATTTAAGCTACCACAGTTTATTTAAATCAGCAACTTATATTTGAGTAAAGCTTTTTTTTTCTGTTTCCAGCAGGTAGTTTACTTAATATTCATGTGCAATATGAAATAGAAAGATTCCTGTTCTTGGAATAAAAATCCATTAGAATCAATTTTCCCTAGTTGCTGATATATATGGAGTTTCTGTGCCTGGTCAAGTCCTTGAAAACAAATGCAGAAACAAACTTTTAAATCCTTTATAAACCCCTGGCATGGGAGAATGATAATATATAATTACCTCATTTGTTAAACAGCTCTATCTGTTCCTCAAAGGTTTATTTAAATATTGTTCTTTCATGAAAGGATGTTTTAAAACAAAAATGGGGGAAAGCGGGGGAAATGGAAATGCTCAATAAACAGGTTTATTAAGGGAAATTAAAAATCTTCGTGGTTTCATATATTCTACTGTGGACTATGAATGATGGACTTCGGTCTCGAGGTTGAATTTGGTTTTTAATAGATGTAAATTCAAATATTTGGATTTTCTGGATCTAAAGCCAAAAACTTAAACAAATGAACATTTTAAAGTAATATTTGATTCTGCTCTGAAAGAAAAGTAATTCTGCCTGTCTAATCCAGTAATTTACATAGCTTAGTGATTTGCTTGTCAATAATGAACAAATTGCCCTTACCCTAGTATATTACTATAATGCTTCATTTTCATTAAGACGTCTGTGGCTGGGCACAGTGGCACACACCTTCAATCCCAGTGCTTCGAGAGGCTGAGGTGGGTGGAACGCTTGAGCTCAAGAGTTTAGGACCAGCCTGGACAATATGGCGAAATCTTGTCTCTACAAAGTACAAAAAATTAGCCGGGCCTGGTGGCACGTGTCTGTAGTCCCAGCTACCCAGAAGGCTAAGTGGGAAGATCACTTGAGCCCAGGAGGTGGAGGTTGCAGTGAGCCGAGGTCGCCCCACTGCACTCCAGCCTGAGCAACAGAATGAGACCCTGACTCAAAAAAAATAAAAAATAAAAAAATAGCATCTGCCAACTTTTCAAAAAAGGGTTAAAGCTTTTCTTCAAGTGTGCAACCTAAACAGAAAAATACAGAGTCAAATTAAAAAACACACTAAAAAAGAAAGACTTGCCAAATTCTAGATTCAAATGAATTAGGAAGTAGATGAGTCGATGGTTCTTTACAGATATGGTACCAATGTACAGAAGTAGTCTGAGAAAGATGATTATGAAATGAACTCTGAAAGGTTACTTTGGGTGAGAAGAGAGGATGAAATGATCATTAAAATAAATGGCTAAGTCAAAAGACATCATCTTCTAACACACATTTCCTACAACTGGTGAGGTATGTAGTGAGAAGGGGTAAGTGGATGACAATATGAAATACGGAATAAAGAAAATCGTCATTATTTCAAGCCTAATACCAATGAAATCACTGGTGTTTCCTCACTCTCCCTGGATCTGGGTTCCAGAGTTCTTGCAGTACCAAGTGCTCTGAAGCTCTGGGTTCTTGACACATGCTCCATACGGCCTGTTCTCTTCTCTGTCTCCTGGGCTCTGCCCATTGCCCAATAGCGACCATACTAAGCAAACGTTTTCCACCCCTTCATGGCCTCTGCAGCCCTCACTTCTTGTGATTGGAGTCAATCTTCCTGTTAACTTTGTGATACATTCTTCCTCATGTCATTACTGACATCAGTCTAGTCACTTCTGATGTCACTCCTGAGAAAAAGAAAACTTTCTCCACAAGCATTTCAACACTTTTGTAAGGCCTCAAGCAAAAGCTTGGCCCCATTTTGCTTGTTGCACCTGGTGCCACTAGACAGCGCTCTCCTCTTATTCTTCCCAGTCTACCATCGTCACCAGTTTACATGATGCTTAGTCATACATCTGTCCACGGATACATGGAAAGCATTTTTCAGTGATCACCAAGTCAGTAACTGTGCTCAGTTCTGGAAATTTAATGTCAAGCAAGGTCAAAACCAACCTGAAACCTTTTGGAACTTCCTTTCTAGGGAGAAGGGAGACATGGATCAAATAATCACCAATGCATAATTATAAACTATGTTAAGGGTTGTGAAGGAAAGGCTCAAAAAGCTACTAGAGCATATATGAGGATACTCATCCATCCTGGCAGGGATGAGGGGTTTGTTCCAGGGAAGGCACCCCTGAGCAAGTAACATTCATGCTGATATCTGAAAGAGTTTTCTAGGCAAAAAGAAGAAAGAAGATTTCAGGCAGAAGGAAGAATATGTGTCAACTCCATAACACATTCAGTAGTGAAAGAAGGCTAGTGTATAGGAGCCAAATACATCTGGAAAGGTTGGGAGGTACTGAAAATCTACAAACTCTGACCAGGAAGTTAAGAAACAAAGCTGTTTAGCACCCTCCTGATTTTCTCAAATATCTCAGTCCTGAAACTGTCAACTGCAACATGGTTCAGCTTTCTCCATTCTAACAGACCCAACTAGGGGAGTCCTTACTAAGCAGAACCCCCACCACTCCAGACAGATAGTATTGTGACCTCAAAATCAATTTCCTTCTGGTAGAGTACATCATGTGCAACTTTAGAGCTTGCAATGTGTAATCAGAAAGGATTCTAACAGCAATGGATGTGCAGTTTCCCAGGCTGGCAAGATCAAAGAGCTGTTACCATTCTTAGACCAAAAGAGAATGGAGGAGGAAATTAAAAAGTAGTTTTTAGAACTGGTATAGGTTGACTGTGTGGAGAGGGCACTCGACAAGAGACACCATGCTTGATAAAAGAATCAGCCAATCTGTGGTGGCCTCTTAGGAAGGCAAATGGGAAGAGAAAGAAACCAATCTCTCCTCCCACTCTAATCTTTTGTCACTGTGGGAACCCAACTGGAAGCCAGAGAGCAAGGACGCCCACATGGGTCATTTTCCCAAGACGTATAGCAGAATGGAAAATGGTGAATGGGTGTACCCGATGGTAGTCAGGAGAGTTAAAGCATAGTGCCCAGATTCAAATCTTAGAGGTCCCACTGAGAAGGGGTGTGATCTTAGGAAGGTTAACTCATCTCTCCATGCTTCAGTTTCCTCATCTTTAAAATGGGAATAATGACAAAAATACATTGGTTTGTTTTAGAGATTCATAAAGTGCTTAGATTAGTGCCCGACACATGGCTAGTGCTTACAAATAGTCTTAATTTTTCTCTTAATTCGTTTTATAGAAGAAACTGCAATTTAAAGAAGATAAATGACTTATTCAAGATCCCATTGCCAGAAGGGACACAGTCAAAGCCAGAATCCAGGCCTTCTGGTTCTTGTCCTAGCACTGTTCTCTTCCCCAAGCTGTCTCTTCCACGCCCTTCTCCAGAATCACCAACATAATTATTACTAAACTGACTAATTCAGTGAGCACATTCTAAATTTCATTTCTGTTTATTGGTTTATGGAAGATTCACATTTTAAAGAAATTATTTTTTAATAGGAAAGGATTCATCCTATTCTTGATAGCTTAATGCAAATAGAAACCCAAGTCCCTTCCTCCCTGAGTTAACTTGGAATTATAGATGCTATCATGGTAGACGTTAGGTTGATAACAACAGGGGCTTTTTGGGCTTCTCGGTCGAAAACTCTCAGCTGTACAGTCAACTTGGGAGTCTCTTAGGTTTTCTTATGTACTCAAAGAAGAACTGAGGGACGATAGGTTAGATTTAACTAACTGAAATGCCTCAGAACAATTAATAACCCAAATAATTGGAATGGGTGGTCTTAGGAAAGATCCTACTAAAAGTTCCAGATCTGAGACAAGTATTCACAAGCTTACCCAGTGTTTATGTCAGTGGCCCCTACCACATGATAAGACAACCAGGAATGAGATCTTAACTTTATCTTTGCCTCTGCTCTGTTGCTTGTTCCCCAACCAGGCCATTAAGTCCTATATGTGTAAAGTAGCCAAGTAATTTATCATCTAAGCTAGGATGCTGTTGAGATAAGGGGGTAGTATTAACTATTACACTGGGAAAACAGGCCCAAGCATGAACTCTCCTGGACAAATTGGGACATATAATCATCTCAATCTTAGAGCATTTTGACTCCTGTCACATCTTCCCTCATGACGTACATGCCACTGTAAGCAAAAGTCTAGTTATATCCTTATATCTAACCATACAGAATATATTTATTGTTTGATATATATGATATATATCAAATTAAAATTTATTTGATAATATATAATGATTATATATTTATTAATATATAATCATTACAATCTTAGAGCATTTTGACTCCTGTCACATCTTC
>NW_012118599.1:3623005-3632033 GCF_000951035.1 Colobus angolensis palliatus
AAAAAAAAAAAAAAAAAAAGAAAAAGATAGAATTTATCTTTGTGGTAGTACCATAGTCTTCAGGTAGAGACAGCTGATGAAATTTAACTTCTGATTATCTCTGGAAGTTGAGCTAAGTCAGTAATGAATGTGTACTTTGTAATTTTGTCGATTTGAACGTTCACTACCTGCTGTTGGTGTTTTAAAAACCTCGAAGTTTTAGGTTGAATAATGTAAAGCAAAAACATCATAATATTCACTGGAGAGAAAAAATAACCGATTTTTTAACGTATACTTTAAAAAGTAAATAGTGTATGTTCAAAGGAAGATTAGTGAATTGCTACAGTCACAGCTCAGTAACACTGGACTTGAACATCTACTGATAATGAGTATTACGTTTAGCATTCATATGAAGATTATGTCTGCAGACCTCAACAGTTTCATGATGCTGCCAGATAAAAATATTTTAATTTGCCTTTCAATTTTCCACACTTAATAGAGTAACTTGCTGTAACATTCCTTATAGATCAAGGATGCAAACATTTTCAGGGTTTAAGCTACAGGATTAGGAGGATTAAGCTAAGGATTAGGAAGAAAAATCATTACAATTCTTTGTCCTGTATGTGTTAACAATAAGCCTCAGCTTTTTTCTAACAACATTTGCTTTAGATAGACATAATAGGAAGTCAAATCAATAAGTACATCAAGGGCAATACTGTGTGCCCAGTACTCTATCAGGAACCACGGACATTCGGAAAAAAGTCAAAGATGTCATCCTTGCATTTAGGAAATGCACACACTTGTTGGAGAGTAGGAATGTATATTTCTGTATCTACACAGCATTAGAAAGATTCACAGTGGGAGAGAGGAATATGGAAGCAAAATATTAAACAGGATGTGTTATCGATATAGACTCAACTATCTGTACTATAGACATTAGAAAGGGGAAGGCTAACTTTAGGCAGCTGAGACACCAAATCCTGGGAGAAAACAGGGATCATGACCTGCCAGCTGCTGTCAGCTGAAGCAAAGTGTAGGTAAATAGATCACATGCCAACCTCTGCCCTGAACCCTGAAGAGTTTCAGGTTCACATTCATTCTAAATGCAAGCCAGCTCCAGAGAATATTGCAAAATGGGTTCTTAGTCATGAATGCCCTATTAACCTCTTCTTTGCTTCCCCTTTAAAGGCTCTTTTACTGTCCAATTGTGTATTTCATTTTTTCTTTTTTTTTTTCTTTTTCTTCTTTTTTTTTTTTTTAAGATGAGGCTTTGCTCTGTTGACCAGGGTGGAGGGCAGTGGTGTGATCATGGTTCACAGTATCCTTGACCTCCCAGGCTCAAGTAGTCCTCCCACCTCAGCCTCCTGAGTAGCTGTGATCACAGGCACAAGCCACCATGCCTGGCTAATTTATTAATTTTTTTGGTAGAAATGGGGTCTTACTATGTTACCCAAGCTGGTCTTGAACTCCTAGACTCAAGAGATCCTCCCACCTCGGCTCCCCAAAGTGCTGGGAGCATAGGCACAAGCCACAGCACCTGGCCTCAATTGTCTGTTTCTTTAGACCAGCCACGAGCTTTCCAAGGCTTTGTTTCCAAGGCAGATAGGCCTTTTCTTTGCCCACACAGAGGCAGCTGATCATTTCTAGAGAAAATAACGCAATTAGAAAGGTTGGTTTATGCCATGATCTGAATGTTTGTGTTCCCCAACTTAAATTTGAATGCTGAGATCCTGACCCCCAGGGTGATAGAATTAAGAGATGGTGCTTTTAGGGGGTGATTAGGTCGTAAGTGTGGAGCCCTCATGAATGAGATTCATGCCCTTATAGAAGAGGCCCCAGTGAGTTCCCTTACCCCTTCTGCCAGGTGAAGACACAGGAAGCAGAGAGCTCTCTGTGAACAAGGAAGCAGGCTCTCACCAGACACCAAAGCTGCTGACAGCTTGATCTTGGACTTCCAGCCTTCTGAACTGTGAGCAACAAATATTGGTTGTTTAAGCTGTCAGTCTATGGTGCTTTCGTTATAGCAGAAATGGACTTAGCTGCCTTGTATCTATCAACACCCTCTACTACAACAGGAAAATAGAAATCATCTTTCTTCCCACCATGAAATGTAAACATATCTGCATACATGTTCATTGTCTTAGTCCATTTGTGCTAGTATAATAGCACAGATCTATAAAGAACAGAAATCTATTTCTTACCATTCTGAAGGTTGAGAAGTCCAAGATCAAGGTACCAGCATCTGGTGAGGGCTGCTCCTGGCTTCCATGATGGCATTTTGAACACTGTGTCATCCAAAGAAGAGAAACACTGTGTCCTCACATGGCAGAAGACAGAAGGGACAGAGGACCAAACTCCTTCATAAGGGCTTTTATAAAACATTAATCCATTCATGAAGGTGGAGCCCTCATGACCTAAATATCCCCAAAGGCCCCAACTCCCAACACTGTTGCATTGGGGATTTAAGTGTCAGCATTCAAATATATTCTAAAACACTCATTTATAAAGCCTTCTATTTTAGCTAATAAAGATAAAGGCGAAATCTTCCAGTTAATGGTGAGAAGACAGAGTTATTTTATAAATGATTTCGGGAAACCAGGTAGCCATCTAAAAATAAAACTAAAATTGTCTTAACACCTCCCACTTGCACCAGGAAAATATACAACTGAATCAAAGATTTCAGTGTAAATAATGAAACTATAAATCAGTTCTAAGAAATCTCGAGAGATTTCTTTTAGAGTTGGAAAAGCCTCTCTAACTATGACACAAAACTCAGGAACCATAAACAAAAAGATTTATACATTTGACAATACAAAAATCAACCATTTCTATAAGGCTGAAGCTACCATAAACAAATTTCAATGACAAACAACAAACTGGGAAAATACATATGCAAGATATATTGGAAGCAAAGGGCTACTTTTCCTTATATAAAGAAAGCATGTATAAAGTGTTAAAAAAAAAAAAAAAAAACAACAACTTGGGCCGGGCGCGGTGGCTCAAGCCTGTAATCCCAGCACTTTGGGAGGCCGAGGCGGGCGGATCACGAGGTCAGGAGATCGAGACCATCCTGGCTAACACGGTGAAACCCCGTCTCTACTAAAAATACAAAAAACTAGCGGGGCGAGGTGGCGGCGCCTGTAGTCCCAGCTACTCCTGAGGCTGAGGCAGGAGAATGGCATAAACCCGGGGGGCGGAGCTTGCAATGAGCTGAGATCTGGCCACCGCACTCCAGCCCGGGCGACAGAGCGAGACTCCATCTCAAAAAAAAAAAAAAAAACTCAATTTTTTTAAACGTACAACAATCTTCCCAATGGCTCTTAACCAGTAAAACATGTTTAATCTCACTCATAGCTAAAGAATGCAAATTAAAATAATCCTGAGCTACCATTTTTCACTTGTGAAATTAGGAAAGATCAAAAATTTGATAATCTTCTGTGCTGATGAGGTTGTGGGGAAAGAGGCATTTTCATATTGCTGATGGGAATGTAATAGGTACAACTTCTATGAAGAGGAATTTAGCATTATTTACCAAAATCACAACTACTCATACTCTCTGATCCAGAAAATTCTACATCTAAAAATTTATCTTACAGATTACATGTACACACACTTCCAAAATATATAAGGTTATTCGTTGCAGCTTAGAAATGAAAAATGTTAGAAATAAACATGATCTCTCTCAATAAGAGATAAATCAACAATGACACACCCACACAATGAAGTTAGATCTCTGCTCCTTCTCCACACAGCCTGTAAATGTTAGCTTTCCTCTACACTCAATCCTAGACCTTCTTCCATTCCTACTCTTGGGGGTCTCATCCATTGCCAGGGCTTTAAATATCTCCACAGAAAATATCTCATTCCAGAAACCTTATAATAATCTTTGTTGTCTCCCTATCCCTCATTCTCTTCACTAAATGCTATTAAACTACCTCAAAATTACATTTTAATAGTAAAACAGCTTTATAGATGTATAACTGAAATAAACTGTACATAATTATAGCACATTATTTGATAAGCTTTGACACAAGTATACATTCAAAACTACCACCATAATCAAGATAATAAACATTTCCAGCACCCCTGAAAGTTTCCTAATGCTCCTTTGTAATCCCTCTGACCCACCACTCCCTACTCCCCAAACTCCCACCCCCAGGCAGCCACTGATATGCTTTCCATCATGATAGCTTAGTGTGTATTTTCTAGAATTTTATATAAATAGAATCATACAGTATAAACTCTTCATTCTTCTTTCACTTACCATAATTATTTTCAGATTCATCTATGTTTTGTATATATTAGTTCATTATTTTTGTGACTGAGTAGTATTCTGTTGTATGGAAATATCATAATTTGTTTACATTTACCTGTTGATAAACATTTTAATTCCTTTCATGTTTTCTCTATTATAAGTCAAACTAGTATGGATGCAAACATATATTTAATCCTTCCAGTTTCCTCCATTTAAAAAAGTTCTATGTTTCCTCCTTCCATTTTTAACACTTTTCTAATCGACCACCGTCTATGAGTAGGTGTAAGGGTTTCTTGACGGATCTATTTTCTATTCTTCATTCTACCCTACAACTACAGCTATCATTTAAAAAAAAAAAAATTAATGCTTGTCCTTTTTTGTTTAAAGTTCTTTAGTAACCACCACTTCCTCTACCTTGCCCCAGCCCAGTACTCTAAGGATGTAATCCAAACTTCATAGCCTAAAATGCCTCTTATGTTATCTGGCCTCCCTCATTTTACCTAGCACTGCTGTCTCTCAGGCTCATGCTTCCTGACCCACGTAATCCTTCTCTCATTGCCTCAAAAGCTCCACTTTTTTTTTCTACTCCAAGTATCTTTCACATGCTGTTCCTTCTTGGAATTCTCTTCCCCAGTTCACCTACTGTCTTGCAACTTTTCCCATTCCTTAAGTTTCCAAGAAATCAGTAATGGATTACAAACAGCTATCCAAATTTTCTGCCACTGTTGAAGAGGTAAGAGATGAGTTGACTCATTCAAGAAGTGGAGCAAGGAGGCTGATCTAAGGAAAAAAAAAAAATGAGCAAAGCCAAAAACTATGAACCCATGGTGATAATATCCAAAGTATTGAGAGGCCAGTCCAGGAGGCTCATCAATCTTTTCATAGCTAAAGACCACAGAAGCAATCAAAAGTAAAATATGTATGACACAAAACCATTAAGTTGATAAAAGAGAGCCTTGAGCAAACATTAAAATATGAAATGGAAAAAAGATGAAAATTACTAGACAGATGACTACTAATATGGAATCTAGACAAAGGTGTTCTAACATAAAAATAATGGGAATTCTTAAATTTTAAAAAGCAAATAGTAAAAGAAAAGGTAGTAAAAGATTTAATAACAAAAAGAGAACACAAAGCACTAGAAAACATTTCCCAGGAAAATCTGATAAAGAATATTTAATGCTTACACATATCCTGAAATAAACTAAAAGGTTTAAGGACATCCATGTGGAAAAAGAAAAGCTCCTCGAAGTGTAAGGGCTGGGAGGGAGGTGCAGATGAGTCTGACCCCCCACACCTCAGCAGCAGCATTCAATGCCAGAAGACAATGGAGTTCTGCTTACACAGTTCTGAGGAAAGAAAAAGGTAATTTTGTGTCCAACTAATTGTGCTTGAAACACAAAGGCAGGAAACAGACTTTAGAATAAGCAACAATTCATGAAATTTAGTGCTTACGAATTATTTTTGAAAAAGCCATCCAGCAACAAAACCCAGCAAGCCAATTGTTAAGTGAAAAATTAAAATCCTGAAGTGAAAGGTTGGTCATTAAACCCATTCAGTGGCTTAAAGAAAAAGCAAAGCTGAGAATTACGGTTATAGGACAGAGCAAATTTATGAATCTTGATAATGAAAAAATAATAATACACTTAACAGAAATATGGTGTTGTAGGGGTAGGTGAGAAAGATGGTGTCATGTTCCTTACCTTCAGTGCAGACAGATCCATAGATCTGCTTGAATTGAAGCATTTTGGTGATTGGGTTTTTTTAAAGTAAAAAATCTCTTGAAATTTTAGAGTTATCGTCTAGGAAAATAAAATTGCTTGATGTGAAGAAACTCATTAATCTGAGATTGAGCAATTCTACCAATTGCATTAGCTTTTCTCCAGTTTAGTTCAAGGAAAGACAAGTTTAATGCTTTTTGTTTTTTAAAAAAAAATTTATGGTAGGTCCCATTTTTATAGAATTATGTCTGTGTATGAATATGGGTATATACATAGAGAGATCACCAGGAACTAGGATGATGTTGCCAAATGTTATGACAATTATTTCTGGGCAGTTGATAGTGGGGGTTTTGCTTGTTGATTTTGTTCTTTAACTTTCTTCTATATACTCTTCTGTAGCACTTTTTATGATAAGCATGTATCAGTTTTATAAAACCAATGATTTTTGAATGGGTCCCTGACATCTGAGCTATTGCAGGGGATGGCTGAGGAGAGGGACTTTTACCAGAAGGCCCTCTAATCATGGGTCTCATACTCATGAAGACCATAAACTTAGATTTTTTATGTCCTCTCCAAATGAGTTCAATACATGCTGTAACTGAAATATATTAAAATGATTAAACACTTAAATTATAGGGAGTTTTCTTCTTTTTAAAATTGTGGCTGGAACTTCAAGATGTCCATTCTTCTTGAGAAGCCCTGCATACATTATTCGAAATTAAGAAATAATGATTTAATACATTGGGAAGAATACGGCTCAGAGGAGGGATCCTAGAGGCTTCCTTCCCCTTCCTGGATCGTGCCCAGTTTAGAACTTTCTACCAGGCAAGCACTATGCAGCCCTGACACTTCCACCTACAATTGCAAGCATTGAACAAAAGGCAACTAATTTTTACGTACCATTTCTGGAACTAGCCCTAGTCATCCAACACACAGATCTCTCTGAATTATAATGCTCATAGAGTATTACTTGCTTATATTTGGCTCTACTTTAGTCTGCCTTCTCTCTGATCTAAACACTCAGTTCCTAATCTCACTACTGAGTTTAGCAAATACTGCTTTTCTCACAACTAGATTCATAATGAGATTATCCACTTGTCTTTGGCTACCTGAACTCACAGCATACCTGTAGCTTTCAGTTCCCACCTCTCCCCTGCCTCACTGCTTCTTAACATCTGGCTGATTGCTAACCATATCTCATTCACCTATAGTCATGTGGTGCTGGAAAATAAACCAAGAAAACAGTACGACTTACTTGCTGATTAAAACTTCTGTAGCAATGAAGGGTGAAAAGGATTCATAAGAGTGTTGAGAAATTCTGGCAGGACCAATATCCAGAATGATGAAAATGAGCTCCTCATGGAAAGACAGTCCTGGAACTCATGGGGTCTCACTGCCCCTGAGATGTGACAGAAATAGTCTTTAATTTGGAGTTAGAAGACCTTGATTCTAATCCTAGCTCTCTGCTGGCGAACTGCCCTACAAGTGAGATGAAAAGACACTAAACAGTAACTCGAATCCTCACAAAGAAATAAAAAGCACCAATAAGGATAACTACATAGGTGACTTATAAAAGCATAAATGTGTGTTTGCTTGTAACTTTTCTGACTTAGGACAACTGCATAAAGCAATACTTATAAAACTATTGATGGGTTTATAACATATAAAGATGTACTTGGGCAATAATAGCATAATGGACTAGGGAGGAAAATGAGTAATAATGGGATAGAAAAAAAGAGAGAAAACAAATAAATAAAATTAAATTCTAGCTCTACAAATTATGAGTTGTGTAGCCTTGAGCAATTTTTTACCCAACTTGAGTCTCAGTGTTCTGCATACATAAGATATAATATTTATCTTACCGTTGAGTAAGATGACATTTATTTTACAAGGTTGTTGAGAGAATAAAGTGAAAACAGTGTTTCAGAAATATTTTGTACAATGATTTGCACAGGCACTCAATAAATGCAGGAACTACTGGGTAATGTATACTTGGTGGTTCCATGTATGATTTTCTCTAGTTTTCTGCACATTAACATTTTTATAGTAAAAAAAATTAATTCCAGCTTCCTTCCTTTTATGATCTCTTCTTCCTTGACACTTGCAGGTTCAATCTATGATTTTATGAATGAACATGAAGGATGAGGACTTAATGCTAAAATAACTAAATGGGTAGTCTCCACAAGGATTTTCTAAGGGGATACAAATATATGAAACACAAGTTAGGAAGTTCTCCACTCCATTTTGCATAAAGATACATCACGCAATCTTGAGATGCAAAGATCCAGATTAACACTGTAGAAGGAAAATAAATCTTGGGGCCCCCAAATGACTAAGCTAAAGGGAAAAGTCAAGCTGGGAACTGTTTAGGGCAAATCTGCCTCCTACTCTACTCAAAACCAGCCCTCTGCTCACTGAGATAAATGCATATCTGATTGCTTCCTTTGAGAGAGGCTAATCGGAAACTAAAAAGAATGAAACCATTTGTCTCTTGTCTACCTTTGACCTGGAAGCTCCCTCCCCTCTTCAAGTCTTCCTGCCTTTGCTTCAAGTTGTCCTGCCTTTCCAGATGGAACCAATGCTCATCTTGCATATGTTGATTGATGTTTCATGTCTCCCTAAAAAATATAAAACCAAACTGTGCTCTGACCGCCCTGGGCACATGGAGTCAGAACCTCCTGAGGCCCTGTCACAGGCATGTGTCCTCAACCTTGACAAAATAAACTTTCTAAACTAATATTATTTGACCCAACAATTCCATTACTGGGTATATACCCCAAGGATTATAAATCATTCTACTATAAAGACACAGGCACATGTGTGTTTACTGAGGCACTATTCACAATAGCAAAGACTTGGAACCAACCCAAATGCCCATCAATGATAGACTGGATAAAGAAAATGTGGCACATATACACCAGGGAATACTATGCAGCCATAAAAAAGATGAGTTCATGTCCTTTGCAGGGACATGGATGAAGCTGGAAACCATCATTCTCAGCAAACTAACACAGAAACAGAAAACCAAACACCACATGTTCTCACTCACAAGTGGGAGCTGAACAATGAGAAC
>NW_012118599.1:3633338-3649736 GCF_000951035.1 Colobus angolensis palliatus
GAAGACAGTGTGGTGATTCCTCAAAGATCTAGAACTAGAAATACCATTTGACCCAGCCATCCCATTACTGGGTATATACCCAAAGGATTATAAATAAAGGGGCATTATTTACATAACAAAGCCACCTTTTTGCTAGCCAGGCCAGACTGAAAGAGCAATGGCTATACTTCTGAAATAGCAACAATTTTTCTGAGCTGAAATATGTTAATGAGATTGTAAAACTTTTTTTTAAAAAAAGAACTCAATGGTTAAAGTCAGCTTAATTAAAAGCTAACATGCAAGGTGTGTGTGTGTGTGTGTGTGAGTTTTTTCTTCTCAGTTGACTGACTTCTGTTTTCTTCATTTACTTCTGCTGTTTCTCCTTTCTCCTGCACCCTTTGGGGGAGAAACCTGATTTTTCTTATGGAACTTCAAAAGTGTAAACAAAAAAGTTCATCTCAGCCTTTTTTTTTTTTGAGACAGAGTCTCGCTCTGTTGCCCAGGCTGGAGTGCAGTGGTATGATCTCGGCTCACTACAAACTCCACCTCCTGGGTTCATGCCATTCTGTTGCCTCAACCTCCCGAGTACTGGAACTACCGGCGCCTGCCACCACACCCGGCTAATTTTTTTTTGTATTCTTAGTAGAGACGGTGTTTCACGTGTTAGCCAGGATGGTCTCGATTTCCTGACCTCGTGATCCCCTCCCCTCAGCCTCCCAAAGTGCTGGGATTATAGGCGTGAGCCACCGCGCCCAGCCATCTCAGCTTTTAAACTGCTTACTTTTGAATTGTGTCATCTGATTTATTGATTAAAATAGTTATTGCCACAGAGGCCACTCTTGTGTTTTTAAAGAAGAGTGTAGTTTAGACACATAGAAATGTCTTTGATTTAAAAAAAAAAAATTATTTAAATGCACTACAAAAACATCACATGGTCTAGCCTCATCATAATGCTTCGTTTTTGGAGACCCAGAATTCAGTCTGGGCTCTGCCCAGAGCTCAGAAATTCAGTTAAAAGATAGGTAAATCCCTATCTAAATAAAATTGGTCTTCTTATACAATCCTATGATAGATTTTTATAATTTTATGTTTGATTTTGCATCTATCTTTAATCTCCCTCTAGCACACCAGCCTTTTTCTCTCCGTACCCTTTGATGTACATTTTGCTATCTGATTTTCACCCGAGTTGTTGCCTTAAAGATGCAAATTTAAGGCTGTTTAGCTGACAACTACCTAAGGTTGTGAAACAGGTTATCAAGAATCTGAAAGTCTAAAATTTTTTTAAAAAAGGTCTTAATGAATCTATAAGGTGTACTTCTATCAGCATGCCTAATACGTCTATGTATTTATGTGTTGTGTACACAACGTTCCACTACTAAAAATATATAAAAGAGCTCTAAGTAATTGGCTTAAAAAAATAAAAGTGCTTAAATCAGATACTAAATAAAAAAGACTTGTCAAATGCTTTTTCAAGTTCATGTGACTTATTTAAAATCTTTCATAAATAAGCAGAATTTAAAATTATTGATAAAATAATATTAGAAATGTCTTAAGAATTTGCCAGCGTACATTTTTATTTACATTTACTAATTAAGCAATTTCATACTTATCCCTGCCAAATACTGTAAGATGTCAAAATTTGGCACAGGGCTTACAAAGCTAAAAACTCAGCCCAAGACAGAATGATCTTTGCTTGTGTAATCTTTAATGAGTAAGACATTGATACTGGTTTAATGAAAATAGCTTGAATCTAGTAATTCAAAAACATATTGAATTTAGTAATATTACCATAACTTCTAATCCTGTGACTTTAGGCAGTCTAGTCCACAGGCAGTAAGGAGGTTTGCTTTGGGAAAGGACTGTTATCATTTTTGTTTCAAAGCTAAACTATAAACTAAGTTCCTCCCAAAGCTAGTTTGGCCTATTCCCAGGAATGAACAAGGACGGCTTGGAGGTTAGAAGCAAGATGGAGTCAGTTAGGGCAGATCGTTTTCACTGTCTTAGTTATAATTTTGCAATGGCTGTTTCATAACTTTAAATGATGACTATTGCAATTTTCATAAATAATCTAGGTAAATTATTAAAATAAAATAATTAGGTAAATGTAATGGGATAAATACTTTTAGACAAACTTGTCATAATTTAGAATCTAAAGTTATATGAAATTAAATAATAGGCATTTCATTATTTGGGTAGTTTCCAGTAAAAATATATTGTAGGAAAACATTCTTCCTAAAAAATGTGTCCTTTAAAAAAGGTGAAACAAGATAGAAAGTTGTAAAAATCAAGAGGGTTTTTTTTTTTTTTGGTAAGAAAGCTTAAAGAAAAATAATTTCATATGAGAAAGTATCTTGTATAATAAATTTAGCCCTTGAGTGAAATGACTAGTTGTTTAAGAAGGCGGGATGTTCAGGACAAACCAGCAAACCCCCCCCAAAAAAAACTTATATGATCAACTTGTCACATTATTATTAAGTTTTGATATGCTTAGGAAAAAAACTGAGATTAAAAATTTTTTAATTAAAGTTATTACATGCATGTATCTTTTTGTGTGTGCTTTTAAAGTACTTATGACAATGAGTTATAGCGTTTTCGACTCCTGGGTCTAAAAAGGGCATCAAGTCCTGCTAAACTGTAAGCACTAACAGCAATTAAAGCCCCGTCTTCAGGACTGGTAGAAGTTGTCAATCAAAATAAACTGCATTCCTGAAACACAGGACCAGAAATTAAAGCTATTCAACTCTTCAAGGCCCAGGGACTATTGCGGAAGAGGTGGGGACTGAGATTGTAAGGGCTGATTTTGACAGAGAAGTTTAGTTTCTCTGTAAATTAATAATTAATGTCAAAGGCACACTGATGCAAGAACAGCATGTAGGCCCCTGTGTCAGATTAACAAGGTTTTCTTGAAGCATTAACTGACTCCTAAATAAAGGTTATAAAGATTATGAAAGGTTTATGGAAGTTATGCCTTATGGTCAATGTTAAAATTTTATAAATTGTTTATAAAATTTTGAAAAACATATTTAATTGGTTTCATGCTGTTTTTATTAGGGTTTACTGTTTGTAAAATTAAGTCTCCTTTCTCAAAGAATAAAAGTCTTTGTCTTTTTTTTGAAATCCTTGAGTTATCACTTTGGTCAAATGAATGACTTATTTTACAATGACCTGTGATATCAAGTGTTTTAAACTTTTGATATTTGATAACCTTTCCAAAATCAAATTATAAATTACATCTTTTTCTGATCTAATTAATAATTTAAGATATTAGTTTCCCTGAAGTCCAAAAATGACATAATTTGGCTTATTTGGTATAAAAATTATACAAGAAACATTACCAAATATGAAATAGTGTTTGGTTTTCTTTAGATTTTATTTATATAAATATACTATTGATGTATGTTCCAAAATCATGGGAAACTCCTATAATTCTGATATGACTTTGTGTACATTATCAGTAAAAATTATAATTGTTATGTTCAATTATTGTGTGCCACAGAGATACCAAATTTCTTTGTCAAATTTGTCTTTGACTATATGGCTACCCTAAAACCTTTTGTCATCTGTGAACAATTTTTGTCTTGTTTTGGTCCTCCTTAGAAGGTGATTTTATAATCAGCTATAGAACCCTAACAGGTATTCTTGAATGCAGGTTTCTGATAACTTTCGAGATTGTGACATTAGAATAGAGAAAAAAACTTTTAGGACTCTCATGGAGAGCTGGAATATTCGTGAATATCAAGCAGAACAGAGTTAACTGTGTCAACTGAACTAATAGAAGACAAAGTAATCTTTTTAACTTTTTGCGTAAAAAGCTGCTGATCCTTTGTTTTGTTTTTCAGAGTCAAGGAAACTTTTCTTTCAAGCTATTTACAGCTTTTGAGAATTGAGTAAAGTATACTTCTACGAACAAAATTGGGAGCATATTTGTTTCCCTCTGCCTGACTTCTCCAAAATTTGGAAACTATTTGTGAGTATTCTCAATTTACGACAATACAGTTATTTACATAAGTGCAATATGAATTGTTTTCATTTGTAACAAGACACAATTGGAGAAACTGGTTATTTTATCAAGGCTTTGACTGGAATGGTGTGCTTTCCTTTAAGGAATCAAACTTGACATATGGAGCTGGTAAAAGCCCCATACCTTTGTCTACATAGCCCCTGTACAGGGTTTACAGGGTTCCTGACCTGTGGCAAGTAAAGAGTGTCACTTTTTGACAGGTCCAGAGCCCCAAGTTTGTCTTGAAACCTCAAGAGGAGAGGATTACTCAACTCAGAGGTATTTTTTTTTTTTTTTTAGAGACGGAGTCTCACTCTGTCGCCCAGGCTGGAGTGCAGTGGCCGGATCTCAGCTCACTGCAAGCTCTGCCTCCCGGGTTTATGCCATTCTCCTGCCTCAGCCTCCCGAGTAGCTGGGACTACAGGCGCCCGCCACCTCGCCCGGCTAGTTTTTTGTATTTTTTAGTAGAGATGGGGTTTCACCATGTTAGCCAAGATGGTCTCGATCTCCTGACCTCGTGATCCGCCCGTCTCGGCCTCCCAAAGTGCTGGGATTACAGACTTGAGCCACCGCGCCCGGCCCAACTCAGAGGTATTTAATGGCACAAATTCATAGCTGGGCTTAGCTTTAAAGAGGTCTTATCTGAGATTCCTTTTATGGAACAAAGTCCCATCAAAACCAGTTTAAAAGCCTATGTAAAAAATAATGATTCTTGCTGCACTGTTTACATATAATTAGGCCAAGTATAATAAAGCAAGTAAGTCCCACCATGATTTGTCTTTAGTAAAAATGGGAAACTGGAGAGAGAAAAATTATGTTTCAAAAACTATGGTACACCTGTTGTTAGATTCTAATCTTGCCTAATGTTTTTCCAATTTTTATTATTTTCTACAGTTTGAACTGAATTCTAATTTTTCTTGGCTACAAGTCTTCAAAATTATGTTTTCAATGTTTTTCCTTCTTTTTCCCCCCATTTTTCCTAATTTAGAGTCAATGAAAGCCCTGTGAACTAAAGCTAGACAACTTAACTTCAGAAGAAAATAACAGCAACCTATTTACATGCATAAGCCTCTTTCATATCTGCCTGCTGATGTATGGACTTCAGAGTAATGTGGCCTATTTCAGTTTTCAGGATTGTTCTTTTGTTTGTTGTTTTCCTCCTTTCTTCCCCCTATTTTCTCTTCACAGGGCATGAGACCTCACAACCTGCTAAAAATGAGCTTTCCTAATAACTCAGGACCTGCCCGTCAAGGAACAAACCATCCTAGCCATGAGAGATTAGATGAAACCTGAAACCACAGACTCATTTTCTTCTAAAATGCTTTCTCCAAAAGATTTTTAAAAAGAAACGGGGGAAATGTGAAAGGAAAATATCGTGGGGCCCCCAAATCACTAAGCTAAAGGGAAAAGTCAAGCTGGGAACTGCTTAAGGGAATCCTACCTCCAATTCTACTCAAAGCCACCCCTCTGCTCACTGAGATAAATGCATATCTGATTGCCTCCTTTGGAGAGGCTAATCAAAGACTCAAGAATGAAGCCATTTGTTTCTTATCTATCTATGACCTGGAAGCCCTCTACCACTCCTAGTTGTCTTGCCTTTTTGGACTGAGCCAATGTTCATCTTACATATGTTGATTGATGTCTCATGTCTCCTTAATATGTGTAAAACAAAACTGTGCTCTGACCACCTTGGACACATGTCATCAGGACCTCTTGAGGCTCTGTCATGGGTGCACGTCCTCGACCTTGGCAAAATAAACTTTCTAAATTAACTGGGACCTGTGTCAAAATTTCGAGGTTCGCAGCACTTATTCTTTACCTTTGTCTCCTGTTGTGTTAGGCAACTTCTCACATGGATACCAATAATCTATACTTCATGGTATTCATGGCCTTGTATAATCCTCTCCCCTTGAGAGTGGGCTGAATCTGATGAGGTACTTCTTTTGCTGTTTCTGTTTTGTTTGTTTGTGACATAATCTCACTCTGTCGCCCAGGCTAGAGGGCAGCAGCACCATCTTGGCTCACTGCAACCTCTGCCTTCCAGGTTCAAGCAATTCTCATGCCTTGGCCTTTTGAGTAGCTGAGATTACAGGTGTGTGCCACCTGCTGGGATAATTTTTTTGTATTTTTAGTAGAGGCAGGGTTTCACCATGTTGGCCAGACTGGTCTCAAACTCCTGACCTCAGGTGATCTTCCTGTCTGGCCTCCCAAAGTGCTGGGATTACAAGCATGAGTCACCGTGCCCAAACTAGTGTGGCACTTCTAATAAATAGAATACAAAAAAAGCGATGAGATGTCACTTCTGAGATTAAGTCATAAACCATTGTGACTTCTGTCTTGCTGATGCTCCCTTACCAGCCCTGTCTCTGCTCTGCTCACTTCTTGCTCCGATGAGGCAGGCATCCATGCTCTGAGCTGCCCTATGGAGAGGCCCACAAGACAAGGATCTGTGGGAAGCCTCCTGCCAATAGCCATGAGTGTGAATTGGAAATGGACTCATTTCCAGTTGAGCCTGGAGATGGCTGCAGCTCTGTTGACACCTTGAGGGCAACCTCATAAGATAGCCTAAACCACAGCACCAAGATAAGCTGCTCCAGATTTCTGACCCACAGAAACTGTAAGATAATAAATGTTGTTGTTTTAAGCTGCTTAATTTCGAGGTGATTTTTTACACAGCAGTAGTCAACTAATATATTTATCCCTGACCAGTGTTATTGCCCCAATTCTTCACAAAACGATTTTTTAAAGCATCAGGAGGGGGTTATCAGGCTTTCATTGGTCACAAAGGATTATGAACTAGAGTTTTTAAAATGTTATGCATACTAAGAAAAATCACTGAGAAAAATAACTTCCTATGTTGATGTCTGTTCTGTAGCTGAACCATGAAGAGATCGCCTACGTTTTCTGGGATAGTTCCAATTTCAAATCTTCTGCTCCAGGTTTCCCTGAGTCAGCTTGTACTTGTCCAAATCACATATCCTGAATTTTAGTTTGGAGATTATGGATCCCTATAATCCTGAATTGCTCTTGAACTTGGCTTATATCACTGGTGAGCCTGATCTATCAAGCCATCTATAAATTATTTACTGACCCTCTTTTATAGCTTCAGCACTCTGCTATGACAGATGCTAAGACAGTCCAACAAAGGAATAGACTCTTACAGAGAGTTTTGCACTATTTAGGGAGACTGAACAAGCATACGTGAAGGTTTAGAGCAATCAGTGAATTGGCTGATAGATGCAAGAGTTAAGTCAGTAGTTCAGGAAGGGAATAATCCTTGGGAACTACAGAATATGAAGAAAATTCATGGAGGAGGAAGACTTGAGATGGGACAAAGGAAGAGCTAACTTTATTCTTGCTGTTCAGAGTGAGAGAAAAATTAGCGTAAAGTCGAAGAGACAAGATTGAGCATAAAATAGGTTTCTGGAGATAGGGAGAAGCACAAAGTGGAACACAGTGAAACAACAGACTGATCAAGAGAAGAGAACACATATTGTGATGTACACCAAAAGCAGGTTGAATATGAAGAATGTTCCTGGTCCATTGTTAACTGTCTGATCATTGTAAGAAAAGTAATCACTCATTTCATGCCTTTTGCATGCCATGCACCATGTTAAGGCCTTTGTGTATATCATCTTATTTACTCATTATAAACAAGATTCTTATTATGTGCTTTTTATAGACAAGAACACTGAGGACTCAGAGAGGTAAAATATCTCACCCAAGGTCACAAGCTGATATGTGGCAGAGCCAGGATTCAAATCCAGGTCTGATTGACACCAAAGTCCATGCTTCTAGCCATAGCATCATGAGATGTTAGGTACAGAAAACAGTCAGCTTGGACGTGCCATCATGAGGATTATGAGGACCAAAGAAAAAATTAATTCTGAAACTACTTTGTAAACTCTCCATAGGTAAGTGCTGGTATCCACCTGACTATTTCATCTACTAGTTTATGTGAGTGGGTAAAAATGCAGCAACATTGCATAGTGTAGAAGGCACATACTCTTCCATTCTTCGCCATGCTATTAAACTAGCTGTGGACTCCTGCAAAGCCACTGATATTCTGGTTCCTCTATGTAATCTCTAAGGTCACTTTCACGTTTATTTGTGTTGCATTCAAGATGCATACTTCTAGTGACTACACCAAAAATATCCTAACACGGTGGTGGGTTGTTGTGTTAGTCCATTCTTGTATTGCTGTAAAGAAATACCTGAGGCTTGGTAATTTGTACAGAAAAGAGATTTTATTTTTGGCTCATGGTTCTGCAGGCTGTACAGAAAGCATGGTGCCGGCATCTGCTTCTGGTGAGGGCCTCAGGAAGCTTCCAATCATGATGGAAGGTGAAGGGGAAGCCAGCACATCACATGGAGAGAGACATCACATGGAGAGAGATGGAGCAAGAGAGAGTGAGGAGGGAGGTGCTGAGCTCTTTTTAACCATCAGATGTCTCATGAACTCAGAGCAAGGATTCATTCATCACTAAGGGGATGGTGCTAAGCCATTCATGGGGGATCCGCCCCCATGATCCAAACACCCTGCACCATGCCCCACCTCCAACACTGGGGATAACACTTCAACATGAGATTTGGAGGAGACAAACATCCAAACCATATCAGTTGTGTTGATTTAAAGCATCCTTTTTGAAGCTCTGAGCTACTAATCTATAACCTATTAAATATGCCTTTGTTCTCTCCCTAAATATAGTAATAAATCCAAGTGGATAGTTTGCTTTAAAAAATACATGTGATCAATTATCACTTAATATTGTGCTGTTTATTTGGGGCCCAAAAAGTTCAAGGCTTCAGGGGAAAATGGAAGCTCTAATTTATTTTGCAAAGAAGGTAGGTTACAAAAAACCTGTGAATGCTTAAGAAGCTGCAAGGAGCCCAGCCCTCATTTGGTGGTGTTCAAAACATTTCTATGAAGAAAAAGATCTCCCACTCTCTCCAGAGACTTTGGTATTCTTTTATTTCAAGGAAAACAAAATATTTCTATAGCTTGTATACTGTATCTTAATTAATTGAACACATTTTCACATTAGAAAATGTGTGTCACATTAGAAAGTATGTGAATATTTCGAAATATTTTGAAATCAGATAGCACATTAGAAAATATGTCCACATATTTGCACATTAGAAAATATGTCCTTGTTTTGTTTTTACTAATTGGCTTGCTGAACTCAGCTTCACAAAACCCTCTGAGCAATATTCCTCAAATTTTAATGTTGTGTTTAACTCATTTCTGTGACAAAAACAAAAAAAAACAAAAAAACCTGCTTTCCTCCATGCTTTGAATGGAAATCTCTTTTTGTTGTTCTCATCCACTATATTTATTTCTGGGATGTTAGTCCTCTTAAAGGCTCTTTCTTATTACAGACGATGAGAAACATAAATGGCCTTTTAATCTGGAGAGTAAGTCTTCACACATGCCAACACTCATATTTTAAGAATCTGGAATGGGACCTGAGTTTTATTTTTTTCCAGAATTTGGGATTTCATTCATTGCTGTGTTCACTTATTCCAGAATTTGAAGTCTCATCAGAATACTGAAAAAAGCTATTAAGTCAGAAACTGAAGGGTTGGGGATGTTACCCTATTTGCAAGTTTACAGGTGAGCCTGCCACATGCAGCTTTATATACATATACTGACAGAACGGAAGAGCTTTGGATCAGAGACAAAGACTATTTACTCATCATAACAAAACCAGCAGCCAGAGGTATATCGTGTATCCGTTCCCAAAGCCCTAATCCCCACAGGGTGTCACAGTGAAGACCAGATATTACCTGGGGCAGGTACTGGAGTATAGCACAGGAGAGAACTCCCCAACTGATTTATGTAGGGCCGCTGCTGACCTGCCCCTCCTCCCCTCCGGAGAGAGAGAGAAGACATATTTACTGCGGAATCTAAGCAATTCTCTCCCAGGAGAGGAGGAGGATTTACTATGCTGGAATGTCTCTGAGGAGGGAGACATTTCTACACTTTGTTATCTCCAGCTTCCAAGGCCTTTTGCTTTGGAAACATCTTTGAACAGATAGTCCAAAACATGTAGGAATGCCATGGAGAATTGTCTTCCACCCCAGACAGGACTAGAAACAGAAAGAATGAAAGTGCCTCCAGAAAGCAATTTATCAGAAACAAAAATCAGAATTCTCGGGCCTCCCTCCCAGACCAGCCCACACCTGAACGCTTCAGGTGCCAGTCTGAGCTTTTAGGGAGAAGTCGAATCCCAAAACCTGCTGGACTATCAACTGACAGCCAGAAAGGGGGGGAAAATCTAAATACAAAATCGATAGGACAGAAATAAGATAGTACCTTCAAAGTGTTTGAGAAGAAATGATTTTAGAAACATTTCTGAGGTTGATCTGAATGAATCATTGCTTTCTTGTCATATACATGTAGACTTGGCACAAGCAGGGAAGAAGCCATTTAAGGTGTTGATCAATTTAGACAATGTCCCTGGAGTTTGGAGGTTGCTCTGGGAGTCCTCAGGTTAAGCCAAAGAAGAAGTGAGTTTGGAGTGGAAGACAATTTATCCTGTGATGTCCACGTCCACAGACCACACAGTCTGGCTCTTTATTATATATAGGCAGACCATTCTGCCAGGTAAAGCTCATATCAATAGCCTCATGATTGTGATCCATTAAGGCACTTCATTCATGTATTTCCATTTCTCAGTGTGAACAGACAGGTCGGGAATGAGACAGGCAGTAGTTGACAACCCAGGGTACCAAGCAATGGACTGCTTGAAAACACTCCAGTGGTGCCTGGGCAAGAATAGCTTTGAAACTGGGTTATGCTCTCAGCAACAAATTACTGAGTGTTCCTGAAAAATTGAGAGCATCTTGCTTGGAGAGGAGGCATTAGCTCAGGTACTCTCTGGCATTCTCTGCCTGGCCAGGCAAACAGCCAAGATACAGTCTCTTTGGACTTTCGTTAGCTGAGAAAAATGGCCCTTCAGATTTCTTGAGATATTTTGGGAATATTAAGCTGAATGAAATTTGAAGTCACCTAACAGGCTAATGGTTCAAATTATTAAATGGGCTACACTAATCTTCCTTCCCATAAGAACAATGTCAGTTATTTGACTTCTAAAACTGGGGACTATGGAAATGAAAAGTTGAGATGGGAGAAACTGTGGGCAGTTTGCGTGCTCCTTAAACTAAAGTTCATGTTCTGACTAAGATGAAGAAGGTATAGAGGGATTTTGTCTCTCTAGATAGAAGTTATATATACAAATATACATATGTATATACACACATATGTATGTGATATATACAAGGTTGTTCCTTTGATTTTAGAATATTAGATGCTATAAATTAAGTTTTAATTGCTAGGTTTATTATCACTTCTCTTGCAGATAAATTAAGCTTTACATACTGTGATTAAATTCTTTCTGCAAAACATCTGTTAATTGCTTCATTTGTGTATCTTTGCTCCATAAAAACTGTATTCACAATCCTCTCAAGCTTGTAACTGTTTAAGAATATTGCCTTGGCTGGGCTAGGTGGCTCACACCTGTAATCCCAGCACTTTGGGAGGTCGAGGTGGGTTGATCATGAGGTCAGGAGATCGAGACCATCCTGGCTAACACAGTGAAGTCTCGTCTCTACTAAAAATACAAAAAATTAGCCAGGTGTGGTGGCATGCACCTGTAGTCCCACCTACTCGGGAGGCTAAGGCAGGAGAATCGCTTGAATCCAGGAGGCAGAGGTTGCAGTGAGCCGAGATTGTGCCACTGCACTCCAGCCTGGGCAACAGAGTGACTCTAACTCAAAAAAAAAAAAAAAATAGAATATTGCCTTAAAAGGACAAGGAATCAACCTGAAGGAGCTCCCAATGGCCAAAGCTAGAACAATTTAACAACAAAATAAATCATATAATGTTAGATTATAACCCAAAGTTCAAAATAAGTATCCATGAGACCATACTAATATAAGCAAGTGATTGAATGGTAAATAAATGGAGAAGAGAAAAATATTTCTTGTCTCTTGAAATATTTCTCACTGCTCTTAAGTGGCTAATATGATTAAGACAGGTACACACAAATAGTCTTCTTTTCCTAAAGTTAACTGTGCCCATAATGATCAATGGAATAGTAGACAGCTCAGAAACAAACCCTCACATATGCAGCCAAATGATCTTCAACAGGGGTGCCAAGACCACTCAGTGGGAGAAGGGACAGTCTCTTCAACAAATGGTTTAAAGAAGTCGAACTCCTGACCTCAGGTGATCTGCCCGCCTCATCCTCTCAAAGTGCTGGGATTACAGGTGTGAGCCGCTGTGCTGGGCCTGGCCCCATATTAGTTACATTCAAATTTCCCATGGGCATTGTTTAATCATTAAGATTAAACATTAAGATCTGGGACAAAGTTAAAAATGCTAGCAACAATGATTTCAAGTCCTTACCCCTCCCAATTTCCTATATGTGTTCAAATAATTAACTCTTAAGAAATATTTCGGCCGGGCCTAGTGGCTCACACCTGTAATCCCAGCACATTGGGAGGCCAAGGCTGGTGGATCACGAAGTCAAGAGATCGAGACCATCCTGGCCAACATGGTGAAACCCCCTGTCTACTAAAAATACAAAAAATTAGTCGGCATGGTGGCGGGCACCTGTAGTCCCAGTTACTCGGGAGGCTGAGGCAGGAGAATCATTTGAACCCGGGAGGCAGAGGTTGCAGTGAGCGGAGATTGTGCCACTGCACACACTCCACCCTGGGTGACAGACCGAGACTCCATCTCAAAAAAAAAGAAATATTTCTTGACTAAAAATAAAGTTTTCCCACATAGGCTTTGGTGATCATCTCAACCAGATGAAACCAGAGCTTCCACAAGCCAGTCAATCTAACATGAAGAACACAACATGAATGAGAGGTCATTCTACTCCAGAAAATAAAATCCCACTAACAGAAATGGTATTCACACCGGCAGCACTGAATATAATTTAATAAAAGGAAATCCTGTCCCTCTTAAAATATAATTCTGAACCTCTAGAACTTAGAGCTAGAAAGTGAAAATCTGGGTAAGAAATATCCCCCCAAAAAGTGGTTTTTAGTACCCCTGTGTGGTAGGCGGAATTCTAAGATGACACTGAAATGACACTCACCCTTTATAATCCCCTCCCCTTGGAGTGTGGGTGGGTAGAACCTGAGAACATAATGAGATAGTACTCCTTGGATTAGCTTCTGTGATATGGCAGTTGACTTTCTGTTTTAATTTGGTTAAAAAAAAATATTCCCCATCTTAACCAGTTTAGAGCGTACAGTTCAGTAGTGTTAAGTATATACACATTGTTGTGCCACAGATCTCCAGAACTTTTTCACCTTGCAACACTGAAACTGTATTCCCATTTGAACAACAACTTTTCATGCCTCTCTCCCCCAGCCCCTGGCAACCACCATTCTACTTTCTGTTTTTATGAATTTGAATACTTTCAATACCTCATATAAGTGTTTATCTTTTTGTGACTGGCTTATTTCTCTTAGAATAATGTTCTTAAGGTTCATGATATTGTAGCATGTGATAAAATTTCCCTCCCTTTTAAGACTTATTATATGTATTTACAAAATTGTATTTATCCATTTTTCCATCAGTGGATATTTGGGTTGCTTCCACCTCTTGGATATTGTGAATAATGCTGCCGTGAACATGCATGGGTGTGCAAACATCTCTTTGAGACTGTGCTTTCAATCCTTTTGGATCTATACCCAGAAGTAGGATTGGTGGATCATATGGTAGCTCTGACTGTAATTTTTTTTTTTTTTTTTTTGAGATGGAGTCTCACTCTTGTTGCCCAGGCTGGAGTGCAGTGGCACAATCTCAGCTCACTGCAACCTCTGCCTCCCAGGTTTAAGCGATTCTCCTGGCTCAGCCTCCCGAGTAGCTGGGATTACAGGTACGCACCACCACGCCCGGCTAATTCTGTAGTTTTAGTAGAGACGGGGTTTCTCCATGTTGGTCAGGCTGATCTCAAACTCCCGATCTCAGGTGATCCGCCCGCCTCCGCTTCCCAAAGTGCTGGGATTATAGGCGTGAGCGACCGCACCCAGCCCTATCTGTAATTTTTTGAGGAACGGTCACACTGTCTTCTAGAGCAGTTGCACCATTTTACAGTCCCACCAACAGTGCACAAGGGTTCCAATTTGTCCACATCCTTGCTAACATTTGTTATTTATGTGCTTTTTTTAAAAATAGTAGCCATCCTAATGAGTGTGAGGTGATGTCTCATTGTGGTTTTGAGTTTGCATTTCTCTCCTAATTAGCAGTGTTGAGCATCTTTTCATATGCTTGTTGACCAATTGCATATCACCTTTGGAGAAATATCTATTCAAGTTCTTCGCCCATTTTTTATTTGGTTCTTTTTTTATGTTGTTGGATGTTAGAAGTTCTTTATATATTCTGGATATCAACCCTTTACAGATATATGATTAGCAAATATTCTCTCCCATTCCATACATTGTCTTTTCATTCTGTTGTGTCTGTTGATGCAAAGAAGTTTTTAAGCTTGATGTATTCCCATTTGTCTGTGTATGCTTTTGTTGTCAGCGCTTTTGATGTCATGTCCAAGAAATCACTGCCAAATCCAATGTCATGAAATTTTTCCTCTATGATTTATTCTAGGAGTTCTATAGTTTTGGGCCTTACATTTAGATTTTTAATCCGTTTTGAGGTAATTTTTTGTATATGCTGCAAGATAAGCATCCAACTTTGTTCTTTTGCATGTGGATATCCAGTTTTCCCAGCACCATTTGTTGAAGAGACTGTCCTTTCTCCCACGAGTGGTCTTGGCACCCCTGTTGAAGATCATTTGGCTGGATATGTGAGGGTTTGTTTCTGAACTGTCTCTTCTGTTCCATTGATCTTTATGGGCACAGTTAATTTTAAGAAAGGGAGACTATTTATGTGTACCTATCTTAATCATATTAGCCACCTAAGAGCAGTGAGTTTTCTTTGGCTGGTCACAGAAGAAAAACAGAGATTTAAAGTATGAGCAAAATTTGACAAAGGTGTGTTGCTGAAATGGAGGAACCATGTGGCGAGGACCTGAGAGCAGTCTTTAGCAGTGGGGAGTGTCCCCAGACTACAGCTGACAACAACAAGGAAATGTATTCTGCCAACAATCTGAGTGAGCTTGGAAGTGGCTCTTTCCCTAGCTGAACCTCCTGAGGATGATGGCACAGCTATACAACATCTTAATTTAAGCCTTATGAGACCCTGAGTAGAGGGCCCAGTTAAAACCAAACTCCCAACACAAAAACTGTGAGATAATAAATTTGTGTTATTTTGAGCTGCTAAGTTTGTGGTATTTGTTATACAGCAATAGAAAACTAATACACCCTGGTTATACCTTCTTCCTCTGATTAGGTCATTAATGGCCCTATAGTTGGGGGCCATTAGCTCACTGAACTCCATGGCCCGTTTGTTCTTACCAAAGTTTAGACTGGCTGGAATAATTTTTTCTTTATTTTCTCTTATTTACATATCTTTAGGAAGGAATTTTAAATAAATCTTAGAAATAGGTAATACCTATACATGGCTCATAGTTAAAATATGTAGCAAGAGATATAGTGAAGACTCTTTCTGCAACTCTTATTCCTCATCTGTCTTGTTCTCACCTGCCACCTCCTCTCCCCTCCCCAGATAACCACTGCTAACAGTTTCCTGATATTCTTCTCAAGTTACTTTTAAATGCACATATGTGACAAAGACTGTTAATTACTTCCAATTTTCATTCTTCTCTTCTTAAATAGTATTAGAATTTTTAGTTGGAAACCTGGCTGCCAGGAATTAAAACTATGTTCCCCAGGCTCCCTTATAGCTAGATGTGACCAGATGGGATATAGACAAACAGGCTATGAGGCAACTTCCAGGAACCTTCCTTGGGATATGCCCTTTGTCCCTTCTTCTCCATTCCATCCTGCTGCCTGGGAAGTGGATGTAACATTAGATTGGAGGACAAGAACATGCCCTAAGGATGGAGGGCTGGTGAACTAGAAAGAAACTGAATCCCTGAGTGTGTTATGGAGCACAGCACTTGCCCTCAGCCTTGGACTGCCAGCCCTGGATGTTTACAGAGAGAAATAGCCTGTAATCCCAGCACTTTAGGAGGCCAAAGTGGGCAGGTCACTTGAGCTCAGGAGTTCAAGAGCAGCCTGGGAAATATGGTGAGATCCTGTCTCTACAAAAAAATACAAAAATGAGCCAGGTATGGTGGCACTTGCCTGTACTCCCAGCTACTCAGGAGGACGAGGTAAGAGGATCAGTGGAGCCCAGGAGGCAGAGGTTGCAGTGAGCTAGATGATACCACTGTACTCCAGCCTGGGCAACAGAGCAAGATCCTGAAAAAGAAAGAAAAAATGAAGGAAGGAAGGAAGGAAGGAAGGAAGGAAGGAAGGAAGGAAGGAAGGAAAGAAAG
>NW_012118599.1:3649791-3658639 GCF_000951035.1 Colobus angolensis palliatus
AAAGAAAGAAAGAAAGAAAGAAAGAAAGAAAGAAAGAAAGGAAGGAGAAAGAAAGAGAGAAAGAAAGATAGAAAGAAAGAAAGATAGAAAGAAAGAAAGAAAAAAAGAAAGAAAGCTACTTCAATCTTTTAAAAGCCACTGTTCTTTTTGGATATTATCATTTAATGCTAAACCTAATTCCTAACTAACACAGTATTTAAGAAAATAAGATATATTCTCCTTACTCCTTCTCTTACAAATAATAGAGTATTATAGACTTCATATTACGCTGCCTTGCATATTGCCTCTTTGACTTAATATATCTTACAGATCTTTCCATTTTGTACTATCCGGGATGATAGGAAGCAGATGGCACACTAGAAACAGCTGATTAGAGGGAGTTAAATCACAGACTATCTGTGAAGATTTTGGCAAGGTTAGGAGAAACCAATCAAGGATGATGATGCACCCCAGGGCTAGCCACAGGAAGCCGTAGCATCCTTACACCTGAAATTTTAAGTATATGGACTGTTTACCAGAACCCAGAGAGATCTTTTGCTGCAGGACAGGGTGACCCAATAGGGATGGTGCTGCTGAGAGGAAAACACAGCCACTGCCAACTTTCACCTCAGCAGAGAGGGAACTTGTGCAATATCCTAACCTCTCTTTCTTCCTGCTTTCCAATCTCTTCCTGGTGCCTCCTATTGGTTGAATCCAACCAAAAGCTGGAGGGCAAGGGGGCTTGGCTGATGCAGTCCACAAAGGTCAGCCTCCTGGGGCCCAGAGCAGGATGGAGAAAGGTGCAGCATGCATATAGAGTGAAAAGTAGAAAATACACCTGGTTACTTCTTAGCATCTGCTTTTATCCTTTATTTAGATGAGAAATTTGTATCCCCAACAGAGGGAACATACAAAATCCCATCAGCTACATACCGCTTAGGGTAATGTCATTCAGTCATATTCCAAAACCATTAAACTTTAGCCACTACATTGCTCTTTGTTTAAAATAGCAGGAACATTTACAAATTCAGTGCAATTTCTATCAAAATTCCAACTGCCTTTTTTGCAAAACTGGACAAGCTGATCCTAAAATTCATGTAGAAATAAAAAGAACCAGAAATAGCCAAATAATAATAATAATTCCTAAAAAGTAAAACAAAGTTGTAGGACTCACATTTCCCAAATTTAAAACTTACTGCAAAGCAACAGTAATCAAGACATTGTGGTACTGGCATAAGGATAGATATTAATGGAATTGAGTTGACAGTCCAGAAATAAACTCATACATTTATATTTAATGGATTCTCAGTAAGGGTCCCAAGACCACTGAATGGGGAAAGAAGAATTATCTTTTCAACATATAGTGCTGGGACAACTGGATATCCATGTTAAAAGAATAAATTTGTACCCCTATCGCACAGCATATGCAAGAATTAACTCAAAATAGATGAAAGACCTAAATCAAGAGCAAAAACTATAAAACTCTTAAAAAAACTTAAGTGTGAAACTTTATGACTTTGGATTAAGTAATGGTTTCTTAGATATGACACTAAAAGTACAAGCAACCAAAGAAGAAACAGACAAATTGGCTGAACTTTATCAAAATGTAAAGCTTCTGAGTATCAAAGGACACCATTAAGAAAGTGAAAAAACAACCAACAGAATAGAAGACAAATATTTGCAAATCATGCCTCTGCTAAGGGTCTAGTGTATCCAAAATTCATAACAAAAAAACCTCTTACAATGCAATATTTAAAAGACAACCCACCAGGCGTGGTGGCTCACACCTGTAATCCTAGCACTTTGGGAGGCCAAAGCGCATGGATCACCTGAGGTCAGGAGTTTGAGACCAGCGTGGCCAACATGGTGAAACCTCATCTCTACTAAAAATAGTAGGGTGTGGTGGTACGCACCTGTAATCCCAGCTATTCGGGAGGCTGAGACAGAAGAATCACTTGAACTCGAGAGGCGGAGGTTGCAGTGAACCAAAATCATGCCACTGCACTCCAGCCTGGATGACAGAGCCAGACTAACTCAAAACAAACAAACAAACAAACAAACAAACAAACAAAAAAACAATTAAAAAGTGGGCAAAGGATTTGCTGGGAGTTCTCCAAAGAAGATATGCAAATAGCCAAAAGACTCATGAAAAGATGTTCCACATCACTCATCATTAGGAAAATGCAAATCAAAACCACAATGAGAAGTCACTTCATACCCACTGGGATGGCTATAATAAAAATAATAATAATTTTTGATGACACGTATGTGGAGAAAATGGAAACCTCATATATTGCTGGTGGGGATGTAAAGTGGTGTAAAACTGTGGAAAACTGTTTGGGAGTTCCTCAAAACATTAGACATATTACTACTTAATACATGACCCAGAAATTTTACTTCTAGGTATATAATCAAAAGAAAAGAAAACATATGTCAACAAAAACTTGTACATGTACAACAAGTTTTTCTACAGGTTTTTATACATGGTTTTGTACAGGTTTTTGTACAAGTTTTTGTACGCCAAGTTTAACTTGTACATGAATGTTTATAGCAGCATTATTTATAATAGGAAAAAGAAACAACCCTAATGTTTATCAGTTGGTAAATTGATAAACAAGATATGATATATTCATACAAAGGAATATTAGCCATAAGAAGGCATGAAGTACTAATACATGCCACAATGTAGATAAACCTTGAAAACATTGTTCTAAACTACAGCAGACACAAAAGGCCACATATTGTGTGATTCCATTTATATGAAATGTCCAGAATAGGCAAATCCACAGAGACAAAAAGTAGATTAGTGATTAATCTAATCCATTAGCCAATGGATGGGGGAAGAGGTGATAGAGAATAACTGCTGACAGAGGTTTCTTGTTGAGATGATGGAAATGTGCAGGAATTAGATGGTGGTGCTATGAATACAGAAAAAAACATTAAATTATGTACTTTCAAATGGTGAACTTTATGTTACGTGAATTATATTTTATTAAAACATTGCAAAAACATTAACAGAGAAGGGGCTAGGGGAGACAATTAACACAAAACAGCTGCTTCTTTCCTTAATTCTCCAACCAGTTATAAAGTCTAATTTGAGAATCATGACTGTTTTCTTCCACTACCCATTCCATGTTCCCCTTATCCTCTGCTAAAACCTCAGCTGGATGGGGGTTCTTTACCTGATAGGGTGACCCAAATGCCCTTCCTGTCATACCTCAGTCTTTGGAGGGTTTACTGATTGCTACAGTGAATCCTCTGGGTTTCAAGCACCTTACCTTGTAAGGTAGCAACTCATTTTCTCATTATTAATTGGTTTCTATCATCCGTCCATAAGAGTCACCCCTTTAGCTCCCTCTAGGTTAAGCAGCACAGGAGCCAAAATCGGCCAGAAAGCGGGGCTCAATTTTCCATTTAACAGGACTGCCTGACTGTATAGCATGGAAAAGCATTCCTTCCTTGGGTACTTGGACCCCCAAACCTACCAAATCCATGGTTATGGAGATTAAAGGGAGAAGTTCTAGAAGTGTGTTGTAAGGAATAATAATGAAAGGGGCCCTTCCCACCTTACCTTTTGGTTCTCAAACCCTTGGATTCTGACTATAAGGCAGTCGCCACTGTCGAGTGGCCCCTGAATTAAGGCATGTATGTACTGCATCCTCTAGAACAGCACCTCAAATTTTAGTAGGTCTTTCCATCATTCTTTCAAGCCAGCTACTTCTGAGGGATGAGACATGTGGTTAGACCAACTTATTCTGAAAGCGTAAGCCCATTGTTGCACATCTTGGCCATGAAATGTGCCTCTGGTCAGGGCAAATGCTGAGTGGGACACCACAATAAAAGATAAACCTTTAAGTCAACAAATGCTGGAAGAAGCATCATGAGAATGGAAAGTAAATCCATAGTCTGAATATGTATTTATTCATTAAGGACAAATTGATGCCCCCTCCGTGACAAGAGGATTCTGATGTAATCAACCTGACACAGGTGCCTGGGTGATCCCTCCAGGGAATAATGCAACATTACAAGATCACCTTTGGCCTCTGCTATTGGTAGGTTAACCACTCAAGCTGTGGTGGCCAGATCACCTGAATGAGGGGAAGTCCATGGCCTCCATCCCTGTTGCCATGGTTGCGTGGTACCCTTTCCCACCGGGCAAGCACCAGAATAACTGGAGAGAGAAGCTAACTGACATGCATGACAGGGATTGTCTTGTCCATCTGATTACTGGGAAACTCCTCTGCAGTGCTTGACCTTTGGTGAGCATTCACAGGGATCAAAAAATACACTCTGTGCCCATTTAATCGACATACCTCTCCCCCAGATTTCTTTGTTCCTACTCTTCCAGTCTCATTCTTTCTCTGAAAAATGGGCCAGTACATTAGCCACTACCCAAAAATTAGCACTGATCCATACATCAGGCCATTTCCTTTTCCATGCAAAGTGAACAACGAAATGTGCCACCTGAAGTTTTATCCTTTGGGAAAATTTCCCTTCACTACACTTTCTTGGCCATCTGTAAGTGAGGCTGAAATACAACAGCCATCTGCATCTGCTGGTGCCTGCACATCAAAAAGGCCCATATATAACCAGGCATGCAGCTTTTTTTCCTCTGTTAACTGTTCATAAGGAATACCCAGCCGGACTGAGCTGATTGCCTCCTATTATTTTGGAGGCAACTCACTTCATCCCAACTTCTTGAAACTTTTACTTCTGGAGGTCATATTTCCCTCAGATCTTCCAGAAAAAAAAAAAGTCTTAAAGCCTTAGACTATTTTTTTATAGTCCAGCTCTTAAATTTTTTCCTCCCCTTTCCCAATAAAAACCTGAGTGTGGATCCAGCTTGTCCCCAAATCCTGCCTTGCTCCAAAGCATCCGACTGTAAAGACTCTTCACCAACGCTTGTGACTTGTGGGCCTGAAAAAGACTACCCATCCTTGCAAATGTCTTCTGCTGAGATGCCTCACACAGAGACTGGACAGCCCTGATTCTTCCACTAGTCCCAAAGGCAAACAACCCACTTCTGCAGTGAAGAGCACCACAAAAAAGGAAGACAAGGTCCAAGTCAAGGAAAGGAAGACCAGAACTGTGTTCTTCTCCACCCAGTTGTGTGTACTCAGTGATAGATTTCAGAGACAGAAATAACTCAACCTCCAGTAGATGCAAGAACTTTCCAATATCTAGAACCTTAGCTACAAACAGGTTAAGACCTGGTTCCAGAACCAGAAAATGAAATCTAAGAGGTGTCAGGAAAACAACCAGCCAAAGGGTAGCAATGGTGTGACTCAGAAGGCCTCAGCACCTACCTGCCTCTACTCTTTCTACTGATGACTGGTGAACACAACTGAGAACCTTCCAATGTGGAGCAACCAGATCTGGAGGAATTCAACATGGAGATACCAGACCTGGAATCCAGTCCTAAAGCAACCACTCCCGGAACACTGAGACCTGGTGCACCCAATCTTGGAACAATCAGGCCTGGAAAAATCCTTTCCATAACTCTGGAGAGGAATCTCTGCAGTACTGTATGCAGTTCCAGCAAAATTCTCCTGCCAGTGACTTGGTGGCTGCCTTGGAAACTACTGGGGAAAGCCATAATGTAACACAGCAGACCGCTAGGTTTCATAGTGCTCCACAAACCATGGATTTATTCCTAAACTACTCCACAAACATGCAGCCTGAAGATGTGTGAAGACAAGTGAAATTGATATTACTCAGTTTCATTCAGGCTGAATCCTTCCTCTCCTCTCCTCCGCTTGCCCATAGGATTTTTCTGGTTTGGAAACCACGTGCTCTGGTTTCCATTATGCCTATCCAGTTGATTTGGTCGAGGGTAGGGTATGGCTGGAGCCTAATCAGAGAGGTTTCTTTCTTTTTTCCTATTGGATCTTTCTGGAGAAAAGACATTTTAATAACCTTGACTGCTAAGGGCAACAGGATAGAAGCTGTCTCTGACTATAGAGAAGTAGATATAATACTGGTTTGGATATCTTTAGGATTTAGACTCTAACCTCGAGAATAGGAAATAAAAGTACAAATTGGTGTAATGAAGGTATATTCCCATTTTCTGGGACAGGGAGGCTTGACTTATTTTTTTAAAAAAACTCAATTATTGAGGTGAAGGGTTAAGTTGTAACATACTTTATTGATTTCCTCAGCCCCTTTTGGCTCTGTTTTACTCTGGCCCCTAATTTACTGATTATGCTAATATTTGTAGAAAGAGGTCTTGTATTTGCTGCATCATGCAGACACTTTACTAGCTTTGCTTTAAGTTCAATGAATAAAACAACCATTTTACCTTAAAAAGAAAAAACAAAAAGAATATCCAAGTGGCCGTTAGTGTAAGTTGAATGAGAGATAGCAACACATTAGCTCAGGTACTATGGGAGTCTGAGTTATCATGCAGTTATTTGTGCCTTCCAGAGCTCCTTGGCCTGGTCTTGAGTGTCTTACTTCCACTTAATATTGCAATGCTGCTGCACATGTCCGATTGTATGATTCTGTATGTCAAATAACGTCCAATTCATGATGGGTAATTTGGGACACAGGGCTAATTAGTATCCTATAATAAGACATTCATTCAGTCTTTACCAGGACCCAGAAGTAAGCGAGGAGCTGTTTTTCAAAGAGAGCAGAGATGTCAGGAGAAGAGAGCATGTCCTTACCCTGAAACTGTGAGGGTCTGGGCTATGATTGTTCTATTGGGTCTCATCAGAGGCTTCCTGCAGCATCTCTGTGTGCCACAGACACCAGATCTGCTAAGTCATAAGGCCCAACTGGCAGGACATTTTGGGATTTTTAAACTTTAATTTAATTTTATTTTCATTTTAGTTTATTTTTGAGACAGGGTCTCTCTCTGTCACCCAGGCTGGAGTGCAGTGGTTGCAATCTCAGCTCACTGCAGTCTCCACCTCCCAGGCTCAAGAGATCCTCCCATCTCAGCCCCCTACGTAGCTGGAACTACAGGTGTGTGCCACCACACCCGGCTAGTTTTTTTTTTTTATTTTTTGGTAGAGATGTGGTTTTGCTATGTCACCCAGGCTGGTCTCAAACTCCTGAACTCAAGCATATGTGCCCACCTTGGTATCCCAAAGTGCTGGAACCACAGGAGTGAGCCATTGCACCTGGCCAGGCTGGGTATTTTTGAACCACAGCCTTAACTTGCTGGAGAGTCTTCTCATTGAACCCCACTCAAAACGGACCCAGTACGTAGGTCAGAGCAGCACACCCAAACGTGGTATATGTTGTCTCTAAAATCAAAAGAGCATCATACCCCTTTCCTCACAGTGCAAAGTAGAAAGTGAAGCAACTTACTTCTCATTTTAGGGGAGCCATGTGATATGCCCCAGATCGTGGATGTCCAGAGAAACATCCCGACTGTGGCAAGCCCCTTGGCAGGTGTATTTTCCGTGCTCCAGCATGCATATATTTTATTGTAGCATCTAGAGTAATTAGATACTTCCCACTCACCAGGTCCAGTTAATATAACCTTATTGATACAGCAGACCAACAGGATGCTCTGTGAGATATCAAGATGATAAAGTTTCCTCCGGACTATGTTGTGACAGAAATAGAGCTGACAGAGCCCTGAGATAAAAGAGTAAATTTACTAACCTTCCTGCTCCATGAAGGCAAACTACTTCAGATTCTCTTTGCTGATAGCAATAAACAAAAGTATATGGTAAATAAATAGTAGAATACTGGCCATGGGTGAGGAGAGGCAATGCTAACTGGAGCCAGTAAAGTTGCTACATCCAGACTGTCAGCTGAGATAGCATTACCTTCTGAATAGATTTGAAATAATCCACAGTCATTCCCCAAGTCTTGTGGCTGTTGCGCTAACCAGACAGATGAGTTAAAGGAAAATATGATAGAAATCACCCATTACATGGTTTTTTGGTCTTTGATTGAGTCATTAATCTCTGTAATTTCCCCAGGAATATGGTATTGATTTTGATTTCCTATCTTGGCTTGGAGGTCAGGATGGGGGCAGTTCCAAGAGCTTCTATTTAACCCATCCTACATAATAGCATCCATCCAAGGGTCAGGGAGCCATTACAGGGGTTAATTGATTTACTGAGTACACCTGTTACCACTCCAAAATCTGAGACAAGAGGAATTAGCACAGGGATCTTACTAGACCCACTGTATGATGAACTTAAAACAAGACTTCATCTATCACCCAACTTCCATACATCCTTTCTTGACAGGTGGACCATAGCAGTATTTGGGTCTCCAGACCTTAATATCATGCTTTTTATTTATTTTTTTAATTTTTATTTTTTTGTGAGAGGATTTCACTCTGTTGTCCCAGCTCGAGTGCAGTGGCATGAGCATAGCTCACTGTAACCTCAAACTCCTGTGCTCAGGCAGTCCTCTAGCCTCGGCCTACCAAAGTGCTGGGATTACATGCATGAGGTACTGCACACAGCTAACATAACTTTAGAGCCAATATCTAGTAATTCCAGGAGAGTTTGGATATAAACTTTTTCCATTGTATAGTCACTCTGGTAAAGGATTTTAAGTTCCTCTGAGGAAGGTTTGTGGTCCCATTGCAGAGTCCTTCCTCAACAGGCCCTTCCTCCTCCTCAATCAAGGGGCTCCCAAGCCAATGTACTGTCTTAGATCTGGGAAATGCACAAGAGACCAGGCCAGACTTTTGCCCACCTTTCCTAGAGTTTTTCCTCCTTATCAGATCAAGTAGTACCTTAGAAATCTGCCTATTTCGGCCGGGCGCGGTGGCTCAAGCCTGTAATCCCAGCACTTTGGGAGGCCGAGACGGGCGGATGACGAGGTCAGGAGATCGAGACCATCCTGGCTAACACGGTGAAACCCCGTCTCTACTAAAAAATACAAAAAACTAGCCGGG
>NW_012118599.1:3658699-3683012 GCF_000951035.1 Colobus angolensis palliatus
CAGAAGAATGGTGTAAACCCGGGAGGCGGAGCTTGCAGTGAGCTGAGATCCGGCCACTGCACTCCCGCCTGGGCGACAGAGTGAGACTCCGTCTCAAAAAAAAAAAAAGAAAAGAAATCTGCCTATTTCTTATTCCTAAGGACGCCATGATCAATAAGCCACCTTCACAGATCCCTGCAGGTCAAAACCTCTTATTTCTACTCAGGAGTCCTTGTGACTTGTTAGAGAAATGCACTCTCCTTGTCTTGCTGCCGCCTGGCCTCCACCACTCCAGGATTCTGTTATTGCCATTGAAATCAAATCAGGAAACTAACTCCACTGCAGAGTCTCCTACCCTCATTCCAGTCCAGAGAAAACAGTCACAGAACTTTTCAAGGATGCTGGTGCTCCTTTCCTTTCACTAATGTATTTCCTAATGTCTTAGGAAAAAAGACCTGCAGACCTCCCTGATGTACTGGTAGCTGGTGGCTTAGCAGCTTGCATGCAGTCTATCTCAGCATTTCTCTCTTCCTAAGCCTTTGGTCTGCTACCTACACAGTATTCCAAGGACATTCCAATATACCAACCTCAGTGACTGCATGTCACCATTGAGCCCAGACTGGAAAAGGTGAGGTACGGATGCAGATATTGCTAGAACCCTGCCCAATAGGAGCTGTGGCCTTTGGGAAAGAAACAAAGCCACCACCAGTCTGAGGCGTAGGCAAGAAAGAGCCGGGGAACTCCCTGCCTTGCCAATGGAAGGCAGAGGAAGATGGAGCCCAGTTGATTCATTCTGTAGAGGGTAGACTTCTAGCAGACAAAATAAGGCAGAGATGGTAAAGAGTGAATTTGGAGGGGAAAACAACAATATCTAACATCATGTCAATATATAACGAATTTCCCTTTTCTACCAGCTGCATAACATTTTATTGTATGAATAAACATGATTGACATGTAACCAGTCCCCTGCTGATGGATATTGAGGTTGTTTCAAATCTTGTCATTATGAACAGCATTCTAACGAATAAACTTGCACATATGATTGCTCTTTATTGTGGTAAAATATATGTAAAATAAAATGTGCATTTTAGTCATGTTTAAGTGTACATTCAGGGGTTATGTACATTCACATTGTCATGCAACCACCACCACCATCCATCTCCGGACACTTTTATCATCCCAAGCTGAAAGTGTATGCCCATTGAACAATACCTCCCCATTTTCCCTCCTTACAGCCCCTAGCAACGACAATCCTACTTTCTGTCTCTATGAATTTAACCATTCTAGGTACTTCATGTAAGTGAGAGAATACAATATTTTTGTTTGTGTTGGCCTATTATTACACTCAGTCACTTATTTATACACCACGTATAGCTTATTTCACTCAGCCAGAATTTATCCATGTTGTACTATATATCAAAATTGCATTCCTTTTTAAAGTTGAGTAATATTCCTGTGTATGTATGCATTCCTATATGTTAACATATTGTATAATAGAAATGGAATTACTGGATTCAAGGATACATATATCTGTAATTTTTATGTCTCTCACCATATTGCATACCTTCCCATCTCATTGAAGGATAAGGACTAGTTTACGCTCATATCAGCAAAGGATAAGAGTATCTAATTCCACTGGACATGGTGGCTCATACCTGTAATCCCAACTACTTGGGAGGCTGAGGCGGAAGGATTGCTTGAGGCCAGGAGTTCAAAAGGGCTGGTACAACGTACATGACCCTCACCGGGGTCCCTGACTTTCTGTCTGGGGGCCTGTCAATAGGTAGCCAGTCAGTGCCTTCTGAGTAGGCACTGGGGCAGCATCGCTCTTTTAGATGACGGAGATATTCTGTTCCTCTCTTCCTAAGGTCCTTTGTCTTGATTTTCATTTCTGACCTGAAAAACACATGGTGACCCAGTTAATTGACGCTAAAGCTGACATCAGCCTTCAGGTTAGAGAAGAAGTGTAATTTGGCAACAGCATCTGTCATTCCATTGATCACCAGAATTGATAATGCCCATCTGGCTGATGAGGTGCTATCATCTTTCTCATCACCACTCATCATCTTTCTGAAGCTGTGCATTCAATTGAAAAGGAGTTAACCTTGGCAGGATAACCACATCTGAACTGCAATCACAGACAGCCCTGGTAGAGCACTAATTTCGTATCACATGTTTCCAAAACTTTCTTGATAACAAGAATTACTTGGGATGTTTGTTAAAAATCCAGCTTGCCAGGCCATTTCCCAGGAGATTCTGCATTAGTCGGTTATAAAAGGTAAACAATGTGCCCAAGTCATGCAACTGGCTAATGGCAGAGCCAGGCCCATGTGATTGCAAAATCCCTCTCTTATACTACTCACAAACTACATATTTTGGGCAAGTCATTTAGTAATAATAACTGCTATTTACAGAGGACTTTACAGTTTATGAAACAATTGCATACACATCATTGTTTAAATCTTACGACTATGAAGTTGATGGAATTGCCCCCATTTTATAAAGGCTCCAAAAAGTCCAGTGGTTTGCCTAAGGCACGGGTCACACGTTCAAATACCTATAGAGATCAGTCCATTTCATCCATTTTCAATCGTCGATTCACTCATTTATCTATTCAACAATTAAGCATTCATTCATTCATCCATCGAAAAGGTATTTGTTGATGGCTGGGGATGCAACAGTAAATGGAATAAAATCTCTTTGCCCTCATGGAGTTTACATTCCAGAAAGGAAGACAAAGAGTAAGTGCATAAGGTAGAAATAAATAACTTTAGATCATGATAAGCACTCTGAAAGCAAACAGGCCTTTTGAGTAGAGAAGGGGGCTGCCTTGCTTGAGGGTTGTCCAGTATGGTAGCCATTCACCTATATCTGTCTATGGAGCATTTGAAATGTGGCCAGTCCGAGGGGAGATGTGTTGTTAAGTATAAAATACACGTTGGAGGCCGGGTGTGGTGGCTTACACCTGTAATCACAGCACTTTGGGAGGCTGAGGTGGGTGGATCACCTAAGGTCAGGAGTTCAAGACCAGCCTGACCAATATGGTGAAACCCTGTCTCTACTAAAAAAACAAAAATTATCCAGGTGTGTTGGCATGCACCTATATTCCCAGCTACTCAGGAGGCTGAGACAGGAGAATTGCTTGAACCCAGGAGGTGGAGGTTGCAGTGAACCGAGATTGCACCACTGCACCCCAGCCTGTGTGACACAGTGAAACTCCATCTCAAAAAAAACACCATGTTGGATTTTGAAGATTTAGTATACAAAAACAAGAATGAATGTGATATCCCAATTGTAATTTTTTATTGATTAAGTGTTGAAATAACATTTTAGACATAGTGGATTAAATAAAATGGATAAATAAAATTAATTTTACATATTTCCTTTTACCTTTTTTTTAATGTGGCTCTACCAGAAAATTCAAACCTTCATAGTGGTTCACATTTGTGATTCACATGACGTGGTTTTTGGATGGCACTTATCTAGGGTGAGCAAGGAGAGCTTCTCAGAAGAGTTGACACTTGAGTTGAGACCTGAGTGATGAGATGGATCTTAACCATAAGAAGATCTGAGAGAAGAGTTCTCCAGGAAGAAGGAATCCCAGGGGAAATTGGCCTACTAATCATTGTGAATTATAGGTTCATGAAACAATAGGGAATGGTGGAGCCTCTAGAGAACTAGAGAGTGCATCCCACTAAAATTATTTAAATTTGAAATGTGTCAACACTGCAAAAGACAACGAAGGGAGGACCTGTGTTGGTTTTGACCTTGGGCAGGAGTTTGTCAGCCTGGTCTTAGGTTACCTGTCCCCAACCCTTACAAGGAGTCAAAGTCCTAGACCAGGGAAAGCCAAGTCAGGTTCATCAGCTTGGCTGAGCAGCCCAGGCAACATGTGTCCCTGCCAAGTCTCGCTCACATCAAATCACATAGCCAGAAAATACGTGGATAACTTTTTCCTCTGATTCCAAATCCCTTGTTCTTTCCACTTATCCTGTTTGGGACAATAGCCCCCTGTGAGGACCTGATGAAAACTATGAATAAATCCTCCACCCATTACCACTACCACCACAACATACTCACAGGCATACTGCACATAATTCCACGGGGCTCAGAGGTCCCGGTTGAAACCCTGTCCAAGCATCCCAGAATAAGAAGCTCTGCAGTACAGTTCATTGGCTCCCCTCTATGCACCAAAACTGTAACATGGAGATAGTAAGATCAATTTTCTTTATGTCATTGAAATTCTGTGAGGATGAAATGAGATGGCACTGGTGAAACTGCTATGTGAATGGAGAGTATTACTGTTAAATTCAGACAGGATTTAAAGGCCTGTAATGTCGGTGCTCATGCCTTAGCGGGAATTGTTTTAACTGAAGACCTAATCAGAGATTTACCAAGAAACCAAAAAGCCCAAGTAATTTTCAAGTGATATAAGAAATGTTTGAAAATCTATTCTAGAAAAGCGTTTCTCAATATTGGCTGCATGTTGGATTCATGTAGAGAACTTTTAAAAATTCAGATGAAATAGCACAACCCTGACACAGGGGGTTGGGCAATATCTAGAAAATTTGCACAAGACTTTTGACCTAGCAATCCCACTTCCAGAACTCAATATCAGAAATATGATGGTACTTTTCCCAAGAGAAGTTGAGCACAAGGTTATTTATTGCTGTGCTATGTCCAACAGTAAATGCCCAGAAACAACCCAAGTATCCAGAGCGGAAAGAATTAAGTTGCCCAAGACCAACCCCCTGCAGGCTAGTCTCCCAGAAAAGAAGTGGGCCTCCTGTGAAGCTCCCTGGAAACCATTGTGACCCTGTGCTTAAGGCAATCAGTTCTGGTTGCCTTAGATTCCAGAATCTCCCTCCCCCCATGATGCTAGGGCTGGGGCTGGAAGTCCTCCAGTCCTGAAAATTCACATGGAAAATCTTGCCACCGTATACTACCTAATAAAAGAGCTGAAATTGCTAGGTTTGGACCCCAGCCCTCTGATTACACTATGAGAGGGGGTGGTGATTCCCTCAACCTGGAAACTGATCTGATAGGATAGGGCTGGAGACCAGGTGATACCACCCCACATTACTGTGGCACCCAGGTGTGATCCTGAGGGATGGACCAGTACTTCATGTTAAATGCCTCACAGCACAAGGAAGAGGGTGTCTGGTGTTTAGCTCTGTCTAGGATGGACAATGGGACACCAACCCTATGTCCATGTTTCCCATGGATCCTGTGCTAATAAGCCTGACATATACTCTACTTGGCCATTTATCCATTTTTGCACTCAACTAGTGCAGTGAGCTAGGCATCTGGCCAAGCAGCCACCATACCTTTCTGGAAGGAAATCGCTACAGTTTGAATGTGTTCCCTGCGAAGTGTGTGTTTTGGAAACTTAATCCCCAGTGCAACAGTGTTGAGAGGTGGGAGCTTTAAGAGGTTACTACGTCATGAGGGCTCTACTCTCTTGAATGGACTATTGTTATTGTGGGAGAGGGTTCCTAAAAAAGAATAAATTCAGCTTCCCTTCCCCTCTTGCTTCTCTCCGTCTCACCTTTCTGCCTTCCACCATAGGATGACACAACAAAAAGGCCCTGGCCAATTGCAGTCTTCTCTAGCTTGGACTTTCCAGCCTCCACAACTATAAGAAAGAAAGAAACCTCTGTTCTTTATAAATTACCCAGTCTCCCGTATCCTAATACAGCAGTGCAAAATGGATTAAAGTTGTAATCAACAGATCAGGGATCAAAGTCCAAGTAGGTAGTAGGACAAATTCTCTCGGAGCAACATGGCCAGCTGTTGGGACAGTTAATCACTAATTGCTCGTGGAAATCCCACAAAGTCTTCAGCAACAAGAGACCCAAGGAGTAAGACCTCCTGGAATAGAATTCCTTTATTGTTATTAATGACCTGGCAGGAGTTTCCCAGGAAGGGGTAACTTCATTGATGAGAAGGTTGAACCAGCACCCATGATAACAGTACGACCTCCTTGTGATGACTAAAGAATTTTCACTTCAGCCTGACCACTTAGTGCTCAACATAGAGGATTGTTAGGGGCAGGCACAGAACATCCTAAAGACTGAGATAAGGCAGATCCCAAAATTATTACTACTTTTAGAATAAAATAGTAAAATAGATAAGACGAAACAAATGAAACTAAACATATTTTACTTAGATCCATTATCTCATTAAAAGTTGCAAAATGGCTGTAATCTAATTATTTTATTCCTTTTATATTTATTAGTTAGAATTTTTCTATAAAGAACTTTTCTTCATCCAGTGTATCTTGAGATACAGTTCATACAAGAAAGAGAGAGAAATTCTAGGTTTATCTGCTTTCCTGCTCCATACCTGGACTGTTTATTTCTCCAAGGAGCTTGGGGATTTTTTTTGATGAGAAACAACGTTTAGAGACTACAGTCTGTCCTTAAAGGTGCCATTGCTCTTGAATTAATTATTTTGTATAAGCCTTTTCTGTGAACAGTTAAGAAATATGAATTTTTTTAGAGGAGAAAATGCAGACAGTCCCCGACTTGGTTCTCAACTTCAGAATGGTGCAAATGCTGTATGCATTCAGTAGGAACTGTCTGAGTTTTGATTTTGCTTTTTCCTGTGGGCAATATGTAGTACAATTCTCACTCGCAATGCTGGGTGGCGGCAGAGAGCCACAGCTCCCAGCCAACTACATGGTCACAGGGGTAAACAGCTGATACTCTACAGTGTACTATTGTGTTGACAGCATTTTTTGAATATTGAGTCCTGTGTTTCCAAATCTTATCATGTCTACAAAATGCCCATCCCTGTTCTCCTGCTTCTGACGAGAAGAAGAGGAAGGCAAATCGCTTCTAAGTTTCTCAAGATAAAACTCAAGAGTAATTGCCCAGCATGAAGGTGACAAGCCAGTAATAGCCATTGCATTTGAATTAGGACTTTCACATCCACAATTTCAACCATCTCAAAGAATAAGAAGTGAATCAGTGATGCAGTGAAATCGTCCATATTGGTTAAATTCACTGTTGTTAGGAAGAAAAGAGCTGGGCCAACTGATTATATGAAAAAATACTTGTCACATGGATGGAAGACCAGATACAGAAGTACCAGATATAGTTTAAGTACCACTTAAACTGCAGACAGTCCAGGCTAAGGCAAGAACTCTTTTTTTTTTTTTTTTTTTTTTTGAGACAGAATCTTGCTCTGCCACCAGGCTGGAGGGCACTGGCATGATCTCAGCTCACTGCAACCTCCGCCTCCCAGGTTCACGCCATTCTCCTGGCTCAGCCTCCCGAGTAGCTGGGACTACAGGAGCCCGCCACCTCGCCCGGCTAGTTTTTTGTATTTTTTAGTAGAGACGGGGTTTCACCGTGTTAGCCAGGATGGTCTCGATCTCCTGACCTCGTGATCCACCCGTCTCGGCCTCCCAAAGTACTGGGATTACAGGCTTGAGCCACCGCGACCGGCCCGCAAATATTTATAGCAAGTCATGGGCAGTTCCAATGCTTCAAATGGCTCATAATTTTCATAATGTGAAGATCAGCAGTGAGGAAGCAAGTGCCATACTGAATGTCCTAAAGCTTAAAAGAAAAAAAAAAAAAACAGAGCGGCATAGGATAATTGTGGATGAGAAATATTTACCAGAACAAATGTTTAATGCCAATGAAACAACTTTTTTCTGAAAGTGTATGCAGGAGCATACATACATTCATCACACATCCAAGACAATGCCAAGATTCAAGGCATACAAAGATCATGTAATGCTGCTTTTGGCTGGAAATGTTTCAGAGTTCAAATTAAAGCATTTTCTAATCTACAACTCGGAGAACCCTATAGCATTCAAGAATGTGAACAGGCAAATGCTTCCCATTTCTTGTCACCAGTAAAGAAAGCCTAGATGACCAGGTTTTCTTTTTTTGTTTAAAAAAAAAAAAAAAACTTGTGAAGAAGAGAAAAATGAGTAAGGAGGAACCTATAGATTAAAAGAAATGTAAGAGACATGTTAATGAAATGCAGCATATGGATACTACTTGGACCTAAACAAAACAACAGCAAAAACTTTTATAATATAATTGAGGGCTAGGCGTGGTGGCTCACGCCTGTAATTCCACCACTTTGGGAGGCCGAGGCGGGTGGATCATTTGAGGTCAGGAGTTGGAGACCAGCCTGGCCAACATGGTGAAACTCCATCTCTACTAAAAATACAAAAATTAGCCAGGAGTGATGCATGCCCCTGTAATCCCAGCTACTCAGGAGGGTGAGACAGGAAAATCACTTGAACCCGGGAGGCAGAGGTTGTAATGAGCAGAGATCATACCACTCACCGCACTCCAGCCTGGGCCACAGAGCGAGACTCCGTCTCAAAAAAAAAAAAAAAAAAGACAACTGAGGAAATTTGACAACTGGCAGGTTATTGATGACATAAGCAATTTTATGTATTGTTTTAGGTATGATCAAGATATTGCATTTTGAAAACAATTTCTAAAGCTACATATCAAAGTAATACAAAATGAGATTATATGCTTTTTTACTTTTTAAATTATTTTATTCGACAAAATAATTTAATAGTTGGAGTGAGGGAGGGAAGTTATAAAAGAAATAAGATTGGTCATGATTTGATAATTGTTCAACCTGGGTGACATGTACACTGGGGAAAGGCCATCATTATACTGTTTTATCTTTATATACACTTGAACTTTAGTAAAAAGGTTTTTTAAAAACTTCTAGTGTTGAAACTCTACCCCAGGGATTTGGATTTACTAGATCTAGAGTGCGGCCCAGGCGCCAGGATGTTTTTAAAGTTCTAGGCGATTCCAGAGTGCAGCTGGCATTGAGAAGTGCTATTCCAAGCTGAATTTCTTCAGAACAAGAGCTGTGTCTTGGTCATTTTTACATCCCAAGCACATACAACAGTACTAGGCACATAGTAAGGTCCCAATAAAGTTGAATGTTTAATGAAAGTGTACAGATAGAACTCTTTTATTTTTATCTAACTCCAGAACAATGAGAAAAAGACTGAAAAAAAATTATGACCTCAAATGAAGACCAGGTTAAACAAATCGAGGATCTGTGGTCTGCCTGAAGGACCTCTGCACCAGCTTCCCTCCCCTGTCTCTGTGCTGCCCAATCTCCTCCTTCAATCAAGAGAGAAATTGTCTTTATTTTAGGTCCACTTTATTCAGCCTCCAGACAGGCTGGATAAATTATAATAAACAAGTTTCAGGGGCAAAAAGCATCAGAAATAAGCATCAGAAAGTTTGTTATATGAAAAGAAGTCTTAAGACATCGTCTATATTTTTAACTTACTGTCTTCCTAGAGTTCAAGTTAGCAGAATCATCAATGAAAATGCACTCTTAACTAGCCAACAGGCCTGTCATTTTTGCAGGAGTAGATGGAAGAACAAGAATTACGGAGCTAGGTTTTAAATCCACACAAGGGCTTCCAGAGAACTGGCACTTCTTTCACTTTGCACCTGTCCGCCCAGGGCTGCATCTGCCACCAGTTGGCACCTTAGGGGAACAGCCAGCTGCAGGTGACTGATGACTGCTGGCAGGGACATCTGAAGCCAGGTCCCTTCCTTTTCAGATTTTTTTTTTTTTCCAGCTGCCTGCTGGACATCCCACAACCAATCCTCATCCAAAAGTGACTTCACCATTTTCTCCACCAAATCTGCACATCTTCTCACATTCTCTAGCTCTAAGATGGCACCTCCACACACCCAACCTAGAAAACCATGTTTCCCTCACTATTCTCCCTTCCTCAGAACAAGACATTGAATCAATTGTCAGGTCCTGCTGGTTTTACTGCCTATATATTTCCCACCTCCATGCCCACTTCTATTTTAGTTCAGGTTCTATTCTACATCTATTTGCAGATATTTCTGCAAATCTATCCTCCACATTGTTACCAGAATAATCTACCTAAAATGATAACATGTCCATGTTACTTGCTTGCATAGATCCTTCAAAGGAACTCCTGTATTCTCCAGATTAAGTATAAACTTCTTAATGCAAGGCCCTCTGTGATCTGGTCTTTGCCTACTTATGCAGTCTCATCTCTCACCACTTCTACTAGGCGCTTTATATGCCAGAATATAAAAATATTTGCAGATCCTCATACACATCATGTTGTTCCTTGCTCTTGTGGTTTTGCTAGAATGGTTCCTCAGCCCATAATGTCCTTCTTCTCTGATCTCTCTTCCTCTCCTCAGTCTTCACGACCTCACCCACACCTTCCTCCTCCCCTAAATCCCAGCCAAGCCACCTTATAGAAAGTCTTTGCTTATCGGAACACACACACGTACGTATACATATATATCACCCAAGCTGGGTCCTTGCCCTTCCATATGTTTCCATAATACGCTGGGCATATTTTTATCACGGCAATTATGATAATTCTATTGATTCTCCAGTCATTTGTTTGTAGATCTACCCTTTGCATTCGATGAGGAGCCCTTTGAGAGCCAGGACTGTATCTGAGTGCTCCTGATATCTCCAGGGCCTGCCCCACTTCTTGGCATCCAACAAGCACCACATATTTTGGTTTTGAATGAATGAAGGTGGGTAGGATTAGGGCAAAGCATGCATGCCAGTGAGGAAAGTACTGCAACTGAATGATTAAACCCTGGATTAAGGCAGGAGAAACACGAAAGGAGACAAAGAGAAAAGACTAGATGAATTTAGGAATCAACTCAATAGACTCCATAGCAGAGGAAGAGATCAAATGGTGTCTTTCATTGGTGACCCCTGGGGAGATGGAAATACAGAAAGAGATGCATTTTGGGAGAGTGGATACAAAACAGTGAGCTCTGTTTTGAACACATTTAATCTGAGATATCTGAGAGACAGCTGGTCTGAGAGATGGGAGTTGTCAACATTGAATGGTACTGAAGCCATGAACATGAGTTAGTTTGCCCAGAAAAAGTATAAAGACCAAGGATAAAAGACCATCAGTTGTTTTTGATCTTCATTTTAAGCCTTCTGTTCTCCCCTCTTTAATGTTCTTCTTGATATTCATTTTAATCTGATTTCATTTGTACCAAAACTGATGTGTACTAGAAGGAAGAAGAATTCAGTATGATTTACCTATCTGTATTCACCAGTGATAGTTTAACAAGCGGACATCTCCTGAGACAAATGTATCAAGAATGAGATCAGACAGCAGAACTTTGTGTTTACAAAGGAAGACAGGTAGTCCTTCACAGACATTATCTTGGATGGCTGATATTAAAAAGTCCTAAAATTAAAAAAAAAAAATTATTCATCTCTCTGTAAAAGTATGTCCTCAAACTATTCATATACCTAACCTTATTTACCATTTCTAAATCAGTATTATAAGATTTAAAAAAAAAATGTGTACCACTTTTATGCAGGGCTACGCTAGACACTCAAGTATACTTAGGTTCATAAAAAATAATCTCTGGCCCCAATCTAGCCCAGATAAAATTAAAACTCAAGAAGTGTGACTTGAACTTTAAGAGATAAGGTAGGAAAGGAGATGTATATTTTATATTTTGTTTTTCCTTTATTGCTTTATTCACCCAGGATTTCCCATGAATCTACCATTTGTCAGTATTTGCTAGGTAGAACCTGGTTACATGGTCATGGTTGTTTCTCTCAAAGAACTTGCAGTCTACTAGAGGAGAAAACATTATGGTTTGTAGGTTAAAAATTACGGAATTAAATCCCAGCTACTCAGGAGGCTGAGGCAGGAGAATCGCTTGAATCTGGGAGGTGGAGGTTGCAGTGAGCTGAGATCGCACCACTGCACTCCAGCCTTGGAAACAGAGCAAGACTCCGTTTCAAAAAAAAAACAAAAAAATTAGGGGATTAAAACAGAGTACTAAGAGGGGAAAAGTTAGATGGTTGAAAGAACAATATCAATGATGACAGAAGTCAAAGAGAAGGATAAAGAGTAGGTAAGTGAGAAATTATACAAGATATAAATAGAAACAGGAAAGGCACAGCCACATTTAAGAGTATGAAAACACAGGTATAAAGTTTCAAACATTAAGTGGTCTTTTGGACTCTGACATGTTCCCTTTGGTGGATTTGTGGAGGGCTTAACTGACCATATGGGATTATATTATTATTGAAGGTTATAATCTATGAACTGCCTGGAAGTCTTTTTTTCTCTTTTCTTCTTTTTTCCTTTTCTCCCTCTCATTGTTCTTTCTCAATCCATATATCAAAGATTATTCTTGTTCTGTAGTTCATACTTTAAAAAATTTTTAACCCTTTTTTTAGAGCACAAATGCCTACTATTTTATGAGCTACATGGGAAAGACTGATAACTGCATATGATAATTGCATTATTGATGTTCAAGATTATTGTAAATGGAAAGTTCATACAGTTTCTAAATTGCCCATTGAAATCTCCGCTGAACCTTTAAAGAAGTTAGAAAATATGACAAAGTCTGATAATCATTTGCTCATCTTGTTTGTCCTCCTTGCCCATCGTAATAAATTGTAACTGGCACACAGATGTCCAGCTAAACTACATTGACCAGTCTCACTTGCAGCTAATGTGGCTTAGAAGCTATGTGTGCCACCTCTGAAACTGGTAATCAACATGCATTTCTCTATGCTTCCCCTTCATCTCATAAGCTGGAACATGTATTCGTCTATGACCAACTTCAACCATACAAATGAGGACAATGTCTTGAGAATGGCAAGACAAGATAGAAAGAACCCAGATCCCTGAATGACTATGTGGAACAGAGGCACCTTGTTGATCTGAACCCCACACCTTGAGTCTAATATATGAGAGAGAAACAAACCTTTAATAATTAAGCCATAGGATTGTTGAGTCTCTCTCACAGCAACTTAGCCATTACTTTAATGTAAGAACTGACCAAATATGTGAAGTGTTATTAATTGCACAGTCATTTGAAGTGGCAAATGAGTCCAATATGAGAACAAAGATATGCTGTTGGTAACAGAAGGCAAACTTTAATCACTTCACCTCAATCTTAATTGGTTCCACATTAAATGTTTTGTTATGCTAAGAGAAAAGTGAAGTGACTGCTTCACATGATGGAAGATACAATGCCTAATCTGTGATTTAGTTTCAGGATATAAAATAGTGATTATCTACATGTACCAAAGACTGTTGTTAGATTAAAGAGAATTATTGAGATCAGAAAAATGCTTGTTCCAGTTGGTCTGTGAAATTTTGTTGCCCTTTGAAAAGCAACCATGATACTAATGTGAGAAGTAAACATTCTGGAGGTACATAGTATGTGTTAAGGGAACAACACAAGTTTAAAGAGAGGAAGTAAATGGAATGTTTTCAAATTTTATTCGAAAGTTGTCTCTTTTCTATGGTCTTTAAACTAACTTCCAACACTTCTGTCTATACTTTTAGACTGAGTCAGAGAGGAGTATTGAAATATTAAAATCTTTTCAATGACTTTCACATTTTCTGTGTAATATTGGTATGCTGGTGTAGCGAGAACCTATCTGTCAAGATTACCTACTGGTCATTTTAACGTATTTCATTGAAAAAGCAGGAACTGGGGGATGGAACCCACAAAACATTCTCATCCCCCAAAAGAAGTTCAACCCTCATCAGCTGCTTCATTCTGTACTTCCACAATCTTTTCCCCATCTGTTTTCCCAACAGCTTAACGTAGAAGTCTTTAAATATTTCCAAGGCGAATGAATTGTTGCTTTGAAGTCTATCAAGACTTCATGGTTTTTTGTAGATCTTGATAAACTGAGTCTAAAAGTTATATAGAAATGCAAAGGACCTAGAACAGCCAAAACAAAATCAAGTTAAAGGAATTGCACTACCTGACCTTAAGACTTATCACAAAGTTACAGTTAGTGTAGTATTAGCAGAGGGATAAACAGTATAGCCAATAGGACAGAATAGAGCCTAGAGGTAGAGCTACAAGTATGCCAGAGTCGAATGATTTTTAATAAGATATTAAGTCACTCAGTGGAGAAAGGAAAATCTTTTCAATATATAGTACTGAAATAAGCATCAAAATTAGGGCCCTGGTGGGGGTTGGGGGAGAACTTTACCTCTTTATTAAGCCACATGCAAAAGTTAATTCAGGATATATCATAAACATAAATATAAGAGCTAAAACTATAAAGCTTCTAGAAGATAATATTTTCAAAATCTTCACAACATTGTGTGGGCAATGGTTTCTTTAGAGAGGATGCAGGTATTAACCATAAAGGGAAATAATAAATTATGACTTCATCAAAATTTAAAACTTTTATTCATCAAAAGACACTATTAAGATTAATAGACGAGTCAAAGTTCAGGAGAAAGTATTTACAACATATAAATCTGGCAAAGGACTTTTGACTGGAACATATAAAGAAGCCCTGTAATACCATAATAAAAAGACGACTCAGCTTTTAAATGAGCAAATATTTGAATGGGCACTTCACAAAAGAAGATACATGAATATCCAATGAACACGTGGAAAAGTGCTTAAGAGTATTAGTCACTGGGAAAAGATAAATTAAAACTGCAGTAAGACGTCATTGCAAACCCTCTAGAACGGTTAAAACATAAAAGATTAAAAACACCAGTGTTAATGAGGATATGGAGCAAACAGAAATTTTGTCATTACTGGTGGAAATGTAAACTTTCTGGCACATTCTTCAAGAGTTAAACGTGTATCTGTCCTATGATCCAACAATTCTAATCCTAGTTTCAAAAGAAATGAAAACATTTGTCCAAATGAGCCCTGAATAAGAATACTCATAGCAGTTGTATTCATCAGAGCCAAAGACTGGAAACAGCCCAGGTGTCCATGAGTAGAATAAAATGTGGTATTTTCATATAATGCAACACTATTCAATAGCGAAAAGTGACAAACTACTGATACATGTAAAAATCTGAATGAATTTCAGAAATTTTATATCGAGTGAAAAAAGTCAGATACAAAACAGTACATACTGTGTGATTTCAGATATATGAAGTTCTATAGCAGAAAAAAAATCATGATGAAATCAGAACAGCAGTGGCTTCTAGAAGTAACAGGGATTGACTGGGAAGGGCATGAGAGAACTTCTTAGTTGTTGAAATACATCTGTACCTTGATAGGGGTGTGAGCTGTATGGACATGTGCATTTGTTAACACTGGTTTAACTATGCACCTCAGATCTCCTTTACTTCACTGTCTTTAAATTATATCTCAACTTTTAAAAAAAAAATTTGTTTCCTGCAAACCACAATATCATACGTTCTCTACTTCTTTTATCCTTATATTTTCATTAAAAAGTACATTAAGCCTTGAAGTTTACTCTCATGCTTATCTACCTCCTCTTTTGGCCTTTTGGACCATGGAAAGAGTTACGATGAACATCATATGAGAAAAGAGGGTCACTATATCACTAGTCACAAATAACAGCCGACCAGAACACCAAGTAAATAAGTCAAATTACCAATTTCAAATAGAAAGAGGCAAAAAATCAAAAGGGAACCTACTACATTTACGAAGTGCAAATAGTAAAGGCTAATGGACTATTATTTAACTATTTTTAAATGATAAAGCTAAATATTTGTCTCTTTTTTCATTCTAAGGAAACAATGTATTAAATGACAAGTCAATCTGAATCACTACTTCTAGGCTACATTAGGAACTAGTTAATAATGTACAAGATATTTAAACAAAAATTCAATGTACAACATCAATTTTTGTTTATCCTGAGAGACCAGATATGTACAAGGTACATAGTTTTTTGTTTAGATTTTAGCAGCACATAGTATGGAGGATGCCCCTAGTTTTTGGTGGATGGAATTTAGCAGCCTTCTCAGTGTGCAGAGTATTTAAAAGTATTCCTTAACTCGTGTCCTTGTAATGGTCCTTTCCTTTTATCAGGATCTTCTATTGAGACCACAGTGGATATTTTCCCAGTTGTTCTTGATTTTCATAACCTATTGTGGCATGAATTCTCTTTTGCCCAAACTTGAGCCAGGATCCTTTGAGCCTTCCTCTCCACTAAGGCCCAATCTTGACCTATAAAGACTTGAACAAACACTAACATAGCTTCTAACAGCTCCAGCTTTCCTTAAAGTGCTTGCTGAGAACACTCAAGATTTGCAAAAAATCTACTGTTCGTTCCAGTCAACACCCGAAGATAGGGCCTCTGTCCACCAGTCATTGTGGGAGGGTAGGGGCCTAACTTCAGTAAGTACCAGTTAGAAAACTCAGATGAATTTCACATGGACAACCTCCCTTTCCTGCTTTTTGTAAGTTTCTTCACTTCCCACATTCCACTGACCCCCTGCTCACTCACTCCCTATTTCCTTATTCTCCATTTAACTTACGCAGTCACCTCTGGACAAATCAAAGTTGAGTTCAATTCACACTGTACTGTTCTTCCTATTGCAATAGTATATTACTGATTAAAATCTGTCTTTACCACTTTAACTAGTTTTTAGCTTTGTTTATCTTTAACACATTTAGTAGTCACCAAAAAGGAATTGAGCCGAGCAGAGCCTGCAAGAGGCTTACAATCAAATCACAGAGACAGGGCACACATACAATAAATACAAACACCTACTACAGCATACCAAGAGGTAGGCAAGAGATTTTGTAGCAGAATCATAGAATTTGATCAAGAACATCTTCTGGAAAAGAGAAACTTTGAGAAAACAACAAGAGGACATGTACAGTTTAGAAAAGAACAAAAGGTCACATCCAACTAGTCTCAGCCTTATCAGCAATGGAAACCAATGGTGTGCATAGGTATGGTTTGAGCAGCAGACAAGGTTAGTGAGAGTGACAGGGTGAGGTCTATAAAGAAAAGAGGGAATAGTGAGAGCAAACCCAAGGCTGTGAGAAAGTCTGTAACCCAGGGAATGCCAGAGCATCCCTTAAGGATTGCCATCCTGAACTGCAACGGCCTCTTTCCCAACATGGCCATGAAAAGTCCTTGCCCAGTCCACTGGAGGATTATGTGCAAACTGGGAAAGGCCTTTTGGATTCAGGCAGAGACTTTTCAGAGTAACTTCTGAGAAGGGTGCCAGGGGATGAGGACAACGGAGTTCAGAAACAATGAATTAGCAGATCTGGGCATTTCAAAGTGCAGCTTTTTTGTTGGGGTCCTAGAAATGTGTTGGGGATTCTTATGACCTGATGGCATAGTTAGTACTCATCTTACTTGTAAGCATTCCTAGCACTTTCATTAGTCCCCAAGTCCTTCCACTCAGTTTGCTTCGCAATTATCTCTACAACCATCTCTTCATTTCCAGGGAGCTCTCTAATTTAGATCTTCACTAGCTCACTCTGTAACCATCAACTGCAGAGGTTTCCTAAGCATTTCACTCTTTCTCGCTCTCCTCCCACCCCATCCCAATATGTCATTCACCCTGCTGTCAGAATCATCTAAGACACAGATCTGATCTTGTCACATCCCTAATAAAACACCTTCAGTGTCTCCCTGTTACTCAACTGATACAGTCCAAACCATCAGCACAGTTATAATCTGGCCCAGATTATAACTTTCCTTCAGGCCAGCTCTCTTCATCCTTTAGCATCCCCTATATCCCTCACTCCCTGTCTTCTAGGTGCAGGACAATTGCCATTTTGCAAACATGCCAAATGTTTTCATTGGCCATACCTTTATTTGCATAGTTCCCTCTGCCTGTAATGCCTTCATCCTCACACCTCTACCTCTAACCAGCACTATTTAGACTCCTCGTCACTAGCTTAAATGTCCCTTCATCCATGAAACCCTCTCAAGTCCTCCAGACAAAATGAGATTCCTCTGGTCTGTTCCCAAATCCCTTGGCTTTGCAATTCTCCCTTTATAGCAATTCTTATTGCTTCTGTCTTTATTTAACATTGTAAATATATCCTTTGTTTAAATAGTATTTTAAAAGATTATAAAATTTTTGAAGGTAGAAACAGGGTCACACACACAATTTGACACACAGAGATATGTGGCCTCAAATTATCATTTTCTCAAGTGTCTTAATCTTTTCTTTCCATCTAGGTTGTCAATTTCTTGAGGAGTTAAATACTTTTATTCTTCGCTACCCTCGTTTCTGCAACCATCACTATTGTGCTGAGCCTAAATTGTTCTAGCATCTGTAAAAGGATGGATTAGATCACCTACTGGGTCCCATATCTAGGTCTAACATTTGGTAATTCTAACAGCAAACAGCAGGGACCCAAGAAATACTTCATACTGGTTTCACAAGGGCTGCTTAGACAGTATTTAGACTTAGGAATTGAGTAGCAATTCCCTTTTTTAACAGAAAAGAGGAATAGAAGCAATGAAGATCCTCCATCCTTTATGCCCAAATTTATTGACAATCTACTGTGAATTTGACACTGATCTAGGTACTAGGTATACAGTAGAGAACAAAATCACACCACGGCCCTGCTGTCATGGAGGTTACAATCCAAGTGGGAAGACAGATGATAAATGAAAACATAGACGGCATGATCAGGTAGACCAGTGTAGAAGACAATGACTACATTACCACTACTACTATTAACAACAGCAGCAAGAATAATACAAAGCTGAGTAAAGAGCTAGAGTAATGAAGGGCAATGCTATTTTAGAAATAGCCATCAGGGGAGGTCACAATAAAGGGATACTACCACAGCAGGTAGAGCTGCCTGCCAGGCAGTCTCCAAGGTCATTCTCATCATTATCTTAGGAGGAAGACACCGCAGTGTGTAGAGCCCAGCGTTTTGCCAAGGACAGGTATGCTTGATTAACCAATGAAGGAAAAGAGCTTCAGAAGATAAGTAAAAGAAATAGATAAATGTGCAAACAAATTATATATAGCTACAGAATAGAATGTTATGTAGTCACCAAAACATGATATTTTATTTTGCTTTTGTTTTTAATCTCGAGATAGGGTCCTGCTCTGTCACCCAGACTGGAATGCAGTGGTGTGATCATAGCTCACGGCAACTCCAAAGTCCTGGGTCTGGAGGGATTCTGCCACCTCAGCCTCCAAACTAGGACTACGCACCATGTCCAGCTAGTTTTTAAAACTTTTTGTAGAGATAGGGTCTCACTGTGTTGCCTACGCTGGTCTCCAACTCCTGGCCTCAAGCAATTGTTCCGCCTCAGCCTCTCAAAGTGCTGAGATTATAAGAGTTAGCTGCTGCCCCCCGCCAAAATGGGAAAACGCTGACTCAATAAAATATTGAGTGACAAACTATACATATGTATGATCTCATCCAAATTAAAAGTATACATTTGTGTGTACAAAAAGTACACTAGAGGGAACATCATGAAATATTTTTAAGCTTTCTTTTGGCTCTTTTTTTCTTTTTGAGGCGGAGTCTCGCTCCTTCACACAGGCTGGAGTGCAATGGTGCCATCTCTTCTCACTGCAACGTCTGCCTCCCGGCTTCAAGCAATTCTCCCATCTCAGCCTCCCCAGTAGCTGGGATTACAGGCCTGTGCCACCATGCCTGGCTGTTTTTATTTTTATTTTTGTATTTTTAGTAGAGACAGGGTTTCACCATGTTGGTCAGGCTGGTCTCAAACTCCTGACCTCAAGTGATCCGCCCACCTCGGCCTCCCAAAGTACTGGGGTTGCAGGCATGAGCCACTGTGCCTGGCCAGGCTTTCTTATTTTTCCCAGTTTTACTGAGGTATAATTGGCATACAAAAAACAAGGAATATAATTAAAGTCTTCAAGTTTGGACATACGTATACACTCAAGTTACCATTACCAAAATCAAGGTAATAAATATACCCATCATCTCCAAAAGTTTCCTCTTTTTTTTTTTTTTAATAGTTCTTGGCTTTTGTTTGTTTGTAGTGTGTGTGTGTTAAGATTTAACATGAGGTCTACCCTCTTAAAAAATTTGCACAATACTGTGTTGTTAACTATAGGCACTAAGTTACACAGCAGATCTCTGGAACTTACTCATCTTGTACATCTATAACTTTATACACAATGAACAACAACTCCACGTATCCCCCTCCCCACATCCCCTTGTAATCACTATTCCATTGTCTGTTTCTTTAGATCTGACTGTTTCAGATGCTTTAATAAGAGGAATCATGCAGCATTTGTCCTCCTGTGCCTGGTTTACTTCACTTACCATAATGTCTTCCAGTTGCATTCATGTTGTCACAAATAGTAAGATTTCTTTCTTTTTAAAGGCTAAACAATATTCCATTGTATGTATATGCCATATTTTCTTTATCCATCCATTGACGGACATTTGTGTGTTTCCATATTTTGGCTATTGGGAATAATGCTGTAATGAATATGGGAGTGCTAATGTTTCTGTGAAATCCTGATTTCAGTTCTTTTGGATATATATCCAGAACTGGGATTGCTGGATCAAAAGGAAATTCAATTTTTAATTTTTTGAGGAACACTGTGATTTTATGAGAGAGAGAGAGAGAGAGAGGTTTTCCTCAATAGTTCCCAGCTCATAACTCTCACAGCCCTTATTATAATGTCAGAGTACTTTAGGCCTCAAAAAACAGAATATTTCTCTCTCACTCTCTCTCTCTCTCTGTCTCTGAATTTCTCCAGAACCTCCTTTTACCTGCCCAAAGCAGGACTCTAATCTTCACTGCCTTTCTGACTGTGGAGCATAATAACGTCATTCCAGAAGGGATCCTGCCCCCTACCCTGGCGGAAAAAATGCTGCAAAGAAGCCAAGAAGATCTAATACAGACAGGCCTTGCTGGGTTTCCTCACTCCAACTAACACCAGATCACATCCTTTTTGCCCAATCACATTTTGGCACCATTGTCAATTATGCATATCCAATTAAGTCTCCATTAAAGGCTCAAGAGGATAGGATTTGGAGAAATTCTGGATAGCTGAGCACATGGAGGTTTGTGGAGAGTGGTGCACCCGGGGAGGGCATGGAAGCTCCACGCCCTTTCCTCATACCTCGCCATACACATCTCTTTATCTGTATCCTTTGTAATATCCTTTATAATAAACCAGCAAATCTACGTGTTTCCCTGAGTTCTGTAAGCCACTCTAGCAAATTAATAAAACCCAGAGAGGAGGTCCAGGGAGCCCCAACTTGAAGCCAGTCGGTCAGAAGTTCTGGAGGCACAGCCTTGCGACTGGTGTCTGAAGGGGAGGGAACCCTGGGGACAGAGCCCACCACCTGCAGGATCTGATGTTATCTCCAGGGGTAGATCGTGTCAGGATTGAACTGGAGGACACCCAGCTGGTGTCTGCTGAAGAATTGATTGTTTGCTTCGTATTTGGTCATAGAAGTCTTCTGTGTTGATTATTGTGGTAGAAGAACAGAAAAATACACAGTTTGAGTTGGTTTTTCCACAAATAAACTTCAATACTGTTTTCCGTGTTAGCTGCACCATTTTACACCCCCACCAATAGTGCACAGGGTTTCAGTTTCTCCACAGCCTCACCAACACTGGCTATCTTTAGTGTGTGTGTGTGTGTGTGTGTGTGTTTTCATTGTAGCCACCCTAACAAGTGTGAGGTGATATCTCATTGTGGCTTTGCTTTGCATTTTCCTAATGATTGTTGATGCTGAACATCTTTTCATATACCTGTTAGCCTTTTGTGTACCTTCATTGGAGAACATCACAAAATATTAATAGTCGTCTCTAGCTAGTAGAATCTCAGGTGGATTTTATTCTCTGCCTTAGACTTTTAAAAATATTTTAAGTGTTTCTATTTTAAGTATGTTGCAGTTATACTTTTTCATTTTGCTTCTCATTTTCGTTTTTAGAATAATATGTGTGCATTAAAAATAACCCAAATTGTATAGATGTCCATAAGGTAAAAAGATCTCCTGTACCCTTGTCCCCTGGTTTCCTCAGACCTTTCATGCTAATGATATTTTCCAACATGTTTTTCTGTACCCTTAGATAATTTTTAATGCATATACAAGCATATATAATATTTATATAATATTATCTCTTCCCTCCACAATTAGAATTATTATGTAATCTGATTTTTTTAATGTATTTTAAAAAGACAACTATATTCGTGTGTCAGAACATAAATACCTCATTCTTTTTCAACCACTAGGTAGAATGTTCTTGTTTGAATATTCTACAATTTATTTAAACAGATTGTTTCCAAGTTTTTGCTATTGCAAACAGGGCTGCAAACAGCAGCTCTACAAACCTCTCAACAGCCAGCAGAGTTGGCGGACATGCTGGGCATCGGAAAGGAAACCAGTTCATTAGCTGCATGCTGACCTACATTCACTGAGGCCAAATACTCCTAACTGAAAGTGTCTTTATAGCTTGGCTTCTCCACTGATTTCTAGGTTAAGAGATTATTTCTCAGGCCGGGCACAGTGGCTCATGCCTGTAATCCCAGCACTTTGGGAGTCTGAGGCCGGTGAATCACCTGAGGTCAGGAGTTCGAGACCAGCCTGAGCAACATGTTGAAACTCCATCTCTACTAAAAATACAAAAATTAGCCGGGCCTGGTGGTGCATGCCGGTAATCCCAGCTACTCGGGAGGCTGAGGAGGAGAATCACTTGAACCTGGGAGGCAGAGGTTGCAGTGAGCTGAGACCATGCCTTCACACTCCAGTCTGGGTGACAGAGTAAGACTCTGTCTCAAAAAAAAAAAAAAAAAAAAGATTATTTCTCAGAGCCCTTCAGCTACAGAGCCATTTCTGAGATAGGCCAGAGGGTTCGCTGTTGTCAGAAGCAACACCTGCATGCCCAAGGCAGGTGTATTCTAGTCTGCATTGGAAACAGACCTCGTTTGCCTTCTCGAAGGCTCTTAATAGCCACCTCCTTTCTCTAGGTTGAAACCAACCGCTAGGTTGGCCTCCACTTTCAGACTTGAAACGTCACACCCTGGGGCATGGGATTTGGCTTCTTGAGGAGCCACTGAAGAGCCAGATGATACAACCCAGAAGTGTGGGGGAGTCCTGGCACAGCAAACCTTCACCCATGAGAAATGAGAAATGAGAGACAAAGGGCAGCTGGGAAGAAAATTCTCTTGGATTTTGAAAATTCTTGGAAATTTGGGAGAAAATTCCTGCTTTTCTCTCCTTTGTGGACTACTTGGAGATGCAGTTCTTCCTTTTAACTCCTTCAGAGAAATCTTGCATGCTGGGTGAAAGTGCTTGCCCAGCTACCTGCTGCGTCTCTGCATTTTGTTGTAAAGCAGTAGCCAGTGAGGAACCACTGCGTTGCTTCACAATTTTTTTTTGCCTTATTTCTTTTCATTGCTCACCCTCAAATCCTTAGATTTGGACATTCCAAAGAAAGTATTAGCACTTGGTTCTTGCCTCAGGCTCTGCCTTCTAGAGAACCTGGGTTCAGACATACTTTAACAGGAAAAATACCAGGTGGGATGGTGTGCACCTGCAGTCCCAACTACTTGGGAGACTAAGAAAGGACCACTTGAGACTGTGAATAGCCAGTGCACTCTAGCCTGTCTCTAAAAGCAAAAAACTGCCCTGTGTTTCTCAGGAAGAATGCTCAGAAATAGAGAAGGTCTTGTGTATGTGTATGTGTATGTGTATGTGTTTGTGTATGTGTGCATGTTTGTGACAAATTTTTATGCCTTTTTTTCATTAAAATGTAATAAATGAGACCGGGCATGGTGGCTCATGCCTATAATCCCAGCAATTAGGAAGCCTGAGGCAGCCAGATCACCAGCCTGTGCAACATGGTGAAATCCTGTCTCTACTAAAAATACAAAAATTATCCAGATGTGATAGTGCTCTCATGTGGTCTCAGCTACTCTGAAGGCTGAGGCAGGAGAGTCATTGACCCAGGAGGCAGAGGTTGCAGTGAGCCAAGATCACGCCATTGCAGCCTGGGCGACAGGAATAAAACCCTGTCAAAAAAAAAAAAAAAAAACCCTAACAAATGCTAGTCATGATTGTTCAAGCAATAAAATATCAATACTACAAAAATAAACCCCTTGTACGTACATATATACATTATCTTATGAATGTGTATGTGTAGTTATATACCTACTTACATTTGCACACTTAGAGAATTATCTAGAAGATGAATTTCTAAAAGTGAAAATATGAGGTCAATTTTATTTTGATAGGTGTTGTCAAATTGGCCTTTAAATTTTTCACTTAATTAACTTTTTGCCACAGAGTGCATGTTTCCCGAATCCCTTATTAAACTTTTTAATCAACTGGGTGGTTTTGAAATTTCCTATTGGCATTTCTATTAACATCTATTAATGTGTAGGTTTAGAACTGATGTTGTAACAATTGCAAAGGACAGAGTGTGCATGTTTGGATATCCTCAGCAGAATTTTCAGATTTTCTTCATTTAAGGCAGGTGTACTTCTTACTATTGTAGTTAGTTCTGTAATTAGAAAAAAGGGATCATACAAGGTCAGGAGATCGAGACCACCCTGGCTAACACGATGAAACCCCGTCTCTACTAAAAACACAAAAAATTAGCCAGG